>NC_045152.1:28097586-28442586 GCF_900700415.2 Clupea harengus | reverse complement strand
AAATGATTAATGCCGTTGACATTTCACAACTGACTACATTAATGCCATCTGTGACTCCCCCCCCCCCTTACCCCCACACAACACACAAAACTAAATGAAAAGTCAGAACACACAGAGATATAAAGATAGGAAATACACACAACCAAACTCTCAGTCAAACATGTGCATCAACCCGTGACAAACATACACGCACACACACACACACACACACACACACACACACTTACAAAGACATGCAGATCCTCACAGTACACACAAACACACTCCAACTCTAAAAGATACACAAACCAAAACACACACATGATGTCCTGTCTTTCGTACACGATCACACCCACAGGCACTTCCTCTCTGTAATCAGCCACCCAGGTAACTCTCTCTCTCTCTCGCTCTCTCTCTCTCTCTCTCTCCCTCTCTCTCTCCCTCTCTCTCTCTCTCCCTGTCTCTCTCTCTCTCCCTTTCTCTCTCTCTCACACACACACACACACACACACACACAAAGAGAGAGTGAAAGAGAGGTATGCATAAACATACACACAGACACTTATGCACACACACACATGCACGCCCCAACATACATTCACATACCTATGCTCACAATGCATTTACACACAAACATCAATACATATCCATGCACAAATGCATGCTCCCACATAACACACACATACTGTGTTCACACACACACACACACACACACACACACACACACACACCCTACAGACCGCTCCAGTCTGTAATCAGCAGCCCAGGTGTTGTGGGGTATCGTGTGACTCCGCTGCGTTGCCAGACCTGGGGCATGGGAATCCCCCCAATCAACACATGTCAGGCAGCGGGGTGACACAGCACACATGGCGCCTTACACTGGCACCTCCATCTATTACCGACGACCCGCCATTACGCCCATTACAACCGCTTGTGTGAGGGAGCTGCAGGGATGTGAAAGACATGACATGACACAGGACAAGTGTGTGTGTGTGTGTGTGTGTGTGTGTGTGAGAGAGAAAGAGAGAAAGAGAAAGAGAGAAAGAGAAAGAGAGTGAGAGAGAGAGGTTGTGTGTGTGATTTAAAGCTTTATAATGATATTTCTAGTGCACAAATACACAAAAATATACATTCTCACTGACACACACAGACATATGCACACCTCTCTCTCACATGCTCTCTTTCTCAAACACATACACGCACTCTCACACATGCGAACACACACACACACGCACACACACAGGAGTAAACTTACCGACAGCCTGATCGCTGTCAAATTAAATCCAATATCCTGTAAGACAGCCATACGGGATGTTGTATTTTAATTAGCCATTAATTAATGCAGCTGTTACTTCGTAGCCTGGTTTGAAGACACAACTGCAGCATAGCAAACCAAAGCCTCTGACCAGAATACAAAACTACCTCTCTGCCTAATCAGGTGGACCCTGGAGAAATTTCCAGAACATTAATCCAACAACTGCTGAGATGTTTAAATCCTATCTAGAAAGTCGAGAAATAAATTAGTCAAGAAATAAATCAGGAAATAACCTAATTTCACATGAATTCTTAAGGAACAATACACAATCTAAATAAAATGCCATTCAAATTGAACAACTTTTTTCTGTGCTTGAATGGTGTCTGACAAATATCAAATATCACTAATAAATTCAGACTGGGCTTTTTCTCCTGAGATGAACTCATGCATGTTTTCTATATTAATTTAGTCTAATTGTCTAATAATGTCTGTTTTGCACTGCAATAACAATGTTCTGACTCATTTCTTTTGAGTCAGTGGGACAGTATTTTTACACTTTGAAATATTTTTTAAATATCCATGAATAGAGACTTGTTCAAAGACTGAAGTGCAATGCTTTGAATCATTTCTCATTGAGGTAACAACATTACATTTCTTAAGACTATCATCACAGGAATTGATTCAGCACTTAAACACAAATACTTATAAGACGACATATGACTCAACATTAAGGTGACAAATGGCATATAGTAGATCCATGCTTTATTTCAAATACTCCAATAAATGTTTAAAGGCATGATTTTTTTACAGACAGCAATTCATATTTTATAGCTATGCCATTTTACAAATTAAATCCAAGATAAGTCTTTATCTAGTCATTTTTTCGCTGTATTTTGAATATGTAAAGACTTTCCATACTGCCATGTTTAAGGAACATTTATATTGATTCTAGGAGACAAAGACAGTCAGTTGCCACGACGTCTAATAGATTTTTCAAGAGAGGGAGGCACCGCAACGCGGTGAGTAATGTCACCAGAATACCCTATCTGCATCGCACTCGATCTGTGCAGACATACTCTACCTGTCTCCCGAAGCCGTGGGAGGCTATGATATTATTGTTTTAAGAGCCACTGACACTGGGTTTTAATATAAATGACGGATGAAGTGTTTTCCTGCCGCAGATAGATTCACACCACTTGCTGCTGATTGCCCAGATAGTGCGTTAACCCTGTCACTCGGCAGCTCTGTTATTAAACGTTACTGACGAGAGATGAACCGGCAGTGGAATGCACAGGATTATGTTTTTACCTCTCAAGCCACGTATCAATCTCCATGTATTAATATTTCAGCACGTGATTATATTTCTTTTAGCGGGTGAGTGTGTGGTCCGCGTTGAAGCTCCACGAATGGGATTGGGCCTCCGTTTATAGATATGGTATGGCACACACACAGGCCATAGTTTTGATTTAATGTATTACCCACACCCCCTCAATTATATTATAATATGTTATATCATATTACACTATATTATATTATAGTATAGTATAGATAATTTCTCACCATACAATAAATAGGCACTAGTAGGTGCCCAGTTGAGTGAATTTGTGAGAACACACCTCAAGGCTGCCTGATGTATGCCTAGGGCATTATCATGGTAATGGTGTCAGATAGCATGTAATGAATTCATTATGCTGCTTCATTGCTTTTTCATCTATATTTACATACAAAGGGACGTTGAAAGTGTGGCAAACATGATTATCACGTGTGACCAGTTTCCTAATAGTGGATATGTGCGGATCCATCTGTAGCTGTTTGTTCCTCTGTGTGTGTGTGTGTTTTCCTGAAGGGAGCGAATACGTGCTTGTATTTTAGTGTGTGTGTGTAATAAAATGCAAAGACGCAAATGCCCAAGTAATTTTAAAGAAACCCCTGCTATAGCCCTGTAAAATATGGCGTTTTACAAGCATGTCCTCCTTACATCACTTATACAGAAGACCGCTCTCTCTCTTTCTTTCTTTATTCTAATGACACACCCCACCCACTCCAGCGTCGATTACAAGAGATTTATCACATTTACATTAAGAGCTACGCAATATCATGGTATGTGAAGTTGGCAAGATGGCGGCCTCATTTTCTGCATATGAATGGTTAGCCTACTCACCTGAGGAACTGGTTGATGCCGTACAGGCTACAGCTCACCTGAGATGCAGGTGGCCATCACGTCACACGGCTGATGGGTAAGGACAAGCCTTAACCTCAACGTGGAAGTAGTTTCATATTTCTATTCAGAGCCTTATCTGTCAGAAGTGGCAGGTCGTCGTGCATCAGTATTGATTACCCTCTTCGTGTGGCCAGTAATGTGCCATTCATCTCCAAAAGAAATGTTTATTATCAGAATTGATCAGCTACACCAAACAAGTTGCGAGAACAATCTCACAGGCAGCAACAAATTATGGCGAAAGTAATTTGGTTTTAAACCCAAGTCAATCGTATCTGAAGGCATTGATTCAGTAAGAAAACACAGTGACCTTGCCAGCAAATCACAAGAAACTAATTCATTATATATCCTATCCTTTATTAAACTGACGCTTCCACGTCAGTAACATTTTTAACCTACTGGTTTAAAGTGGGGATTTGCCTGGACAAAGTGAGCTGTAATGTGTGAATGTTTATTTCTCGTCCAACTTTCTGCATCATGCAGCTTTTCTGCTGCAGCGCACCACGGTTCTACCGAATTTCTCGAGTTACAGCGGCACAGAGCGAGAAGGCAAAGGGTTAACGGCGATGGGCAGCCATCAGTTTAATCATAATCAGCCGGTTAAAGAGGAGTAATGGAACTCGAGGCCCGGGCGCGCTTGTGTTCCGCTGCAGATTAGCCCGCAATTTGCATAGCGCCTTCCTTCATCCTCGTCGCCGCGGAGACAGCTTGTCCTCCTCGGACACAGTCAAGCGTAGCCTCCGGGGCCGGTTTGACAAATGGATCCGCGCGCCGCTGTCTTTGGGCCTGGGACGGGGCAGCGCCTTGACAGTGATTGATAACCGACGTGGTAAATAGTGCAGAACTTTTTCTAATAGGAGTACAAGAGGTGTTTAAAAATCTACGTAATGGAGAAATATGAAGCCGCAGGATGGAGAAAAGGTGCTTGCGGGAAGAGTGGGAGGGGGGCTGGGCAGGATAGCGGGAAGAAGGGAGGAAGGAAGGAAGGAAGGAAGCGGTGACGCGGTGACGCGCGGCCACGGCCGAAATGAGATTGATTTGATATAAAAGGCATAGCTCTGCTCCCTAGCCAATCCATTCCATTTTACCTGGACAGACACACACATATACACCACATTAGGCTACTTACATCCCAGAAAAATGATTCTGATTTGCTGAAGAATGGTGACATGGTGTTTGCACCTTACCAAAGGCTATTACAGCCGTGTTGAGCTTCAAGAGTGAAGGAAAAAGGACTAAATATTTCTGGCTCATCTCAGGTATACATATACATGCTGACTATGACAAGACAACATACAGAATTCATGGAGAACCTGGTCAGTATTTAAGACCCACTTGAAGGTGGATGTGAGGGTGTGGTTTAGGTAAATGATACAGACAAAAAAAAAAAGGATGTTATTGGAGGGAGCTGTGCCGAGTGGGAGGAGCTTCCGAAGGAACCAATTAAATCCCAGGACTTCATTTTGAGCTCTCCCATCCAAGCCTTAATTATTTGTGTCAATGATGACATAGTTGTTCCTACATGTACACCTTTGATCAGCCATTTTAATGATGAGTTTAGTTATGTGTTATGCTGATATACTGTATGTCACTAGACAAAGAAGGGAGGAGAAGAGAAGAGAAGAGAAAAGAAGAGAAGAAGAGAAGAGAAGAGAAGAGAAGAGAACTGAAGCTCAGGGATGAGAAGTAACTTCTTTAGAACTAACTTTTTTAGTTACTGAGATGGAAATCTCCACAGCAGGGAACTAGGTTCTTTATAGACTCTACAGTGTGTAGATGACATCACATTGTGGATCATTAAATTGTAAGTTTTTGTCTTCCTCCTCCTCTTCGTCTTCCACTTCATCATCGTCGTCGTCATCATCTTCTTCTTCCCCTTGCTGTTAGCTTCTCGTCTGTAGAGTAAGCTCTGTGTCATCCACCCACTTGACCATGGTCATCACAACCCACACATAGGTGTGGTTCACATCGCAGTCTTGTGGTTTGTCATCAGCTCTGACCCATCTCACACACAGACTGTTACCAAAACACTAAATATGAACCCTTTTCTTTTTTTTCCTATCATATCCAAGATGCTGAGGCGGTAACCCAGGGAACAGGGGTTTATTTGTGGAAGCACAGTTTGACTGGGTGACACAGAGAGAGGAGAGGAGGATATAATCTGACTGACACCCTGTCCCCTTCATAACAGAGAACTTGAATGGAAATGGAAACGGAAACGCAACGTAACGTAAGCAAAACAGTGACATGGAAGATGCCTTATCAGAGAAAGAGAGAGTGAGGTGTGTGTGTGTGTGTGTGTGTGTGTGTGTGTGTTTTGGAGGGGGTGTGGTTTTGATGGATAGCTCCCATCACTCAGTGTCCCTCCTCCGCCGCACTTGATAACGAGTGGCTAGAGTGATGGGGGCTGGCGTATGTGAGAGAGAAAGCATGTATCTGTGTGTGTTTATGTGTGTGTGTGTGTGTGTTTATGTGTGTGTGTGTGGTGGGGATTTTTCAGCGACCAGTGTTGCCATGGCTGGGGGTCACAAGCGTCATGAATCAAGCCCTCTCTGCTGTGAAATTAAAATGGAGCCAGAGAGAGAGAGAGAGAGAGAGAGAGAGAGAGAGAGAGAGAGAGAGAGGAGTACTCAGCTTGAAGGGGCAGGCCAGTCTTTTAGCTCGTGTTTACAGGGCACATCACTCTCTCCTGTCTTCTTTTCCTGTCGTCTTTCCGGCACCCTCGTCCTGTCATCCCCTCTTGACATCCCTTCGCTCCTGTCTCTGCTCCATTTCTCCCTCCTTCCTTTTTGTCAAAGCCAATCAAACACCTCCATTCTCCTTTAAAAGGCCATGTGCTAATATCGTCACGGCGATGTGTTAATATGTGATGTATTAAGACAAACACGTGTGTTAACATACAAAACATTGTCTTGGTGACTGAATGTTTAGGACTCGTCCATACTGGCAGACATATGAATACAAATTTTGAGAACATACACACAGGGATAAGACCAACACTGACCACATAAATATATACATTTATTTTTTGAATCGCCATCACTCACTGTCTTCTTTGCAGCTACCTGAGTGTAAGTGCCTCGAGAGTGCCCCCTGCTGGTCTGGCATCTGTTTGGGTTCACTGTAGGCCTGGTGAGGTTCTCTTGAAACTGATCACTTGCTAGTGCTTCTCGAGAACGACCACAGGGTGGCGACCCTATGACTGACTGAGGGAGAAACAGCCAGGGTCAGCGCTGCAGGCAGGGCCTTGAATAAAGACCCATCAGAGCTGAATCGTGTCCCATTGAACCGCTGGCATGAACTGTGTAATGCATTTACTTCAATGGCAAATGAAGGAGTGGAAAATGAAAGCAGGAACGGAAATAATGAACTACTCTGCTTTGATTAGAGCACCAGGCCTGAATTAGAGTAAATATATACAATTTTCCAGTTTGTCTAAATGACTAAACAATCTTCCCACATAATTACCCATTTCGTGAACACATCACTGCACCCCATCCCTGAGAACTGTTTGTCAGTCGCTGTAACAAAAAGCATTTTTAAACCCTCAGTTGTCATGACTACCACTGACAATCTACATTTCGTGGGAACACACACACAGTCAGAGACACACACAGACACACAAAGACACACACACACACACACACACGCAGACGCCGTTCTCCAAAATTCCCTTTAATCAACTGATTGCTGGCCTGTAAAGGAAAGTGCCAGAAGCTGTGTCTCTCCAGGACTTGGGTGACCCTGTGTTACCCTACCCTACTCTCTGTTACCCTCGCTCACTGCCCCTGAGCCTGCCAGGTAGCGGCATGGGGCAGGGTGGGCATCTGTGCCAGGGTGCTGGTCAGCCTAATCGCTTTAGTGCCCAGTCTGGCACCAGCAAGGGCACCGGCTGCCGTCCCAGGCGAACGTCTCTCTATTTGCCAGGGCAGTGGGCCAACTGTGGCAGTGGAACTACCGGCCTACAAAGGGGGAGCAGTGGGGATCACTCTGCCATCTGGTGGAAAGATTGGGTATAAACATCACAGTGACATTCCATTTTGAGAGTTATTTAATTTTACTATGTGTTTCCTTTGGAATATATAATTAAATCAGCATTTCAATAAAAAAAACGAAACAATATAGAAATGGGTATTGTATTATTTTTTCAGTTCAGAGTGTAGGTATGTGTTAACTGGTCTGTATTTGACCAACAGAAGTGAAGACAAGCAACCTGAGTCCTTTAAACCCATGTCAAATCACAATGGAGCAGAACTAACATTTCCCATCTTAGATGACAATGGGGTCATTGTGTGTCTAGTTCATATTTCCCTAGTTCTTCAAATTTCATTAGCAAAATTGAGCATTAAAAAAAATTCATAATATATGTGGGTATTATTAGTTGTTTGGCACAAGACAAAGCACACTGACGGCGCACACAGCTATAGCTGGACACGTAGAATATTCTCCATTCAGGGAAATACTGAGAGAATCAGATTCAGTTCTTGTTTAGCATTGGATTGACCTGTGATTAATACAAGTATTATTTTTAATCTTTTTTTGGTTAATTCAGTTTATTGTAGTTTTAAATATATTTGAAATATAATTGTTCATACTTTCTGAATACAAAAAGCCAGAATCCTTAAATGATGAGGATGAAGTTACTGTTTGGTTTCTCTTTTTTTTAGTAGGAGTGTATTTCCATCCCAATCCAGCAGAGGGCGGTGTTAGGTCTATTAAACAGGTCATTTTACTATCTTAACTTTCAGCTGAATTCATAATAATATAGCTAGTAGGTTAACAGAGAGACAAAACTGCACTAATGATTTTAATTTCTTTTAATTCTTTTATCCACAGAGCACTGACATATAGCTGCTGTCTTTCGGGCTTCTGAAGTTAAAACCAAGAATCAAATGAACTCATTGCTTTTTTTTTGGTAACTATATCTCCAGACCAGTCCTCACTATCTGGAAGACATTTGCCTATCCAACTCCCCCTGGTGAGTCCTGCTTTGAATGGGAGTTTGGTTATGCCTGCTCAGTCTGGGCTGCACCAGGCTGGCTCGTGCGGTCTGGACAGAGGCTGTGGGCAGTAACGAACAGTGCTTTGCTTATGACACAGAAGGCACTGCTTGTATGATCTCAGGCTTATTACTGTAGAGCACAGTGCTTTGAGTTTGCTGTATTAGACAGTGTCTATAGCTCCAGTAATCAGTTCTTACGTATCTGCGTAGAAATGAGTGCCCACTGCTGTGGTTGTCTGCACTATGCTTTAGCAGCAGTAGTCTGCACTTCTTGCCATAGTTGATGGCAGTTTGGACTTGTAGGTATAGTATCTGTTGCATTGCTTGCAGTGTAGTAGTCATCGCAGGTCAGGGGTTACTGTTGTGGTAGGTTAGCGGTCACTGATCTGGTCCGTAGTGGTGCTCAGTGCTCTTGGTGCTAACACTAGTGATGTTCCTGGAGCTCAGCTGCTGGAGTAATGTGCTAACAAGACCAAGGTTATGGGTTTGATACATTATGAGTACACAGCCTGGTAGAAAATGTTTAATTGTGCAATACCGTAAGGTTTTTTTGGGACAAAAGCATCTTGCAAATGTAGTAAGTGCCTATTGCAAGTGCTTTGCTTTTATAACAGTGCTCAGTGCTTCGATCTGGCCACTTTTGAAAATACCCATGGTCCACCCATTAGAGAGTGTGTGTGTGTGTGTGTGTGTGTGTGTGTGTATGTGTGTGTGTGTGTGTGTGTGTGTATGTGTGTGTGTGTGTATGTGTGTGTGTGTGTGTGCATTAGTGTACTCTACACGCAAGCTGTTGGCCAGGAAGTCACTGACCTAGAGCAGGACACACACACAGGGTAGTGCACAGATGGCTCAGCCATTATGCCACTGGGTTCACTTTGACAGTCAGGAGCCGCTCATGTGGACATGATGGGAATAGAGAGAGAAAGTCAGACGCTCTGGCATGTGGACATGACGGGAATAGAGAGAGAAAGTCAGACGCTCTGGCATGTGGACTCGCATACAAGGATCTAAATTCACAAGGTGTATACAAATGGGATGACTCATTGTTTAAATGTTAGACTGGTCTAAGTTAAACAAGCTTTTCTGACCGTAAGAATTTACTGTAAAGATACCTTCTTGTTATTTCTTGTTATGATAGGTGTGAATATCCAGAGTCATGAGGATTTGTCATACAATGCAAAATAATGCATGTTCTTTATCTGTATAATGATCTGAACTGAAACTGAGACATTATCGAAGTAAATGATGTACGATGAGGTAAAGCTGCAGTATATGTCATGTTTGAGCAGCTGATGAAAGTTTGATGAATCAGAGGTTGTCAGGTTGGCCACCGATATCTGTTATGAAGTGTTAGTTTTGTTGCCACAGTCTGAATATCCTGGTTGAAAACATAAAACTGATGTAGCAGGTGGTCAAGTGTACCTTTGCATTCCACCTATTCAAACACACACACACACACACACACACACACACACACACACACACACACACACACACACACACACACACACACACACACACGCACCCTCACTGTCTCTGGCATGCACACTCACACATGGCATATTCAAACACACACACACACACACATGCACACACACACACACACACACACACACACACACACACACACACACGCACACACACATGCACACACACACACACACACACACTGTCTCTGGCATGCACACTCACACATGGCATATTCAAACACGCACACACACACTACACACACATCTATCTACATATCAATCTATCAATCTATCCATCTATCTATCTATCACACAAACACACACACACACCCTCACTTCTACACACACGCCTATGAGTGTTGTAGCCTTGGGAGTGTGAGTGCGTGGTCACGTGTGTTTGTGCAGGGTGGAGAGGATGCAGTAGGAACACTCTCGGAGTTTGTTTATCACCCAGGAAGTGGCCCAGACACCGCAGGAGGGTGAAACGGTGGCCATGAAGGGACACAGCCTCGGGCTCACACCTGTGGACATATCCCACACACTCTCTCTCTCTCTCTCACACACACACACACACACACACACACACACACACACATACACACACACACACACTCAAAGCTGCCCTATCCGAATATTCAGCTCCTCTCCGTCACTCATGGGCTTATCAAGATGTTCCAGCTGAACTCCTGAGCTGTTTTTCCCCTCAACGAACTACCTTGATATTTTAAACCACATAGTGCTAGAGTTTAGAGTTCAGTAAGCAAGTATATTTGACAGTGGTCAGCAATGGGTTGAAGAGGTACAATAACAACCATCACACTTATCTCTTTCTCTCTCTCTCTCTCTCTCTCTCTCTCTCTGTTTTTTGAGCAAAGAGGCCCCTTTTGTTCCACTGGAAGTCATTACGAGAGAAATGGTTATTATTGAACAACTCATAATCACCTCCATACCAAGGTATATCAAAGCATGTCCGCCAGCGATGCTTCTTCATTCGTAGAGCAGTAAAATGTAAAAACATGGAGATGTCAAATAAATATTGTGCTCACAAATCTGTTTCTGCCGTTTAACTACTGCCATGGCTCCTGCTCATTCTGTCATCTGTGCTCTGGAATCTGTTTATCCCAGGGTTATGGCAGGTGGTGCGTGACCATAATCAGCGACCAGGAAGAACACTGTGACATTTTTCCAGAGAGGTAAACGTGCACAACGGATGTGGAGACAGAGAGGTCAAACTGTGTCTGCCATAGTAGTCTGATGGTGATGGCAAATGAACAAAATCATTAACATTCAGTGTGTTATGGCTGCTTGTTTTCTTAGACAAGTGTGTGTGTGTGTGTGTGTGTGTGTGTGTGTGTGTGTGTGTGCGTGCGTGCGTGCGTGCGTGTGTGTGTGTGTGTGTGTGTGTGTGTGTGTGTGTGTGTGTGTGTCCGTTTTGTGTATCTGTGGTTCTATTGGCACTGGCAAAATAGTTGACTGACGCAGACATATTGCCAGGAGAAATAATTCAACCTATACTTATTACTTGGTCAATTAGGACTGCAGTGTAAACATATTGAGCACACGTGTCCCTTATTTTGCGTGTGTGAATCTGCTATATGTGTGCGCCTGGTAAACTGAACACGAGGAAGCGTCAGTGTGTGATGAGAGCTAAGGAGGAAGTCCGTCTTAAGGGGCAATAAAAGTCTACATGATGGAGATTAACAGCTATAATCACATTCCAGATGTAAGAGGCCCAATTACTTATTAACAAATGCCCTAGATATGAAGCGAAATGACCACAGCACGCCAATGATAAGGACAGAGACTGACGACAAATCATCTCACACAGGCAAACAATAACTTAGGGTTTCAGTGAGGGTTAGTTATTATTCTGGCCATGAATCACATGTGAGGTTTATCGCTAGCAGGGATTTCCGTTAATATGAACTTTGAATCAAAGCCATTTTAGTTTAAAAAAGAAGGGTTTATTATGTCTTTAATTATCTTGGATTAATTTAGGGTTAGGGTTAAATAATTGTCGAATGAATTCATATGTACGTCTTTTCAACAGAATAGCATACTAATGTAAAGAAATGTAATTCATGTCAAATGACATGTTAGGAAAGTGGTGTGAGTTTTTAGATGAAGTGAACACTATTCGGTTGCTATAAGCTATAGGTTGCCAATCTTGCTGTTTAATGTTTATGCATACAAACTAATTGCTCACCAGTAAACCAGCTTAATGAATGCATTTTAGTATGATTTACCGCATTAAGCTGTTTAAAAAAAAAAAAAAAAAAAAAAAACGTTTTTACTTATCTTGCAGTGGCATTAAGTTGTTCTCTGTACAACAGACATTGAGATGGATATAATAATGTGGTTGTTTACTGATCTCCCAGTGATGTTTGTTGGAGAACTGACACCGTTTTGTGTGTGCTCACATCAGCTCCAATGAGAAGGCAGATCTAGCTGGAGTATATCTATGGTACTGTTGCTCCTCAGTCAGCTCCAATGAGAAGGCAGATCTAGCTGGAGTGTATCTATGGCTACTGTTGCTCCTCAGTCGTGTTTATTGGAGCCAAGGTAGAGGCGGGGCCTGTGAGTTTGGGGAAGAACACCTGTGGCACCTCCACCTGACAGAGCCACAGAGAGAGCAGGAGCTGACCATTACTGTCGCTGCATGCAGGGAGGACAGGAACCACTGAGATACGGAAAAGACTGTTATTAAATTGGGAGAGGAGGATTTTGGGGAAATGGTCTGACCTTGTTTTGGAAGGGGTTTATTGCGTTTTGGACCACAGAAATCTCCTCCTGAAACGAAGACTGCCCTGCACTCTGTAAGACACATCCACAGGTGAGCCCATCAGCAGACACACATACTTTCAGTCATTTCCCCGTATTCAGTTTGCTTTGTCTTTGTTCGCCTAGCTATTCTTTGCCATCTGATCACGTAGAACACATCATTTATACATCAAACAACATACAACAGTCAATATAACAGTCTAGTCGGTGGTTCAACACACATTTAAACTGACCAAGTGTCTTGGTCATTGGTTTGTTCATTCTGCATACCACTTTGTAAATGCCTGCAATTGCTATGAAACACTGGGCTCTTCTTGCTGAAGTTGATCAATCTAAGTATTATACCTCTGCAAAACATAGAGCTGACATCAGTGTGTGAGGAGACTCTGTGGATCGATGGGAAATGCATTCGAAATGACCGACCATTACTGCTGTGGTCAGAGTGTGGGCAAAGGTAACACACCATTAGCTTAGCAGGGTAGATTTCGAGAGCTGATGTATTATATCTCAGGATACCTTTATTCAAATGTAGCAAAGTTAAGGCGTATATAACTAAACAATATAGCACTGAAAACTCCTAAATTCATACGTAAACATAACATGTAAACTCCACAATGTATGCTTAATTCAACAGTCAATTTATTCCAAACCTCTTACAAACGTGGCTATTTTAGTGAACTAAAATAAAATAAAAATCCTTTATGTATGTTTTCAGGTTTTACACAATTGTGCCAAATGTAAGTTAAGGAATGTTGAACATTCTCCTAAGAATTGTTTGCATTGGGATTTCTCTGCGTACTCCTAGTTAGGTGCGTGTAGCAGCCATGTTGCCACGATGGCAACTCATGAAAAGCAATGAAAAGCTTAAGGTGCATGTTCAGCTAATACAGAATTTCACAAGGAGTCCCATCTTACCTGAGTAGATAATACACATATTCAAATTTGCATTAGCAGAGCAGATGGACTGTAACCAAGAGACCACATGAGTCACATGGTTTCTTAATGTATTTAGGTGTATGTAGAGGTGTACAATAAGCATACACCTCTGTGAATGTTTTTATTCCATTGAGCAGTTTATGACCTCATGGAGGACTGTAAAAAAGGAGTTAAGTGACAACCGGATGGTAACTATGAGAGCCATTTTTCTTTGGTTTTGTTGCCATGGTGGCTCAGCCCAGTCATTATTGACACATAGACTTTTATGAGCTGGAGAGCTGCTGTTTAGGCATCATCTGTTGGATGTCAAGGGCCAGCCCATCCGCAATCTCTATGCACAATGAAAAGAAAATGTGTGTGTGTGTGTGTGTGTGTGTGTTTGTTTCCTGCTAAAGTTACTCTAAAAGAAAGCTATTGAATGTAGGTTAAGCGAAACAACACAGTTCAGAGTCAATATTTGTCTGAGAATTCTTTCAGTAATCAACCACTGTAAACTCAATGTTTATCAAACTAAAACGTTCCGATATCAGGGCTGGGTTGAAACTGCAATTGTAGCAACGTCAGTGTAGCATGATGACTGATGATGTTTTGCAAAACCACAGAAACTCTCATGTTACTGATATAGTTCAGGTGTATTTCAAATGCACTATGCCTCGGGAATACGCACCCTTTGAATCCATATATGTTTGCCTAGTGGGCTTTCATTGCATAACTCTGTGAATGCAAACATGTTGCATGAAAGCTCAGGTTACTCCATAACTTCTGTTTGCCAAGGCGGTTAGTTGTGAAAAGGTAGCAAAGAAGCCCCAGCTCTTAGTTTAGAGGCCTTTGCACTTACGTCCATAGCGAGGCAACAGCTCTTTTCGCATCTGCCCAGGCAGACCCACACAGACCAAGCTGATCCAACATACAGTGTGTTTAATATCATATGTGTTAATATGTGACTGAAAACTGTGATATACCCTACCTCTGAGTTGACCTGGCACTGACTTGCAGAGGTGTTGGATGCACCCTAGTCCTTTTGTTGGTGTCTGGCATTAAATGTATGTGACCGGCCACATGTTCTGCACATTTGCAATCTGGTTCCACACAGCTTTGAAGGGACTTTGCCTAAGCAAATGAAGGAGAGCTAGCGTTGCACAGTTATGCAATCTGTTCAGTCTTTCTTCATTCAGTCACCCAACGTGGACCCTTTTTTTTGGGCCCCACTTTCAGTAAATATTTGACTGAGACAAGTGAGGGTATCAGACGAGATAAGGGAAAACCCAAGAAGAAAACAGGCCGGAGAAATATTTCGTGCTCCTTATGTGTATGAGGACAAACACTGCTATCAAGGGTGAACGTAACCACACTGGCGCTTGGCAAAAACAAGTGCACAAGTGCACTAGCTTGAGTAAACACTCTTCAGGACACTCTTGAGTGATTCTTGGATGATTCTATGCCAAAACTGAGGCAGATCGTGGAGATGGAGAGTGGTCTTATGAGGAGGACCTTCTCAAGCGTCTGAGAACAGAAACATGCCTTAAATAATCCTCACACAGAATATTTAATGTGCATGGGGTCCACATGCGTGGACAGTTAATTAAACTCCATTTTATTCTGGATTATCATAGTAATATTCTCCAAACCACATAGGGGCAGAGTCAGTAGACTCAGAGCAATATAATAACAATATGTATCATCTTGTATTTGGAATGTTAACTGTGTAATGACATCATTAAGACAAAATGGCTGACGGTGCTGGGCATGTGCTGAATACTCCAGGCATATCTGTTAAAACCTTCTACCCAAGAAGGAAAAATCAGGCAAAAAAATATTAGTATGTAAGGGAAAGTGTGTTGAACAAATCTGTGTTTAAAAAAAATGAAATTTGATGTAAAATATAGTTTGTACACCCTAAAAACCAACTGTCCACATACGTGGACGCATGCATTAGAGGAATCGGATACCGTCCACATATGTGGACGTCATGCATCAGAGGAATCGGATGACATTAAATCTGATTATAAAAACCTGGTATTTTTTTTTATTTGCATTGTTCAAATGAAAGAAACAATCATACAACAAACATATCAACATAAATAATTACTAAATTACGTGAAAATAATGATTTTTAACCTTGGGTAAGTATTCGTTACCATCCCTTTGTTGCATGGTGTCCACGTATGTGGACAGTAAAATATATTTTTAATAAAACCATATTTTTTAAAAATTCAAAATGAATTTCAAGTTTAGGTTCATTTTGAGTAATAAAATCAATACAAAAAAAATCTAGATCATTTTTTTCATAATTCATGCATGAAAGGGTTAAACTAGAGATACATTTTCGCCAGAAAATGCAAAGTGTGATTGCACTGCAGCATCAGAGGATGGTGATTTTTCTTTTTTTTTGCTATGCAAGCTGTAGATGTGAATGCTTCAACCTACAGAAGATTTGATTATCACTAGTACCCTCTGTTGGACTGCAGGGCAGTCTCCTGTTCGCTTTGTATTAAAAATGCTTGCATGAGCCTTATGTTTACAATTGTGTCACAAGATACACAGCAACCATCCATTCAGCAAAGGTACAAGTTCACCATGAACTCAACCTATAGTTAACACAGATCATTATTTCAAAGGACATATTTGCATGCATGCAGCAGAGAGATATGTCAGAGCTGTATTGACAGAAAGTTTAACCACTCTTGTTGACTTAAATGGAACAATTGCTTTTCCAGTTTATGGCAGCCGGGGTGTTTTTTTGTGTGCACTGCTAATATGATAATATGTAATGTTACAACCTCAATTGTAACTTATCTTGCTAGCTAACTCACAAGTGAGCGTATTCACTTTTTCGAGTTGAATCACCATAAGCAAAATATTTAGGCTGTAAATAATTCATAGAGGTTTCTTAATTTCTTTAAAAATTACAGCAGATGAGTAACCATGAACTCAAAATGATAGGTGGATTTGCGGCAGCCATATTTTATGCTTTTGAATCTTGACAGTTGTCTGAAGCATTTCCCCATTCATTTCACTGGGAAAAAATGGGAACAAAAACGACTGTGGGGAGCACTGCACTGGATCTGGACGGACGTGTCAGAGTTGAAGGTGTTGATATGTCAAAAGCGCTAGGAGCCATAGATGTTGTACATCACCATTCTTTAGAGCAGCATTTGCTTCATGTCTTTCTGAACATAGACTTTCTGTGCACTCACAATACATTGGTCAGCAACATAATGGTATTTTTCTGCACATTGGCATTCAGTTGGTCACCAATATGATGCCATTCTTTGCATATTTATAAAATTATTTGATACGCTTTGGGTGTACATTGGCTGCGTTTTGTATGGAAAATAATGAACGCGCAGGAGTCAACTTTGGCTTTTTCATATCTGAGCTGAAGAGTTCAACTCCCACACAATATAAAGTGATAAAGTGAAGGTAGTTTACATGTGACTGAAGAACATATTTGAAGCCTGTTTGTGTGTAAAAGTTAATTTAGTATATTATGACCTGTTATTTTCTCACTAAAGTGTGATTGTGTGTGAGGCCCTGTAGGTGTGTCTGTGTTTGATTTGCATGATTTGAAAAACGTGACTAGGAAGTATTGTGGTCGAAACTCGAGCCGGAAACAGTGATTCTTTCAAAGTTCATCCAAACATCATTCATCTATATCAGCTATATCAGATTGTAGTGATATCAGGAGTTTCCCTCTCTAATGGACCTTAGAGAAGCTTCCTCCTCGGCCAAGGAGCTTCGGTTGTGAAAGAGCACGTTTCTTTCGCCCTTTGAGACAGACAAATAGCCTCCTGAGGCTTTATCTCAAAACCATTAAACTAGGTTAATGTGACAGGGGATTACACAGTAGATTGCCCTGTGTGTGTGTGTGTGTGTGTGTGTGTGTGTGTGTGTGTGTGTGTGTGTGTGTGTGTGTGTGTGTGTGTGTGTGTGTGTGTGTGTGTGTGTGTGTGTGTGTGTGAATCTGTGTGAGGATGTGTGCGTATGAGAGAGCTAGTATGAGTATGTGTCCAAACATGTGTGTGTGTGTCTGTCTGTGTGTGTGTCTGTCTGTGTGTGTGTGTGTGTGTGTGTGTGTGTGTGTGTGTGTGTGCCTGTGCCTGCTAGTTTTGTGTTAATATGGTGGCTTAGTGTCATAAATTAATACGTTTCTGCTGTTCTGCATCCTGGAACAGCACAGCACTATTCCTGTCATCATCCATGAGTCCACAGGCCCCACATACATCCGCATGATTAAATGGTGGTTTGCTGTAGTTAATCATCAGCTCATGTCCTGTGATGCAGTGATGGACTGTACTGGTTTTACAGACAGCTGATTCGCTGCATCAGCAAGAATATTGGAACATTTCTACATGACACAGACTTTAGGTAGCTATTACTTATATCTAGTCATCCCAATCCAAATGAATTATGGTTAATTGTTTGCTTCCATGTCAATATGCTCTTTTCCACATAGCTTGACTTGCACACATAAGTGCCCTTTATTCCATATGACAATCTTCTCCTGACTGCTGTTTTATATGACTGAGACCTTGGCTTAAGCCCGGTGTTATTTTCAGTCGCAGCTTGGCCTCTGGTCTGTGTTTGCTGATGCATGAGCCCGGAGCCCGTCCCAAAGGGACCAAAAGTCATCAGCAGAGACTAGTGCCATTAGCATATTGTATGGAAATGTCAACACTGTTGCCTGGTAACCAGAGGGAAACAGCCCACTCCTTCCTAGTGAAAAGAGGCACAATGCCATGGCCTTTGTGTGTGTGTGTGTGTGTGTGTGTGTGTGTGTGTGTGTGTGTGTGTGTGTGTGTGTGTGTGTGTGTGTGTGTGTTTGTGTGTGTGTGTGTGTGTGTGTGTGTGTGTGTGTGTGTGTGTGACAGGGAGGGGTTGAGACAAAAGGAACAAGTAATGTTGTGTGTGTGTATGTGTGTGTGTGTGTGTGTGTGTGGTGTGTGTGTGTGTGTGTGTGTGTGTGTGTGTGTGCGTGTGCGTGTGTGTGTGTGCGTGTGTGTGTGTGCGCGAGTGTGTGTGCGCGAGTGCGCGCGCGTGTGTGTGTGACATGAATCTTTGAGTAAATGTGTCTGTCCCTGAATATTGTGTGAATCCCTTTATTTGCACAGCTATGCTTTCTTTGTACTTCTGAACATGCAGTGAAAGAGGAAAGATGGTGAAAGAGGTTGTGTGTGTGTGTGTGTGTGTATGTGTGTGTGTGTGGGTGGTGGGGGGTTAATTAATTTGCTTAATTAAATACCAGCATGTGTTAGTATTAAACTGCTTTGGGTCTGCAACTCATCAGTCTCATTTTCTGTGGTAAAAACACATAGAAGTGAGAAACTGAGTTTCTCTCAGTGTGAAAGTGATCTGTAGAAGTAAATTACTATTCTTAATTACTAGTTATTTTGCTAATAGCCTTATCCCTTTGGTACTTAGTACTCATTAGCTCACCTACTTATTGGATAAAAATGGATCAACAAAGAATCCTGAATTACATGGGAACTTTAAATTATTCTTTAGATGACCAAAAAAACACACAGTTCCATAATATTTCTGCAAAAAGCCTTCCTCAAAATCGTTCCAGATTTTAGAAGCTATTCCATTTGGACCATCTGGACCTGGATAGAGCTATTTCCTAATGGTCCGTGTATGGCACAGGATTGATAGAAACTTCTGTACAGCGCTCACACTGAAATACTAACATAGCTGAGCTGTTCAAAAGGTAACTTTACCTGTACATTCATCGCCAACTAATGTCCACTAATCAGACAAAATACCATTTTGAATCTCTCTGAACTCTTCACATTGACAAAATAAAAAATGATAATGGTATAAATTAAAGTAATATTGTAACGGTTGTCTAAGAGTTTTGTGTGTACGTCTATTGGTGACTTGATTATGACCTGTCACTGGCCACTTCCCCTCACTGAATGGCAGGAGCTCCAACCCATCCTTGACCTCACACCTTGCATTTCTGTCTCAGGGAACAAGCCTCATCTTCCCACTCGCTAACGAGGATTAGCCATTAGGTCATCTGGCTAACTGATTCGGCTGCTTAGGAGGTTTTGTGAAATACAAGGCCGGCCTGAAATCCAACTCCTGCTCGGCCGCCATATGGTGCCTATTAAGTGACACTGAAAAATGTAGGAGCCCTCACCACCCCCTGGTGCAGATCTGTATGTCTAAGCCGTGTTAGCTTCTCCACGTTAGCTTCTCTGCGCTATCTCAAGTTTCACACATGTAATACAGTATTCCAGAGGCTCAATCCCCCCCATACACATTCTATTATCTATGAGGCCACACTGGCCTACTGCGGAATAGATATGACCCGCATCACTAGTTCATTTGAGGGTTTATATCAGCTTAATATGAGATGAGATGATGTCATTATTCTAGCTGACTAACTGTCCAATCCATGTTTAGCTATGGCATCATGTCAGAACTGATCGACTAACAGACCAATCCAAGCACAGCATGCTAACATGTTGTTTCACAGCTACTATAGCTACTACAAGGAAGCCAAAGAGCATTCTACGACTGTTATAATGGTTAAATGATCAAATAAAGGGACACAGTAATGCAAGGCTATGCCTTTCAAAGCTGTGCTAACTATTCCCAGTCACATTAACCCAGTTTAAACAACTCTCATTCGTGGCTCGAGGAAAGATTGTGTTTTATTTAGACATCAAACCTTTTCCTATTTACACATCTTACAATTCCCACACTGTTCATTCATATCACTCTCTGTTCCCTCTCTTTGACTGTTACAGTAAAGGTTAAATAAATTAGTAATGCATGGCTATGCCTTTTGAACTTTCATTAGCGACTCTAGGAAAGTTTATGTTTTACCTCGAGCTTCTCTATGCCTATTTACACATCCTACTATTCATATACTGCCTCTCATTAACACACACTCACACACGCACACACGCACACACGCACGCACGCGCGCACACGCGCACACGCGCACACGCGCACACACGCACACACTCACACACACACTCACGCACACACGCACACACTCACACACTCACACACTCACACATGCACGCACACACACACACACACACACACACACACACACACACACACACACACACACACAGACAGACACACACACACAGTCTATGTATCTTCTCACACGCTCTTTCTCTCTCTCTCTCTTTCTTCTCCATAGATCTCTGCTCTGCTCCGTCCCGGTGTGTGGAGATGACTGAACCGGCCCCCAGCTGGTGGAAGCTCACCTTCCTGAGGAAGAAGAAGTCCGAGCCCAAAGTCCTGTATGAGATCCCCACTGACTATGGCAGCAACACGGGCCTTGGGCCAGATGGCGACCTCCTGCCCAATGACAGTCAGTTCAACGCCCGCCTTGAGAAGATTGTGGACAAGACGGCCACCAAAGGCCGCCACGTGAAGGTGTCCCACTCCGGCCGCTTCAAGGAGAAGAAGAGGATCCGTGCCACACTTGCCGAGAACCCAGAACTGTTCCCCAGCACGCAGGCCAGCGATGAGAACCAGCAGAGATCCCAATAAGGGAGACTACAACGCACAGTGGACTGTCATGTCCTCACTTGTCCGCAGATATACACATACATATATGCAGAGATTGAAGAGAAACACAAACTACTCGGAGAAAGATAACTGGCAGATATACAAGCAGATCTGCTCCACACACACACACACACACACACACACACACACACACACACACACACACACACACACACAGGAAATGTGAGGGTGTAATACATGAAAAACCTTGCACAATTAAAATCCATTGAAGCCATTACAAACCAGAGGCACTATGTGTGTAGTCGATTTCAGCAGGCAAGATGCATCTAATATTCCATTACTGAGATTAGAACCTCCAGCTCTCAGAAGGATAAGTGACACACAAGCACGCACGCACGCACGCACGCACGCACGCACGCACGCACGCACGCACGCACGCACGCACGCACGCACGCACACACACACACACACACACACACACACACACACTACTTCATGTAGTACAGAGTGAAGGGTAAGTTCCATACATAATCAATGTCCCTCTGAAAGAAGATATATCCAGTTCTCAGAAGGCACCCCATGGTCCACTATATCCCACATAAACAGTTAAATAATTAATACCTATAGTCAGCGCAAGCATTTAGTGTTTTAACTAATCATAAGACCGGTGATTTCCACATACTCAGGCCTATTGTCAGCCATATGCAACTGGTGTGTTTTTGTAAAAAGTAAATAGTTTACATATAAAGTTTCCACTTCATGACAAAGATGGTACAATTACCTTGATAGCTTTTGTTGGACTGTGATTGGTTGGATGGTCTCTATGGTAACCATGGCCCATTATGGTTGAATCATACTGGTGCTCAGATCAAGGGAGTGTAAACATGAAAATTATATTAAAAATGTTAAAGAAAATAAAAAGCGAGCTATAATGTATGTTTTATCATTAAATTGTATTTGGTATGTCAGGGATTTTTTAACACTTCAACACTTTAACACTTCAATTTTTGAAGACCATTTGGACTGTAACAAGGAAAAAACCCATATACTCCAGTATTTTAATTTTGTATCATCTTATATTTGTGTACATACGAAATAAATGTTTAAGACTATATTTAGAGCTATACTTTCATAGCGTGGAGCTAACAGTAGTCAGTTAATCTTCAGAGTTGAATTGTTACTCTGATTTCCTTTCAAGATAAATGTCCAAATTGTTTTGTGTGTTATATAAAAGAAAACAGCTTTATATTCAACTGTACATTTTGGTTAATTTTGTAAAATATGAAAGAACTAAAGAAGTTTTGATATGTGTAAGAAAATAAACATGTTTGATTTATTTGCTTGGTCCTTTTCTGTTTTAATATAAAAAAAAACCCATTATAATTGCCTTTAGATATGTTGATGTTCGTGACAATACTTCAGTCTGTGACTTACCATAGAAGTCCACCCTATAGTGCTACAGTAGTATAGTGTATTAGTATAGTATAGTATAGAATGCACTATAATGCATTTGTTATTCTATAGGTAAGAAGCAGCCCAGCCATTTAGAGGCACTATAATGTAGTCAAAGTCTGAAAGGATCTATTTGGTTAGTAGCTACAAGCTGGGACTTTTCGTTGAAAGGCTCAGCAGTTGCGGAATGAGAGTTTTATACATGTAGTGGCCAAGGCTACTTCAGGGTGTCCATAGACCATGCCAGAACATAACGTAACCCTGACCTGGCATCTAAGGAGCATGAATGAATCATCTGACTGCTGATTGGAGGTAGAAGTGATAATAGCAAGTGTCTCTATCTCTGAACTGCAGCTCAATTTCTCTCTCTTTCTCTTTCTCTTTCTCTCTCTCTTTCTCTCTCTCTCTCTCTCTCTCACTCACACACACACACACACACACACACACACACACACACACAGACTTGGGTAACTCTGCTTTCATGAATATGTAATCAGGGTCTATGTTAGACTAGGTCTGACCATACTGACTCTGTCAAGCCTCAGGTAGGGAGCTGCTCTGGGGTCCGGTGGTGATGCAAGGGCTGGCGTCTGTTTACACCTGATCTGCCTGTTTGTTCTACTTCAAAAAGAGTCTGGTATCTCTCCATTTCTTTTCATGATTGTTTTAAGTGACCCTATGCAAAAATAAGACATATACAAGCACCCAATTACCACATTTTAGTCCAAATTACAAATCCCCATTATCATAGCTGTACCTTAAAATCAACTACCAGACTAAGTTACTTGTTAGATCATGGCCCTAGTCTGCATTTCTTACAGCTGAACAATAGCAGAATCCTTTGAATAATAACAGATTGATTACAACAATTGTTCATTCAATTAAGAATCTAACTGAGTTAATGGATTTGAAATTGCTAAATGTTTAGTTGCTGAACACTAGTTACCCCATATTAGCTAAACACTTTTATACTGTAACTAACAAAACTGGACTGAATATGCATGGCATATATTACTAGCACAGATGTAAACATAATGTTAGCCTCAATTGGGAACACCACACTAAAACCGCAAAATGGCTATACAACGTCTCAGTGCCTGTAGTCGATTATCGAAGGGAGGCGCTCTCCCTTGAGTGCCCACTCCAGCACTACACAGTAGGCCAGTCAACTAGAGGCACTGAATACGTCACAGACCAAAGAGAAAGGTACAAACAGTCATTTTCTACAGTTTCTTTACAGTTACTTAAGTAAACAGACACAGGAGTATCTCTGTAGGGATCCTTTCCATCTTGTCAGACCCTTATAATAACATTTATGAGCCTCTCAGTGGCTTAAACAAGCGGTTTATAGGATTCCAACAGTCGTTTAGCAGTTGCCAGTCTTAGCATTTTAACTCAGTACTGGACCGATTTTGAAGTTTTTAAGTTTCCCTTTAAAACACTTCAAAATGGCTTTATGCTGAAGGTTTTCCATAGTTGTGTCATTCACTCACATGACTCGTGAGCTGTGGAAATACTCTCTCTTCCTCATCCTCAATTTGAAAAAGGCGCCACCAGATGTCAAAATAAACACTCCTTTCAACAGTAGGCGAGTCAATCGGCCTTAAACTGGCAGTGATAGTAAATTAAATTTCAGGGTGGAATCCCTGGTAGCCAATCAGATATCAGGGGTATCCACTGAGGCACAGACCTCTGGCACATCCTTCCTGGCTAAAGCCCAAAATAAACTAAATGGGTGAGCCAACTTCTACTTCTCGTCTAGCTGACCTCATTTGATCATGATATGAAGCCAAAAGCTCCTACCCTTTCACCATCAGAATCATGATGCCCACTTCATTCGGATATTTTTAATTTTATTTTATTTACTGCTGCAACAGGCAAGCATCTGGCTGAAAATATTTTTTTTTGTTATTTGAAGAATTGATCCAAGAGTCACTACATTCTAAACAAAATTGCTCTGATACTATGCTACATAAGTCTGATATGTAATTCCCCCAAGGAAGCTAGAATCATCTTTACATATGAACGAGTATTTATGAGAATAGGGAACAATCTTTATGGCTCGGTGGGCTTTTACCCAATGACTTACCAACAGGAAACAGACCCTTCATGTACCACTTTTAGTGTGTTACTGCCACCTGTTGGACACTTATCTTACTGCCATGAAGACCTCAGACACAGGGACGTAGTGTATATCTCGCCATTACATGTTATCACCAGCAGAGGACAGTTCATTCCAACTCTCCAAATTCACTTCCTGTCTTCACATTCAGAAATGGACCTTTCATGACTGAACCACGTTCCAAATAGCAGAGAGAAGACAAAAACAAAGAACTTGAGGAATGTTGCTGTTAAAAAACTCTTAACCTTTTAAAGGTTTTTAAAAAACTTAAAATATTTTTTTTCAAGGCACCTTTACCCAGAGGTGAAATTTTCACAGTATACCTTGAGGGGACTGTTAAAGTGCCCTTTTGTCCCTTTATCGCAAAGGTGACAGAGGTGACAGGTGACCCTGGGCCTGGTGAGTGTGTGTGTGTGTGTGTGTGTGTGTGTGTGTGTGTGTCTGTGTCTGTGTGTGTGTGTGTGTGTGTGTGTGTGTGTGTGTGTGTGTGTGTGTGTGTGTGTGTGTGTGTGTGTGTGTCTGTGTGTGTGTGTGTGTGTGTGTGTGTGTGTGTGTGTGTGTGTGTGTCCTGCTGTAAGTGCTGAAGTCACCAGAGGTCAGGGTTTAAATAGTCACTTCTAACCTCATGTTCACGGTCAGGTGAGGGGAGAGATCTTGACCTCTGGTGTGACCTTGCATGGGCTCATCAGCTTGAACCTTAGCTTCAAGGATGAGTTCTACCATTACTCCTGTGGTCATAATGTGGGCAATGTTAACACACTATTAGCTTAGCTGGGTAGATTTTGAGAGCTGATGTATTATAACTCAGGATACCTTTACTAAAGTTTAGCTGGTGGTGTACATAAAGGAGTTAAGGTGTATAACTTAACAATATAGCACTGAAAAATGTAAACTTCAAAATGTATGCTTTTTAAAGAGTGGGTCAATGTATTTCAAACCTCTTACAAACGTGGATATTTTAGTGGAATTTATTTAAAAAAAATGCTTTATGTATGTTTTGAGGTTTTACAAATTTTTTTCAGTCATTCAGAAAGGTCCAACTCTGACAGGTTGTATAGCTCAGTCAATCACTTAACACACAACAAAAGAGGCGTAAAAGTAAGAGTGTGCGTAAGTGCATAGGGAAGGAGATTGACTCATTATGTAATGATCTGGCGAATGCTGCCATTCATCATGATTCATCAAGACCAAGCATACCTGTTGGCGTCAGTGACTCTGATGTGGGAGGCCCTGCTGGGATTCATGGCAGTGGCTGGTTGGTATCTGCAAGAGGAAATACAATGCCATGTAACATGCTACAGTTTACAAAATGTCTGAATTGTTAGTATGACACATTTTCAAATAAACATGTTTGGTTCAATCACTGGCCTTGTTGTGTGTGTGTGTGTGTGTGTGTGTGCGTGTGTGTGTGTGTGCGTGCGTGCGTGCGTGCGTGCGTGCGTGCGTGCGTGCGTGCGTGCGTGCGTGCGTGCGTGCGTGCGTGCGTGCGTGCGTGCGTGTGTGTGTGTGTGTGTGTGTGTGTGTGTGTGTTCAATAATTTCCAAATATAGCAATAACCTGATGGGATTCTTCATATTTAGCCATTCTACAAGAGAGAATAAAAAATGTAAATGCTACTATTTACATATTAACTGTGAATACTGTCATTTTAAAGAAACACTAATACCCTTCAAATGTAGAGAGAGATAGGGAGGGAGACGGGGAAAGACAGACAAAATATATTTCCTCAGTTCATAGATTTCCCTAGAGCTGACCTTGCGTAATGGTCATTCTGCAGGACAGTGAAGCCAAAGTCAGAGTGGAGGCCATGGAGATTCAGAAGGTCATATCTGACTTTCATTAACCTTTGACCCCCTTAACTATCCACCCATTATCCACTCACTTAAGATACAATGGGGAAAATAAGTATTTGACCCCCTAGCGATTTCGCAAGTTTGGCCACTTGCAAATAAATGCGTGATCTATAATTGTAATGGTAGGTCTATTTTAACAGTGAGAGACAGAATATCAACAAAAACAGCCAGAAAACAAACTGCATTTTATAACAGTTATGAATTGATTTGCCCGAAGAAAATAAGTATTTGAACCCCTACCAAACAGCAAGAATTCTGGCTCCTACAGACCAGTTATGTGCCCACGAAGCACACAGATTAGTCCTCATTAGGCCTGACAAGGTACACCTGATCTCAACTGGTGACCATGTATAAAAGAAACCTGGACAAAGAATCATACTTCACACCTTCAACCTCACCACCATGGGCAAGACCAAAGAGTTGTCCAAGGACGTCAGAGATAAGATTGTAGACCTGCACAAGGCTGGAATGGGCTACAAAACCATCGGCAAGCAGCTTGGAGAAGCAGACAACTATTGGTGCGATTATTCGCAAATGGAAGCAACACCAAACAACTGTCAATCGCCCTCGGTCTGGGGCTCCATGCAAGATCTCGCCTCATGTAGTATCGGTGATCATCCGAAACGTGCAGGATAACCCCAGAACTACACAGGGGGAGCTTATGAATGATCTCAAGGCAGCTGGGACCACAGTCACCAAGAAGACCATTGGCAACACACTACGCCGCAATGGTTTGAAGTACTGCAGCACTCGCAAGGTCCCCCTGCTCAAGAAAGCACATGTACAGGGCCGTCTGAAGTTTGCCAATGGACACTTGAATGATTCTAAGGAGGATTGGGAGAACGTGATGTGGTCAGATGAGACCAAATCAAGCTCTTTGGCATCAACTCGACTCGCTGCGTTTGGAGTGGGAAGAATGCTGAATATGACCCCAAGAACACTATCCCCACGTGGCATGGAGGTGGAAACATTATGCTTTGGGGCTGTTTCTCTGCCAAGGGTACAGGACGACTCAAATCGCATCGAGGGCCCAATGGATGGGGCCATGTACCGTGGAATCTTGGGCGGGAACCTCCTTCCCTCAGCCAGGACATTAAAAACGCAACCTTAAGGATTTGGAGAGGATCTGCAAAGAGGAGTGGACCAACATCCCTCCTGAGATGTTTGTAAACCCGGTGACCAACTACAAGAAACGTCTGACGTCTGTGCTTGCCAACAAGGGTTATTCCACCAAGTACTAAGTCATGTTTTGCTAGGGGATCAAATACTTATTTTCCGCAATCAAAATGCATTTTTCTGGATGTTTTTGTTGATATTCTGTCTCTCACTGTTAAAATAGACCTACCATTACAATTATAGATCACACATTTCTTTGCAAGTGGCCAAATTTGCCAAATCGGCAGGGGGTCAAATACTTATTTTCCCCACTGTAGTATGTCCCGAGGCAATTGCTCAGGTGACTTCACTATTTTAGCAGGTGCTAAACCTCTGACCTTTCAGAGGCCATTTTGGTTGTCACTATGATGAGCTCCTCTTCAACCTTTTAACAATACAAGGTTTTAAAAACATGCCTCCGATCAGCCCAAAAGTGCTTTGCATCTTAACAGCAGTGCTGTTATGTAAAGTGATTTCTCTGCCAAATAGATGCAATGTGAGCAGGCATATCACTCTAAATGGGCAGTTAAACTAAGTAAACTGGCATGCCGTGTAGATAATATAAATCGTCCCTGATTGGAGGAGGAGGAGGAGTCCAGATCCCCTCTTCTGGCTGCAGGAGGGCTAAAGTTGCATTCCATTCGTGTTTTTTCTCTGACTCTGCCACTGTCTCCCTCTCTGTTCATGCACGTCTCACAGACCTTATGCAACGTGGAGGCATGCAGAAAAACACATCAGGATGTGCAGACTGAAGATTTACCCCCTCAAGCAGGAGTGTAGAACGAGGGAGAAGCCCTGAAAGACACATGGGGCCCAGTAGGGCAATGGGAACATGTCAGGTAGTGTAGATTGTTGATATTTAGGCTCTAGTAGTTGGGATTTTTCAGGGATTGCACACTTGATAGCTACACTTATGCCTGAAAATCATCTGGTGCTTTCTTCTTAATGGAAAGGAATGATCCCCAACTAGGTGGAGATGTGGAATGACTGTCTGGTATTGTGATGAATTTTCCAGAGAACAATGGAACCCAAGAGAGCACTTCTGTCAAATCCGTCTCACATGAAGTATTCATTCTTTCCCCTTTTGACACTTTGACAATTTGAACAGTTCTTGCTGACAGATTTGAAATAGGTTCTCGTTATCTCTAACATCGATATCTCTGGGATATCGCACGGCAAGGAGACTCCCAGATTGACTTTTCCTGTTAGGTACTATAGACATAGGAACTATAGGAGTTTTGGTCTGAAACAAGTAAGCTAACAACCTTAAAGGCATGGTGGTAGTATATTCATCCTGAAACAGTTCCATCTTCAGAAAGTGGCTCATAATTCTTGGAAATACTTGTGGGATCTTTTGTCATATTGCTCTCAATATCAGTAAGTGGAATATTTCTACTCTTAGTACATTAAGTAACTCTCTGTCCTGTTATGGGAAAATATACTAGATGTGCATCTCTCTGTCCATTCCTTTCTTACCATTCTTTCTGCCAATCACTGTACAGGCTACCTGGCATACCACACATCTTAGTCACCCTGGAAAACTGCCAGGGGTTGTTCTTTCACTGTTCCCTCAAAGTGATGTGATGGTATTGTGCTTGAATTTGAAATATTCCGTCAGTATCATCTACAATACACCCTGCCGTCAACACAAATTAACCTTGAATAGTTTAGCTTAGTTGCACTCTCTCAAAATGAAACAAAATTTAAAGTCATATTAATGGTTCTATGGTTCTAGGTAGCTGTGGAAAAAAAGGGAAAGTTAGCATTATTGACATAAATTGACAGCAAGCTGCATATCTGTTGACATGTGAAACTGCAATAAAAAAAATCAAGTATTTGTTAGTGTTATACAATATTTTCTGTCCAAAACTTGAATAGATAAAAATGATTAATTTGATTAGATTAATTAACTTTTACTAATAGAAAGTGACAAAAATGTAGAGTGCAGGGCTGGAGTTGAATCTCTGAAAGTATAAACACACAAAGAAAGAGGAAAAAATAAATGTATCAACATGTCAACCAATGCTATGGATATGACCTACATGGTTTTGTTTTGGGATGTATTTCTTCAGCTTGTTTTCATGTGCAGCAGTCATGGAGGTGTGCCTTGGTAACCATGTGTGACCTCCTACATTACAGTGTGTGTTTACATGTTGCGGTTCACCTTCACCCTGAAGCCAGGCGGTCGTCCAGGGCTATGTGGCTCAAGGCCATCGATACCCGCATCACTGGCTCAACCAGAAATAGGGGTGAGAGAGAGAGCTTAAAAGATTCCTACCATTCTTAAGATGGCAGAGGTAGTTCTCATCGGTCTAGCCTTGACAGTTTCCTTAACTGAGTACAGATGATTGGGAGGGGAAGTGTGTCATACCAGTTTGGCGACGTGGCCTAATTCCATTCTGGACAGTGAAGTTGGAGCCTTGGACAAGATCATGGCTGTGTGGGTATGCTGTGTCTCTCCTCACGTTGTCCAGCTGGATTGATGCCTGTGGCTCCCTCGGGAGGAGTGATGGACAGAGTGGGGATCTGACATAAGAGTGTGATTCGGAGAAGGGGTCTGCTTGTTTGTTTGTTTTGTTGGTGTGTGTTTGTGTGAGAGTGAGAGAGCAAGAGAGAGAGAGAGAGAGTGAGTGAGTGACAGAGATGTTTTCAACCTAATGGTGTGCAAAGGTCTACATTCCAAATGTACTTCTGTGAACCACTAACTGAACAATGCAAATGAACTGCTCCAGTGCTTTCAACAACAGAGGACAAAAAAACACTGTGTTATACAAGCACAATTCTGATGCCACAAAAAGAGACCTAAATCAATCCTAAAACCCAAATCAGTGAATACTATGATTTCAGCATGATCATAGTTCTGCTGAAATCTACCATTAAATCAACTTTTTTCTGTGTAGGTTTATGTTATGATGGGGTAGATTAATGAAAGGAGGCATTCATTCATTACCTAGATTTAAAGAACACTCTATGTTCTATCTATACACACAGTGAGGTTTGGTTAGGGTAATTAAGAGGTTTGCTCAGGGCAGAGCCAAATTGCTTGGATGAAAAGAAAATAGCAGGCAGATCATAAATCTTTCAAACGACTGGATAGAATTACCAATATATGAAGCTACTTACTGAGTAGGCTACTTCTTAACAGTTATGTAAAATATTTAACCAATTATTGTTTACATCCATTGTTAGTTAAGTCTGCAGTTTAGAGAGCTCATCGGTATATCGGCACATCTGTAAACGTGGGGGAAGGGGTGGGGTTGAGAAATCACGCTTTGGTCTCAAAAACGAGATAGAGTCACACCTCCCCAACCAACAGGTGTGCAACCTGAAGTTTAGTGACGTGGGCGTTCAATTTCACACCGAGGGAAGACAATTGGTGGCTTGCACCTTGAATAGTTAGTTTCTCAGACTCACGATACAACAACACGTCAGGAATACAGATCAGGTAGTGCATTTTTTGAAATACTAAATGCTATAGATAATTGTTTAGTAAAGGCATACAACGCTTTTGGACTATTAATTATTATTTCGAAATGAAATGACTAAATAACGTTTTTCTAGTGATGTGCTCTCGGTTTGATGGGATTCGTTTGTGTTTGAATCCAATATTTTGAGGAGAAATTGCTAGACCCAAACTAAATTTGGTCTGTTTCGAGATGTTTTTCTGAAAATGGCAAACGGAGCATCCATCTTTTTCGTTCTTGGTGGCACAATGTCTGAACTACTAACCAGGTGATAAGAATTTCAAAGCGATGTAACTTGAACAACTATTTTAAGATATAATTGAATCAAACAGATTGTGAGATTCGTTTAAATATTGAGCACAAATTTGATCTAGTAGTTTGCTTTTTAATTGATTTGTTATTCCGTTTGAGTAGTCTGCACCACGTGTAGGCTAATCTTCATCTATAGGAGAGGGAGGACATGGACATGATGCTGGGGAACTTTATCATGTTTGTATACTGAATCTTACCTCAAAGGTCAACAACGTGTTCAACTCAAGACCACAGAGTTTTCTGCGCAGTTTGTTAACGTTACTTCATGAGTTGTGCAGTTGAAAATGATGTAGGCTTGTAGATACTCTCAACTTGTTTTTAACAAACTTTTAGAGGGCGTTAACAACTTGTCCAGCAGGTTTGGTGTGGCATGTAGTGAATTCGATGAGATTCATGCAAGTTTTGTCTTGTTGAGTGTATTGACCTGAAGTTAAAAATGACTAAATGTTATATGTTCGATTAGTCGGCCTAGCTCTGTGCCAACATAAAGAAACTCATAGCCTGCATTGAAAACTGGATACAGATTAAAATGTATCCAACGTCCCCGTCTGGTGTTTTAATTGCATTCAACCACCCCCCCCATAATAACAGAGGCTTTTCTGTGACCGTCGTAGGATATTTGTTGTTTAAATGGAACAGCAGTTCAGGCCAGATTTACACATGTGGGGGATGCAGGGAGTTCAAGTTCGTCATCGGATGTTACAGGGGGTAGCCTACAAAGATTCAGAGGCGGGAAGTAAGATTAGGCTAAACGTGCTTGGTAAGGAGTTGTGTTGATAATGTAAAAACGTGGGGCATGTATGAGCCTGACCGAAACTAGTCTGATAACTCACCACGGCTCCCGCTGCCGTCGTTGTTTACTTTCTTTAGCCGAAGTCAATGGCTGTGGAGCCCCAGTGTAACTTCCTCTCGGATATCTGCTTGGGATGTTTTACCATGGGTCATGTTTTGAGCTATATTTCCTTGACTGCTTCACCAAAGAAGTCTTGTTTGCGAGGGTCAATAGATTACACACGACAAGAATATGAGTTTCTAAGGAGGCCTCACATAGTCTGTCACCGTGTATGAAAATGTATGATCTTTGTGCAGTGTTTATCCTCTTTGCACCTCTCTTCTAGTTCCAAAAATAATTTAATCTGAAGTTCATGGCGTCAAACCAGCAGCTGACTGAACTGCTTTTGTTATGTAATTGCAGTTTATGTCAAGGTGTGGTGAAGGAATGATCACAGACCAATTCTTCTTCAAGTACTATGTAAAATTCCTTTTGAACCACACTCCTGAAGACCATAGAGATGGTAAATCACTGAACTCAGTGGCATTTTACAAAGCAAGATTTAAAAAGTTAAGCATATAAATGCAGATAAAAACCTGCCATCCATTTCCTGCCTTGAAATCCAAAATAAATTCCATCTTACTAGTGTTTTGTTTTTTTACTATGTTTGTTTTGCGCTGTAGTTATCTGGGTAACTCCTTCTAATCCTGCATTGCGTGGTACTCGAATATAGACATGTATGGTGTTTGTTGTATTCTTCCCAGTTTACTAGTAAACAATTTAGCGAGGGTATTCTGATAATTTACAAGAGCACCACCCCTTACACACACACACACACACACACACACACATGCATAAGCACACATCTCCATCACACCTCCAGCATTTGTATGTGTGACCTTTTCTTTAAATAGGTCTTACCTGGTTGCATATGACATGTAGCGATATAGCTCTTGTCAAAGTGGGATCAATGTACAGTCATCTTCCCTGCTTGAATAAGGTTTTGGTACTAAAAACATTTGAACCCTTTTTACCTCTAAAAGTGAACATGTTTTCCCAAATAATTCAAATTATGCTCACAGACATTCTGTTTTGATTGTGAGAGATGATCAATGGTTTCTAATGACACTGTGGCAAATGGACTGCATGTATGTGAGAGTCTCAGCACGCATCTAACTACAAACAGCGGTGGCTTCCATGCAAGGGACTCTATACTACCTTTGGTAGTAGTTGTAGTTTATTGTCCTGCTCAAGGAGACACAGCCAGAAAGTGTTTGACTTAAACCAGCCGCCTCCAATGCTTGGGTGACTTTAGTATGCTTTAGTTAAAACATTCTGTCTTTCTCTGGAAGTCATTTAAGGCAACATTATTGGCCCTATCTTATCTTTTATAAAGGTCTGACCTGAATGCCTTATGTAACAATGATTAATAGATTGGCTGTTAGCCTACTGCCGAGACAGTTGAGTCACACTGTACCCTCTGTGCAAGGCTCCTAAAGTGTTGTCTTTGTTTGGCATCATTTTAGCATCACCGGTTGGACCACATACCAGATCTAGATAATATGTCATTGAACTGGACATGTTTTACAACTTCTATGTGAAGCAGAGCGGTACTACAGTGTTGACTTGGCACGTACAAAGTATCTTCAATTACTCAGTGGTCTTTTTTATTTAGGCTACAGACCAGTATTGGGAAAGGGCACTCCTTATAGGTGGAGGTTATTAACACCACAGATTATTTATGGTATGTATTGTTACGTACATACTTCCACCATTTTCAAGTTCAGTTTCTTACCATAACATCTAGCTCAACTCAGTTTTACATAAGTGTTGAATTGTTGATCAAGTGAAAAATGAGGGTCTGATGTTGTTGGATGTTTTCATATGTTGTGAAGAGGATTGCTCTGATTTAGTTTCTCCTTCTGTAGAAGAGAGATTCACAATTTATGATCTACAAATACTGATTTATCAAATACAGCAAAGTTGTTTACTTTGGGTGATGGAACTAGCAGTAAAGCCCACCCACTGGTGTGGAATCAAATCATCAAATCGAACTTTATTTATAAGGTGCATTTCATACCAGGAGGTAACACAATGCGCCTGGAAAATGCAAGGAATGTTACAATCAGTTGTTTTGTTTTGTCTTCATACAGGTCTTTTCTTTTGGTCCCACGCTAATACTTCATTGACATTCTCCATTTGAATTCACAGATTTCTGTTCCCTGCAATGAGAAGCAGCTGACAGAGAGGATAGCTACCTGTCTAGAAAGCCATTGTCCAATCACAACCATGGAGTACCAGGGCGGAACCCTCAACAGCAGCCAATCGGTGATCAGTGGCCTGGAAACGCCTGGGCTAGCTGCGTTTAAGCCCACCCACTCCCGGAGCGGCAGCACTGGCTCCTCTCTTCACTCGCGTCAGGTGAGCGGGTGCATGTGGATGACATGGCTACTACAACTGCATCACACAGAGCAGCTAACACCAGGATGGATTGTGACGGACCGAGCCTCGGTTGCCGTCAACATGTGTGGGTTTGGCCCGAAAAGCTCAGAGACAGAGCGAGGGTTCAAATATAAAGGTTTATTCCATATCCAATATTCTGGAGAACTGCTAAGCCTCTCAATAGGCAGAGGACAAAAAGCAACAGTCTCCAGGAATATCACCTGCTCAGCCTCTAAATGGGGTAGAGGACAACATGCAGCAGTACAAGCTCTATTAAAAATACATGCTAAGCCTCTAAATGGGGTAGAGGTCACAAATCAGCAGTAAAAATGGTCTACAGCAAAACACATACCTGACAAGACTAGACTACCTGAACTAGACAGAACAATTAACCTATATACCTGGCGGCCAGCACCATTTCTACACACCGAGGTTGACACGAAAACAAAACAATACAACAATCACAAAACAGACCCTGAAACACAAACACAGTATTTTGTCACAATCATCAATCAAAGAAATAACCATGTCATAAATAAATTATGTCTCAAAAGTTTGTTAAAAACCACCTTATCCAAGTGGTGTGGCCCAGACCATTTTGGGTGTCCCCCCCCCTGCCAGTCTGGGCAATTAGCAGTTTCACTGGGGTAGGATCCAATTGTAATCAGTGGTATGAGTGTTTGTGTGTGCGTGTGTGTGCAAACCATGTCTGTTGGGTGCGCTAGTGGTTGCAAACATGGGGCAGAAGTGTGCAGTTCATGTGCGGTCGCACCACGACCGTCACATGGATGTAATATCTCTTTAGCAATGCTACGTTTTGAGGCGCATCAACCTTTGTGAGGTGTGTTAAGGTTCTCCTCTGTCACTTACCGTTTCAATCTGTTTCTCCTCCTCCTCTCCGATCCATTTCTCCTCTCCCTGTAGAACTCCAGAGACTGGGAGGTAATGAACGACATTCAGCCCTTGGTCCCAGTGCCTGCCCCTAACCTGGACATCAATGTGCCTGGCATCTGCGAGGGCTACATGATGAAGAAGAGGAAGTACCCCCTCAAGGGGTGGCACAAGGTGTGCATGCTACGTTTACTTGTGAATACGTTTATTTATGTATTTGGCAAATCAAGCTACAGTAGGTCAAGGAGAAGATCACCGATGGTGAGCACGATGGTTGCCACTTCTGGCAGGTCGATTACAAGTGCCACAGACAGTATGTTGAGTGTGATTATGGTGTTTAGCAGACACTTTAGTCCAAGGAGACTTGCAAAGCATAGTAGTAGTAGTAGCAGCAGAAGTACATTTACAGTGCACATTTTTTAGGATTTTTTTAGATGAGGGGGGGGGGGGGGGGGGCGGCTGTGGTGCTGCTCATTAGTTGGCCCTCTGTGTGTTTAATATGTGGTGGTTCTCATTAGTTGGCCCTCTGTGTGTTTGGTCACACTGATTTATTTCTGGTTTTGCTCATCACAGAGGTATTTCTACCTGGAGAAAGGAATCCTCAAATACACTAAAACCCAACAAGAGGTATGTATTAGCTATTGTTGACATATTTAAGTTATAACAACAATTTTGAGTGAGGAATCTTTATTTTTGTTATGTTTTTGTATGTGTTATTTATTTATTTCAATTCTCAAAAAAAAATGTTTTGAATAGATACATTTTTCTGGACTTGTTTTAAATGTTTTAATGAATTTTGAACAGATTTCAAAGGGAAAGATCCATGGGTCCTTGGATGTCAGTGTTGCAGTCATGTCCATCAATAAGAAGTCTAAACGCATTGACCTGGATGCTGGGCACAGTATATACCACATGAAGGTGGGTGAAGAGCCAGGAATAAGCTGAGCAAAGCTATGAGCATCACTGTTAAGAGTTCAATGTAAAGGCTCCTATTAAGTTGTCATGGCAGCAACATCTGTAAACTATGGCCTTAGTAAGGTCATTTGCTATTTCAATAGCTTTTTAGTATTGCACAGAACAATATAATTGGTTGGTTTGGCTGGCAGTGTTTTAGCCAATTCCTGTGCCCAGTTCTATATGCCTATACCCACTTTTGGCCTGGCCCCACAGAGGCTGAGCTTAATTTTCTTTTTGTGCGTGCGTGTTAAAACAGGCCAAGAGTCATGACATCTTCTACATCTGGCTGACCAAGCTGTCTGCCCACCGCACGTACAGGAAGAATGAGGCCATAACTGTCCACCAGGGGGTGCTGCGGGCACTATCCTCGGGCTCCAGTACGCTGCCCGCCATGGGCAGTCTCGCCCAGAGCGACAGGTCCATGTCCTGCATGGTGAGTGACTGATCTAAAGCAGGAACAAGGAACCAGGATCCCTCCTCAGCACCTTAACTGATCACAGTTTATGCAATCTGTTCTCCTTCGGCTAAAGTGGTAGAGCAAGATGCACCAGGGTCATGAGTTCAATGACCAGCAAGCACATATATTTATCCTATCTGTGTAATATAATTAGTTGCCGTGAATAAAAGCCTTTAAATTACTAAAAGTAATGTAATTATTTTATTTTGTATTTTTTATTTTTTTTATTAATCTTTGGACTTAAAATTTGAAATGTAATCTCACCTCACCCCTACCTTAACCAACTGCTTGCATCAGTTAAGATTCTCTTTTTAACTTTCCTTTGTATTTTTGTTTGTCTCTCTCTTGTATATCTTTCTATTTAACTTTTTTTTTTTTCTCTTGTCCCTCTTTCTCTGTCTCCCTCCCTCTCTCCTCCCCTCAGCTTCCTCCTTCCTATCAGAGCACGACCGGCCCCTCTACACCTGAGCATGAGCAGACCTCCCCGCTGTCATCTGGAGTGAAGAGTAAGGTGTCCGCCTGGCTCAAACAGACCACAGAAGCAGACTCCTGCACCCAGGGTATGGGTCATCTCACTTCTGCATCCGAGTCCTTTCAGTCTGACTAATTCAGAGAGCTGATTTGGTGTAGTTATTCTCTGAACATTTATTTATTTAAGACATTGACAGACTGAAGTTCATTTTTAGTTACAAAATGAAATATCTCCCAGTTCAACAATTAGCAAGACATCCTTTAAAATGTGTATCATTCATATAACACTGTGACTTGCCTTTTATAATCTGACTGATCTGTTAAAGTTTACATTCTGAAACTCTCGACTTTTAAATACTTTATCAATGCAAGCCCTGGTTTAGATCAAGCAGGGTTGGACTTAGCTGTCTGTTTCTTCCCCCCCCCCCCCCACCCACAAATAATTGTAGATTTTTTAAACCTGTTTGTTTATAGTGGAGCAAAGCTATATATCTATATTTCTTTTCTTTTTTTCCCCTTCTTTCTCCCTCGCTCTCTTAACCATAACCTGACCTCATAGAGCTGAGCCGGTGCGAACTGGACCTGGCCGAGCTGGGTCGTCTGATCCAGCGACTCCACTGGTTGGAGGGCGGCCTGCCTATTACCTACTCGGATCTGGAGCGACGCATCAGTATGCAGGTACGCCCAGGTCACAGCAGCCAGAACAGGGCTGAAAAGTCCAGTTCCAGAAAGTCAAACTCCTCCCTAGTCTTTCAAATCAATCACCTCAATTTGTTCTCCAAAAGGTGGAACCAAATGGCTTTGTCTGAAAAACTAATGTATGTGTCACACCAGAACTTGATCAAGAACGGGCAGACTATTTTGCTCTGGACATGCAAATATCTGCTATTGACATGCTGGGCCTTAAATACGTCCCCTCCAACCTCAGACACCACGTCCCTGATGTTCCATCAACCACTGCTCACTGTGGCATTACCTGTGGGGCAGGAGCCTTTGTCTTTGAGGGGAACTCAAGCCTCATCTTTGTTCTTTTAGCTTTGAATAGCCAGCATGGTATTTGGAGAATGGAGATGATCTCACCGCGAACAATTATAGGCTCCAGTCACTTAAGAATTAGTTTGACAGAGTACATATTTCTTTGTACCATAGATTTCAAGTGTCCTGCTGATGTGGTATATCTGGGGTCTGAAACGAGGTGCTACTTATTTGGAGGGAAGACATAATGGTAAAAATCTCTCGTTGTGTTCCAGAATCTCACTCTAGAAAAGCCAAAGAAAAAATCCGGGAAGATCTGGGGCCACTCGCGTTCACACTCTCACTCACCGGTATGTCTGACAGGCCGCTGTGCTTCACTTTGACCAGCAGTTTTGCTTCACCTGAGAAGGCAGATGTGGTTCTCGCTTTCAGTGTCAAATTTGGCGTTCTTGGATATTCCCATATTGATAAGTACTTTAACGTAAAGAGATTTTCTCAAAATATTCCAGGCACGACTTCCTAGTTAAAAAAAAGTTCAATGACAAGAACACCCTCACTCCCCCTTCTTTCTCACCTTACCTGTTTTTTTTTCTCTCTTTTTTTTCACCACACTCTTCAGATGTACTCCTCCAGTTACCTGGGCAGCACAGCACACCTGGGTGCCTCTGTTCAGTCCATCCCTGACTACGTCTATAACCAGCTCTCCACCCCAGCCACCACCTCGCCCGAGGGCAAGAAGCTCACACAGGACATCTGTGTCCTCTCCACACGAGGTAGGCTGGGGCTTAGTCAAGTATCGTACTGTTATGTTATATCAAGTGTTGTTTTGTTCGCTTGAACCACCCTGTCTTGTCACACAGAGTAGTCCTCTGTGCACCTTCACATCAGCATGTCATTCAGGCAGTGTTGTACAGTGATGGATAGTATATCTTTTTGTGGTTTGCTTGAACTGCCCGGTTTAAGGACTTTCTTGTTGTCACACAGAGTAGTCCTCTGTGTCCCTTCACATCAGCATGTCCACTATTAAAATGGGTAGTATAACCATTTGGAGCACCACAGGGGACCGTACTCTCACCTTTCCTCTTCACCCTGTATATCTTAAACGTCCAATACAACTCAGAGTCCTGTCATCTGCAGAACTTTTTTGGATGACCCTGCATTTGTGGGGTGTGTCAGTGGTGGACAGGAGACTAAGTGCAGGGAGCTGGTGGGCCGCCTTGTGGCGAGTGTGGGAACAACCATGTGGCCAAGACAAAGGAGATGGTTGGGAATTTTAGGAGGACCAGGACTAAGCTGAACACGAGTTCCATCCTGGGAGAAGAGTTGTAGGTGGGCGAGGAGGAGGGCTACAGATACCTGTCTGTTCACCTAGACGACTGGACCCAAAATGTAACCCTCTGACTGTCTACACAGGAAGGGACAGAGCCGACTCTACTTCTTGAGGAAGCTTGACTCCTTTCAATGTGTGTGATGAGATGTTGCATATCTTTTACCAGTCTGTTGTTGCAAGTGCAATTTTCTCTGCAGCCATCTGTTGAGGCAGCAGCATCAGAGCAAGTGACGCTAAGAAAACTGAACAAGCGGATAAAAAAGGTTGTCTGTGCTGGGGACTGCTCTGGAGCCCCTAGAGTTTTTGTTGTTGTTGTTGTTGTTGTTGTTGTTGAGAGAAGCACTGCACGACCTACTGGTCAGACAGCAGAATGTTTTTCAGCTGGAGGCTCCTTCAACTTCACTGTAAGGATTGCTACAGGACGTCATTCCTGTGCACTGCAATAGCAATATATAATGACTCCCCTTTGTGCTGGGAGAGGAGGTTTACCCTCTGAGTGGCAGTCCACGATGCACTTTGTACATTTCATTGACACGGTTAGAACTAAAATCAATTTTTTTATCTATTTATTTTTATCTAGTATAGTAGTTTTTATACACTGGTATACAAGTAACACTATGCAACAATTTTGACACTTTTTGAGGTATGGTTTTATAGGCAACTAGTTTTGGTACCATCCTCATTCATTTTGATAGCATATGGTCATGTGAAGGATATATAAACACCTCTGTCTTCCCCACTAGCCATCCAAGATATGCCTTACGTAGTTCTGGGTAGCGGGCTAGAACCCCCTGCAAAAATGGAAAAAAAGCTTTCACACGCATGAAATTGCCAGCTATACTGCTAAAAGACACCCGTTAGTGTGTTGGCAAGCTTCTATTAGTGTCAGCTGGGCTGTTGGTGGTGTTTGCAAGGTTTTTGCATGCCTTTAAGGTAGTTAGCTTACTAATTTTGGAACAGAAATCCATATTGCTGCTTTAATACTGTTTGTTGCCTACTTATGTGTCTGTTTTGTGTGCGTTGTGATTATTATTTATTTATTTATTTATTTTTATATATATATATATATATATATATATATATATATATATATATATTAGCCTGAATCACAAAACACACACACACACACATATATATATATATATATATATATATAATGTGTGTATATATATATATATATATATATGTGTGTGTGTTTTGTGATTCAGGCTAATTGCTGATGCAACACTGCAATTATCATGCAGTGATCATACAGTTTACTTAGAACTTTGTTAAAAAAAAATTATAAAAAAAAAAAAAAAAAACTTTTGAATTCTTCAACAGCTATCAAAAGTCTTTGTCATAGTACAAGGTGTGCATGAGTGAAGTGCCTTTGCAAGACTCTGTGTCTGTCTATATACCAAATCTGTTTTGTGGGTTCATATTGAAGGCATACACACCACCGTATGCTTTAGTGTGTGAGCGTTCGATTTACAAAATTGCAAGTATGTTTCTGTGGCTCAGCCGGTAAAGCAAGTGGTAGAATGTGGTTATAACAACGCCTAGGTCATGGGTTCAACCTCTATAGATACAACATGTAAACTCTGTGAAAAGTCTCAACGCTGCTCAGGGTAACAGTGTCTGCTAAATGAATCAATGTTATTGTACATTTCCGTGCAGATCTGTAATTTGTGTGGCGATCCTCTCCCTCTCAGTGCACTCCTCTCTGAAGTCCATCCATGATGTTCTGACTGTGGAGCGGGAGCGTGTGCGGCAGGCCTGGACCGGGCCTGATCTGCGCCAGTCCACCTCGGACCAGCTGGCCACACTGTGCTCCACCATGTCTGAGGTGAGCGAGGTCAACTATTCCACTTATTCCACTTATAGTAGTTCTCCCGCATGTACCAATGCTTCTTGCTTGCTTTTTTTTGTTTGTTGTCGTTGTCGTGGTTGTTGTTGGTAAAATGAGCATAAAGTTAACTTGTGACACACTTTAAACTCCGTACACGTTCCTTATTTGTTAGATGAACAATTTGGCATCTTGCTAATTCTGCCTCTTACTAACAGTAAACCGATCATGTACTTTACGTTTTCATGTAGGTATCTGTGTTAACTGAGAGTCTTAAATCAATGTAAGCTTTGGAATACAGGCTATTTTAAAAATGAGGGCGGTATGGTTTCAACATCACCTTGTTATTGTAGTGCACAAACAGAGATGCTGTCATTGGGGCTTCTCTCAACAAAAGAGAAGGCACTGGAACATTCTTTTTTTTTTCCTTGAGCTATGCCTCGCATGTTCACTGCTCTCAACTGAAACTGGGAACTTGTTTGGGCAGTTTAGGGCGCATCTGTCGGTCCATCACGGGGTGGGACAGGTGTGTGTGTGTGTGTGCGCGCGCGCGCTAAACTGTTCTTGTTGGCAGTCTGCAAGTCAAGAGACACAAATGAATTGTTCATACACCACAGGATATCCTCTGTTCTAGTTCCTGCTGGTTAATCAAAGCAATACAAAGTGACCCCATTGAGTTTCTGAATGTTGCGTTGAGGAGGAGAATGTCATGGTTGGCAAGGAGTGTTTTTGTAGACCGGTGCCACAAGGCTAAGGAAAACAAATTGGCTAACAAGTTGTCTAGTGACTTGCATTTTTTTTTCATTCATTTTTTTTAACCTTTTGCAAGTTTTATCTAATTGCTTAGTGAAATGTTTGCGTTTCCTCATAGCCCACGTGACATCAGCAGCAGTGATTGTAATCATCATCTTACACTGGAGGCCTTATCAGGCATTCTAATCTAAGTGTGTGTATGTGTGTGAAAGGTGGATCTGCAGACCCATCTAACAAAAATTCACTCCCTGTCCCTCTCCTCTGAATCGACGGAAGACTCCTTCTGCACTGTGCGCCAGAACCAGGTGTGTGGCAGCAATGCTCTTAAAAAGAAACTTTTTTTTTTTGCCTTGTCCTTATCAGAGAACAACTTGGTTCCATTTGTTTTTACCACAAACCCATGGCTTAAGAACTTTTAAATGTTATACTTGCAGTTCAATCCATGAGGGCTCTATATGATGTGGACAAAAAACTATGCGGGCCTAAATGCACTGCCAAGAAATGCGCTATGCTTCTAAAGCTTGTAGCCCCAAAGAATTCTTGCAGATAATCCTTCCACAGGCTGTGTTGGGAATCTGCCTTAGGGTCTCTACTATAAGGGCAAGCAAAAAATGATTTGTTTTTAAGAGGAGCTGGGGACCCATCTACCCCATAAGTATGTGTCTTTGTGTGTGTGTGTGTGTGTGTGTGTGTGTGTGTAATTGCACAACTCTTGTGTTTGTGGCACGGGCTACATGCATGTCTCACCCCCCCTTTTTTTTAAATAACATTTCTTTGTTTCTTATTTAGTTTCTGAGCACTGAGGGATCACCCCAAGCTTCTGACAAACCTGCAGCACTGCTGTTCTGGGTCACACTTATGAACCTCTTTCTTTTTTTATTTTAATTTTTTTTATTTTTTCTGCTCCCTCTGCCAGCCTGCCCGCTCAGCTGACCGGCAGCACATGCGGCAACTCTCCGTGGCCGAGTCCGTGACGGAATATTTCGATGCCAGTGAGGTGCTTATCTGCGAGAGCTCGTCAGAGAATGAGACGGACGAGTCGGGTGTGAGCGACATCACCACCAGCAACTCCGAACCTGAAGAGGGCCACGGTGAGCTTCAGCTAGCTGAAATATTCATTGTTCCTGGAATGTAAAAGTATATTAATACTTCTTAATGTAAAGCAGTGATCTTCTTTTCAATTCCTAATGAAAGGCATGGTGTAAATGTACCATGCAAAGGCACATTTAATATTGACAGTTAATTATTTTGTGTTTCTTGGCATTGCTGAATCAAGAGAGGCATAAATCTGAATTACATCTTTTAACATTGTCCTTGTTACCTATGCAACAGCTACAGCCACCATTAAATACCGGGAGAGTGTCTCTAGCGCCCCAGACGTCCCCAGCAGTGTCCCCAAGGACATCAGGCGGCGGACAACCCTGCCCGGGTCGTCTCTTGAAAACGGCCACGTCGGCATCCTCACCATCCTCACCAACAACATCGGGAAGGACCTGTCACGTGTGTCCATGCCGGTGGCCCTTAATGAACCACTCAACTTCCTGCAGAGGGTCAGTGAGGAGCTGGAGTATTCAGAGCTGCTGGACATCGCCAACCGCACGGATGACCTCTACGAGAGGATGGTAAAGACCACGCTGGGGCTACTAGCATGTTTAACAGACACAGGATGTCCTAAAGATGACATGTTTTTGACCTTCACTTTCTCCCATGAAGGACTAAGAGATAAATATTGACTTTCATAGCTGACCAGTGATGGGACACCCCCCCCCAAAAAAAAAAAAAAACGATTTGGCCCTCTGTTGATCACCACAACTAAGTGAAAACCAGAATGTGACTGTAAAGCTGTGTCCAGCTTGCATGTATTTTAACGGGTGTTCACCACTCTTTCTCCAGGTGTATGTGGCTGTCTTTTCCATCTCTGGCTATGCCTGGGCAACCTGGCGAAGTAACTACAAGCCCTTCAACCCTGTCCTGGGCGAGACCTACGAGAGCGTCAGAGATGACAGAGGGTTCCGCTACTCCAGTGAGCAGGTACACATACACTTCCGCTACTCCAGTGAGCAGGTACACACACACTTCCGCTACTCCAGTGAGCAGGTACACACACACTTCCGCTACTCCAGTGAGCAGGTACACACACACTTCCGCTACTCCAGTGAGCAGGTACACACACACTTCCGCTACTCCAGTGAGCAGGTACACACACACTTCCGCTACTCCAGTGAGCAGGTACACACACACACTTCCGCTACTCCAGTGAGCAGGTACACATACACTTCCGCTACTCCAGTGAGCAGGTACACGCACACTTTAAACTCTGACTTACCAACTGCTGAAGAAGGCTCCAGCTAACACACTTCTGCTATTGACTGCACATACTGCTTTTAAAACAACCTTTTCACCTGGACGTACCAAAGACTGCAATTAACTTAAAATATGCAAAGTCTTACAATCAGTTTGCAGTGCCAGGCAAATCTTTAATATGACCATTACATTTTTATGTGGCTTTTTATATTTGTAACATCATTATGTCATATATCTAATATAAGGTGTATAATGTGTAATTTCTTTTTAATCATTAGTCTACAATTATACAAAATATAAAATTATAAAGAGGTTGACATTTTCCCTGTTTTTCCTGTGTCAGGTCAGTCATCACCCACCTCTGTCTGCGTGTCATGCGGAGTCTGAAAACTTCAACTTCTGGCAAGGTAACAGGAAGCTTGTGGTGTCGGTAGCTGAATTTCGAAATAATGTGGAATTGGGTTATTTTGTCCTCGTATACTAAATGCACTAAAATACTATTGCCTTAAATTGAGCACTTGGGCCTGCCGAATGTTTTGCTCATATTTTTTCCTTTTTTGTCTCCCGTCCTGCAGACCAGCGCTGGAAGTACAAGTTCTGGGGCAAATCAGTAGAGATCATCTCCGCCGGACATGTCAATGTGTCTTTGCCCAGGTGAGAAGGACATTTTACTATACATCTTTTCATTTCGTTATGGCAAGATGAAAGGTACATTATAGAGAAGTAAAGCTAAAAACTCCTTTTTTTTCTCTCTCTCTCTCATTGCATATAATTCAATATTCTGTTTAATTGCTTTGTGTTTATCAGACGCTAAAAATCTTGATTGGAATTCAGAAGCAGAACCAATCCCCTTTTCCGTCCCAACCTAACTGCATATCGAGCCTTTTGGGCAACACTTACAAACTTGGAACTAAAAATAAATGTGTTGTGTTTTTTTCCCTCCCAGGTACGGAGATCAGTACGAGTGGAACAAGGTCATCACCTGCATCCACAACGTGTTCACCACGCACCGGCACCTGGAGCACTATGGAGATGTGGTGATCAAGATGAAAAACAGCGACGCGTGCACGTGCAAGATCTCCTTCCTCAAAGTGAGTGCGCAGCCCCCGACATTTGGATATTCAAATGGCACATTTTATTAATTTAGCAGATGCTTTCGTCCAAAGAGACTTGTAGTGCAGTGCACTTAGCCACTGCTAATTGAAATGCCTTTGATGGGCAACTTGCTCTACTAGTTGAGCTTCAGGAGCACATAAACAACAAAGGATCCTATAATATATATATATATATATATATTATATATGCATTGCATCTATAGAATTATGATCTCTGCAACCATTGCAGCAACTCATTTACAAAATGGATACCAATGTTAACCCTTGCCTTTACTTACGACCTGATGTATATCTCATCTCCCCTTGCCCACAGGCTCGCTACTGGAGCTCAGAGAGCAGTAAGAATGAGGTGCATGGCACAGTCCTGAATGCAGCGGGCAAGGTGGTTCATCGCTTTGGTGGCAACTGGCATGAGGGCATCTCCTGTGACACCCTGTCCAGCCCACAATTTATCTGGAAGCCGAGTAAGCACTGCCCGATTATACGCCTCTAGACAAGCTCATATTGTTGCAGTGCAGTAGTCGTTTCCCTATACTGTCACACTTTTCCCCCCTGTCCTGTTCAAGGACACTACTCCAGATAGACGTGGATTATGGGATGTATCTGGTCCCAATCTGCCATGGACTACTGTCAGATTATTTCCAGGATCAGCAGCTAGATCTCTTTTATGTAAATTTAGGTGGAGGAAAAACAATACATTTGTGAAAATGTTTCAGGAGTGTTTGAAGCTGAATATATTGAAGATGAGGGATTTGTTCGAGACACTTACATTTTTGGCACTCATTGTTCAGATAATTGGCAGGACCTCAGATAATTGCTGGACCTCGTTATTCTCCGTGGTGAATTTACATCCTTCATTTCAAAAAAAAAAAAGGCTTGCCTTTCACAACCCCCAAGTGTTCCATAAACCAATCTTATAAGCCAAGTTTTATTTGTCTCTTATTTACTGCAGACACTCAGCCTGAAGATGGTGTCAAGTACTTTGGCTTCTCGCAGTACGCCAGAGAGCTGAATGAACTCACCCCTGAGCTGGACAGGGTGCTGCCCCCTACAGATTCACGCTACAGGCCAGACCAGAGGTAAGCATCATCCGCCACTCAAAGGAGTAGGATTTCACATTTAGATCAACTCGACAAAAGTGTTCACATCCAACCCAAGTTGGTGGAAAAAAAGAAACACGTCCTCACACTGAATTTTTTTTCTTGCCTGATGATTCGGAACAGTACATGTAATAATAATATAATGAAGTGGCTATTGGTGATGTGGCGATAAGATAGATCTTGGGTGCCACATTTTTAGTCTTGTAAGTGTGAAGGACCAAAAAGGCCAATCGTGTCACAATAGCCGTGGTCACTTAAGTCATGTAGAGGTCGTTCGGTTTGTCAACTATGATGTGGTGCACTGCAACTGTTGGTTGACACTTGGATCTGAACTCATCACACCCCTGTCTTCTCTTAGACTCCTTGAGGAGGGAAAGGTGTCTGAGGCCGACAAAAAGAAGGACGAGATTGAAAATAAACAGCGGGACAGACGACTATTGATGACCAAGAATGGCGAGGAACATGTGCCGCGCTTCTTTAAGTGAGTCGAAGATGCTTTTTTTTTTAAGAATATCCCCCCCACATTTTGTCCAGTCTTCAATGATAACCGCACTACACACAGTATTTCGGAGGCGTTGCCCTTCCAGTGCTTGTGGAAATAATAGTGTGAGCCCATTATCTAAAGCATTTATACCTCCGAAAGTATTGTAGATCCAAGCATCCTTCGTCTTGTTTCACCGGCACTAAACTAAACTCTAATATCTTGTTTGTCTAGGAAAGAACTGGACGAAGCTGGTAGAGAGGTGTGGGTGACCAACGGAACCTACTGGAAGGTTCGGGAAAACCCAGGTTTCGCCAACACAGATAACCTGGATCTTTGGTAGTCCTGTTTGTCCAAAAAAAAAGAATAAACAATAGTTTCTCTTAAGAGACATGACTGCTGGTAGGCACCAGTGATCCCGTATCCAGTGTTGCTATGGGAAAGAGACCGATGAGGAAGCGTTTCTGCAAGAAATGAGCCACTCTGCCCGCATGTGAGTGGGGATTATGCAAACCCGGAGTACATGAGGAACGGATCGGAATGCCACCCGTCCATCTAAAATGCCGATATTCCAGACATGCCTGTCTGCTTCACTCATCTCCACAGCACCAGGTCAGGTGACTTAAATAGAAATTACTTTTATGAATACGATGTACACTCCTTTACTATTATGACTATTACAAATGTCAGGTACTTTTATTAATGAAGAATGAATGATGATTCATGTGGGAATGAAATGTTGACATGAAACGCAGATCTGATAAGGTAGTGTGCAGATGTGGCTGTGCGCGAAGTGAATGAGAAGGTGGTGGTTATTGGTTGCACTGGACAAGATATGTTCCCACTCCTGTGGGTCTTAACTCTACGCTTGCCATATGTCTAATGGATTGTAAATGTTACCTTTACATTGTGGTGTGTGTGTGTGTGTGTGTGTGTGTGTGTGTGTGTGTGTGTGTGTGTGTGTGTGTGTGTGTGTGTGTGTGTGTGTGTGTGTGTGTGTGTGTGTGTGTGTGTGTGTGTGTGTGTGTGTGTGTGTGTGTGTGTGTGTGTGTGTGTGTGTGTGCATCTGTAATGTGTCTGTTCATAGTATGTTTCTTTTTTTTTTTTTTTTTTTTTATTCTTTTTTTTTTTACTTTTGACTTTAGTGTTGAAATGCTATTCTTTATGGATGTTTCAACGGTTTTGTGTTTCGAGGAAAATAGAAGCATTGTTAACATTCTTTTAGATTAATTTGGAAAGTGAGGCTCCATGTTTAGTTTGATGGAAATAAATATTAAAATGGAAAGAATAAAATGTGTCTCTGTTTCTTTGGAAAGGAAGGAAGTAACAGTTGTCCCGAAAAGATACTGTATGGTGTAACGACCGGCAATCACTCTAACCAGACCGGTTCTTGGGAATGTGGCCCATTTCTGTCAGTCAGGCGAAGCCTGCCGCCTACCCACCATAACCAACGAACAAACTGTCAGGCCATTATTTACATCCAAGTCGTACAGTGGGATTGACAGAAACTTGTTCAGAGCAATGCTATGACAAATCCTGTCTAAATGAAAAACAAGTGTACCTTTTTCTGTTGTCAATTGGTCTGTGGTTTCATATTTTTTCCTAGGCACGAGCACTAGTGTAAGGACAGAGATGTGTCACTGGATTTGGTAACATCCTTAGTGTTCAAATTGTTTTGAATACCATTTCAAGATATTTTTAAAGCAATACACGAATGTCCCCCTTTTGGGGGTATCTCTTCATAGACAACTAGTTTTGGCATCTTCATATTCATTATGATGCTTTTACATTTACATTTAGTCATTTAGCAGACGCTTTTGTCCAAAGCGACGTACAAGGGAGAGAACAGTCAAGCTAAGAGCAATAAAAAGCATGGTGTAACAATAAATACTACTTTACATGAGAATAAGAAAAACAACGACCTAGAAAAAAGGAAAAAGAAGTGCAGGAATGTAACTGCTGAAGTGCAAGTTAAGCGCTAGTCAGGTGCCAGTTAGGAGGGGAGGTGCTCTCTGAAGAGTTGGGTCTTCAAAAGCTTCTTGAAGGTAGAGAGGTGATGTGAAAGGCTTCTGGTCATTGTCACTAGCCACCCAGGCTATGCCCTGTATAGGTCCATGGTCCGGGACAGAGTGTGAAAATGTTTCACAGCACCACATTGCCAAAACCAGATACCAGGTGTTTACAGCTGCTTACTCCCGTGGCTGCATTTTTTATTTTTTTTTTTTTAAAGCATTACCTGGTTGATGATTTGTTAGGTAAGTCCTTTTCTGTCATGTATATTGTGCATTTCAATTGTGTTTTTGTTGAAGTTTGTGTCAACACCCCCAAGTTATTGATTTTTCTTAATCCCCAGATGGCGTTGTATGCATTACCTGCTCAAATTCATATACTCCGAAATGCTAAGCTGCTTCTCTAATATCATTACTGTTTTGCAAAATAAATGTTGTTCGACGAGCATTTAGAGAGACACACACACACTTGCATGGTTCATTTTAATGTTTTATGCTATACAGTAGCCAAGAATCATGTGGAACATGCCTTGGTTTAAATGGCTTAAGAAATGTCATATGGTTTCCACTAGGGGAGATGGGAGTCATTCTAAAGGGTGTCATGTATGTACACAAAAATCTAACACAAATCTAACACCGCTATCGGATGGCATATTGACACGAGGTATTTTAAGTTAAGAATCACCAGGTGCTGTGCCCTTTCCACGGCACAAAGATTAAATACCAGCATCAGTAGTTTCACATAATGTGGGCCTTCAGTCCTCAAAAGCGTTCTGCAAATATGAGTTCCTATGGCATTTACTGTCTGTTCACCCGTATTTAACCTTTCCTGTGGTTGCCTTAAAACACAGCAGAAGTGGTGGCAAGAATTCACATCCAAAGTTAGTGCAGAGACTGCTCAAATCATGAGAGTTTACAAAGATTCTAATAAGAGTGATTGATTTTGAGCCCTTCATCTTCTACCTCTACGGGTATATGTCCTACCAAGCTACCAAATGGAAAATGTCAACATACTGGCAGCTTGGTGTCAGTGCTTGCCAAATGGTGTGTCCATGTGGTCGCATCCAAGAAACTATGGTAATGGCCTCTAACGACAAAATGGACACCACTACCAGAGGCCCCGTAGTCTTTCAAAATAATGTCCTCTCCCTATGGGGTAATAAAGAGTAGTTCCGCTTCAGAGTCTGGATGAAACAGCCCAGTTCTCCAGCATCCTCAATGCTCAGTGAAGACTTTCTATCTCTCTCTCGTTCTCTCCCTCTTTCTCTCTCCTTCTGACTCTCCTCTTCACATCATATCTTTACAGTGTAGGAAAAAATGATTAGGAAAAACTATATAGTTAGAAATGCATTACCAAGCTATTAAGCTAAATCACCCTTGAGGAGCACTCCCATTTCATCAGCTGAGTGCCCTAGTAGGGAGAATAAAATATCTGGTTTTAAAATATGGCTCAGGTATCCCAGTGGGACATACAGGGCGGAGGGAAGAACACTGTACAGTTGCTTTAGTAAGGAAAAACAACCTGGGTCTTTTTCCCAAAGATGGTCCTTTCCATTCCTAGCCTGGCCAGCTGCTGTGGTGAAATTACCACTGTGACCACTAGGAGCAGTGTTGCTCAGATCTTGCTGTTCTCCAGGTGCGTGTCGATGTGTTTGATGAGGGCGTCGTCCGGGTAGTTGGTGGGGAAGGTGAGCTGGCAGAGCGGGCAGCTGCGGGCCGCATTCTCCTCCGTCTCCATCCACAGCTGCAGGGGACACATGCAGGGGTTAGTCACAGAACCACACGGCAGCCAACTCAAACCGATTCAGTCTGGGACCTGGCACAGATCTGACCCAGAGGGAACTTAGTTAGCACGCTTGAGTCTGTGGTGTTTCAGTTTCAGTTTCTACATGGGTTCAACTGCATTTAGGAGAGACTTTTAGTGATGTGTGTCTGTATTTGCAACCAATATGATCAGTAATGAAAACGCACAGGTAGACACTATAGCATTTCAGATTTGAAATGGAGTAACTACACATGACTCACATTGATGGAGGGCCATGACTGGCAATGGTCGGCATGGAGATGCCCCTGTAGGTGGCAAGTCAGGGTGCTGGGTCCCTCCGGGGCGGGGAATGGCGGGCAGGGGGGCAGGATAGCGCCCAGCGTCCTTGGTGGGCTTTGCACGGGCGACGGGCAGTGCCAGTCCTCCTCCTCCTCGTCGGAGGACTGCGGCGGTGTGACCAGCGGGGTAGGTGCGAGCGCGGCCACCATGGATGGGTTCTCCAGGCGGCAGAGGTGGCGCATCTCCACCAGTGGGAACCCCAGCTCCAGGCCGTGGTGGCGACGTGCCGGACTGCCGCCCAAACTCCCCCCCAAGCCTCCCCCTAGGCTGCCTCCGTGGGCAGACGCAGGCCTGGCACTGCCCAGAGATGCCCTGGGCAGCCACTGGTATCCCCCCGCCTCGCCCCCACCCATGGATCGCGGCTTGGGGAGGGTGGACACTGGGTCGCACAGCAGCCGGGCGTGGATGGGCTGGCGACCGTGAGACGAGGGGTCAGACATCTCGGAGTAACTACGGCGACCCTGGAAGCGCTCTCGCAGCCACCTGGTTGGAGGGCGGCTTGTGTAAGAGGTGGGGCCTGCCGGGGGGGAGATGGGGGGTGAAGGGCGGAGGCGGTCTGGGGAAGGGCGTTGAGAAGAGGGTGAGCAGCGCTGGGAGGCAGGAGAGTGGCGAGAGACTGTGGAGAGAGACAGGAGAACATCTACCATTACAACAGAGCATGAAGGGATAGTCAGGGCTTTAAACTTATGAAAGAACTTTGGGGGATGTAATATAACTAGTGGTGATCGGGAGGCTCTGGGGGAATGTGAGCTGAGTGTTTTAGGTAATGGAAGGTTGTTATACAAGGCATTTCAAGTAAGTTTATGAGGCATTTTTGGAGAAGGTACTTTAGGTTATGGGGGTATGTGGACGAGATACATTATAGAGAGTATATGATGGGGGTATTTAAGGTTGCGATGCCTGTGGGGGTGAGAGAGAAACAGTGACTCATACTGCTATTTCTACCCAGTTCATGCAGAGATAAGATTGCAAATGAGAGTGATTCACTAATCCATCTGATTGCAGCACTGAGTCTAACATGGAAATCCTTTGCGTCAACAGCACACCCCCGCATCGACCATACGTCGTACATCAAACGTCATTGGAATTCAACATAATTCATAAATAAAATAAATATTTTGATGCTCAACTAATTATTGCGCCAACCCTGAATCTAAATTAATGATGACTGTCAGGTATTGAGCAGATGATGAATTAATTATGAAGTGAATTTAGATGCTAGAGGATGCAAGCTCAGTAGGTGTGTTGTGTGTGTATGTGGAGGTGATGATTGAGTAGGGGTGTGTATGAGAGAGAGAGAAAGAGTGTGTGTGTGTGTGTGTGTGTGTGTGTGTGTGTGTGTGTGTGTGTGTGTGTGTGTGTGTGTGTGTGTGTGTGTGTGTGTGTGTGTGCCTGTGTGTGTGTTTTGGCTTTATTCACAAAACAGACCTGGGCTCTGCTGCTCTTGGGCAGATTGCCTAAGGATCTCACTCTGTTTGGCAGCCAGAGAGCGAACACGGCCCAGCTCCTCTGTGAGCTCAGTGTAGGCAAGAGCCAGATTCACTCTGAGAGAGAGAGAGACAGAGAGAGAGACAGACAGAGAGACAGAGAGAGAGAGAGAGAGAGAGAGAGAGAGGGTGCAGGGAGAGAGGATAGGCAGAAAGAGACGGGGAGTGGGATAGAGAGAAGGGGAAAAAGAGAAAGAGAGAGTTAATCAAAGAGAAGAGATAGATAAAGAAAGAGAGGTAGAGAGAGCAGAGAGACAGTTGGGTGCAGAGAGGAAGAGAGGAAGAAAATGGGATTACCATAAAATTATAGATTCAAAGAAAGTTCAAAGAGATGATCAAATTGATGAAAGAGAGAGGGAACAATGGCAAAAGGAAGTAGGGAGACGGCGGACTAAAAACGAGAGTTCTCCCATCGCTGCGTTTGATAGCAAATCATTGGGTGTTCTCTGCTAAGTGCTCTCTGTTCCATTTACTGAATGTGAAACACTGTTAATTGCAGATGGATCCTGCATCAGGGAATCAATTGTCCTTAATGATTCAGTGAAACTGTAGAAAGCCGGCAGCTCAAGCTTCTCACCAATCAAACTAATGAAGCACTTTCACTGGGCTCAGAAAGCATCACTTCAGCAGTGGGGATGCCCTTTCAGTGGGGCAAACCTCTCTAGCCAGCCCACAATGGCCTTTAATGATGGCTGCTCTATTTATAGCTGTATAGGGGCATTTGCTTAAACGCAAGACAGTGACTAGTGCAACCCAGATGGTTTCCTTTCCATTTTTATACTAGTAACACGTGTGATGGAAGACTGCTGCATTTGAGAGTGTTATTTTGTGAATAGCACAATTGTTCACAAACAAACAGCCCAAGCAATCAGATCTACATTCAGAAATGTTCAAAAAAGGCAACCAATCACTGCATTATTTCCTATTCTAAGACTGGAACACAGAATGTCACAGAAGTCTTAAGATATCATGGGGATTAGGATTATCCCGACGTCATATCCAACACCATTGGACTTTAAGTACCATTACTCACTGTTCATCTCCTGCCTTCTTGATCCATTCCACATCACAGTGTTCACAGGTTGCTGGCATTTCCTGAAAGACAAATCATGTGGTTTAATAACAAACGCTGTCTTTTTTATATATAGGTAGTGAATATGTGTCTATTTTTCTATCTATATCTGACCTGTGTCTGACTCTCCTGTAGCTGCCGAATCTCTTCCTGAAGTTGCTGTAACTCCGCCTTCAGCTCCTCCTCCCTCTGACACGCGTCCTGGGCCTCATGCCGTGCCCCCTCAAGCTCCGCCTCCAGCCTCTGCACTTTGAGGTCAGACAGAGCATCCAGGCTGCGGGAGCTCTGCAGAGTTGGCCCACGGCACTCTGGGGCATATATAATAGACATCGACATAAAAACATAGATACATACATATGAATTATACATAATTATGTATAATAAAAAATAGAGAGAGAGAGAGTGAGAGAGAGAGAGAGAGAGAGAAAGAAATGCACACAGAATTGGGTATTGGGTAATAGCAACAGAGATCTTCACAGTACACATATATGCAAGGAAAGTGATTTGAAGTTGCAGGGGGTTAGTCATAGCAAAATGTGTGAATTTGCTTTTCTCACTCAACCAAAGCAAGCCCCACTCACAAAGGCTAAAGGGTGAGAACGGCACTCTGGGGTGTTAGCTGGGTTTCATAACGCAGCAGTCAGAGAGGTGTGAAGACTTAATTAACCTTGAGAGTTGCCTCTGCCTGGCGGCTAGCTTAGCAGCAATGTCAGTGAGTATGCACAGGCTAGTCTACTACCAAGGGACTGTGTGTGCATTCATGCTTCAACACTATGACGTATAGGACATCTCTGCTGGTGAGTATCTCTAGGCATTGTCTGTCTTCGCTATGCAACTGTTGCTGAGACTGTAGGCAGTTTATGTGTGTGTGTGTGTCAGGAAATGTGCGTGTGTGTGTAAGTGTACTGAATGTGTGTGTATGAGTTTTGTGTATATGTGTGTTTGTCTGTGCATATGCATGCATGTGTTTGTGTATCTGTGTGTGTGTGTGTGTGTGTTTGTGTGTGTGTGTGTGTGTGTATGTGCATGCGCGTGTGCGTGTGTGTGTAGAGCCGTGCGTGATGGCACTGACCCTTACCGCGGTACACGTCCAGGCTGGTGTGTAGCTGCAGGTGGTGTGTGTCTTTGGTGCGCACATACGGCTGCTGCTGCGCCTATGGAGAGTAGGAATGCATCCGAATACATTATTCGGAAAAGCACAAACAATGGGATGGAAACAGATATTTCTACCCGAAGTTCCTTGTTATTATTCGGGGTGAAAAAAGTCAGCTCCATGATTGTCATGTCTGTGCGTCAGCCATTGTTTCTCCAAATTCATTCTTTGTTCAGTTTTTTTTCAGTTTGAATGTTGGGGTTCAGACAGTTCATAAAAATGAGATAAGTTAAAAATAAAAATAGGAAAAAGAGAGATTAAAAGTACAGTAAAAGGAAGGAGAAATATATTTCATGATCAATTATACGCCCATATTAAATCAATGTAATGCTTTGAAGGCACAACAATTGCACTGCCAATGAATATTAGGAAAATACAACATTTGTCCGATCTAACGTGACCTTCAGTATAAACCAGCACTTCTGGTCCTCTATTTGAATACAGATACAGAGACAATATTCATATAATTAACAGATCATTTTGTTGGTTGGACAGATACAGCTACAGACACCGGCAGATAATGTATCTGATGTACACCTCTAGTGGAGAGTCTTTGCCACTGCGCAGGCGAGAGCTGAGCTTTTGCAGGGAGTCGTCCCTCTGTCTCACGGCTGCCTCCAGACCACAGATACGCTCCACGTGCTGCTCCGCTAGAGTGGTCTGATCACACACACACACACACACACACACACACACACAAACACACACCCATACACATATTATGATGTGTTATAATTATAATAGGCATCATTGCTGTTCTTTACACATGCCAGATGAGGACTGTTGATTTGAATGTCATTATAGCCCAGACAAATCCTAAAACCATGCCTGAGGAGGGGATGGATGATGAATAATATATATAAGGCTCTGGAGCTCAGCACATGAATAATACAGATTGTTTCCTTTGTGCATCAGTGAAAATATGCTTCATTTGGATAATAACAGTCTATTACATGTATATCTTTTCCATCGAAGATGGTTAAAGCTGCTGTAACTCAAATTAATTCACCCTCTCCATTCACTTAGTATATCCACAGTGCATTATGTGTTTTCATGATGGGTTGATAATGTATTTTAATGTATTGTATATCATAATGTTTGACAATAGTATCTGTTATATAATAATATATCTGTTTCCATAACATATCTGTTTCTAAATAGTCATAATGATAGTCATAAAACATGACACAGGGATACATTGCTTTAAGCATGAAGTAGCATAATAATGCATAATGATAGTCATGACTTATGTCTCATATAATTATTATTACTCATGGCAAAGCTTATTTTTTTGTTTCTGATTAGAGAGCCCATACGTTTTGAAATGCGAAAAACTCCTTACTAAACTACTGCAAATTGCAGCTTGTATAAATGGTTAAGGTTAATGATATATGTGCCGTCTGACGCCTCAAAGGTGTTTTGACACCAGGTGTGTCCAGGAGGAGGCGCTGTGGCTCACCATCTTATCCAGGTCTCTCTGCACATTGCTCTTTTCCAGGTGGATCTTCTCATATGCCTGGATGACGTCCTCCAGCCTCTCCTCCCGTTCCTTGCTCTTCAGAAGCTGCAGTCATGCAGAGAGGAGAGGCACATATATCAGGGGAGTAAGGAGGGGGCACCTCAACAGCTCTTCAGAAGCTGCAGTCATGCAGAGAGGAGAGGCACATATATCAGGGGAGTAAGGAGGGGGCACCTCAACAGCTCTCTATTGATAAAATCACATCGCAGGTGTGAACACAAAATTAGAAATTTGAGACAAGCTACTTGATATCATGTACTGGTATTTGAGTAAAGAGGGATGGTGCAGGGAATGACTGAACTTACCAAGGAACCTCTAAGGGGCCCACGACCCATACGGATGTAGTTTCTAATATTGCAGTAATTTCCCTCAATGCCCTTTGGGATCAGCACAGAGGAAAGACGTCTAGAGTGATCGTAGATAATTCCATTTAGGTTTTTTTTTTTCATGGGAGCAAAAATAGAGCGGATCCGTCTCCCATTATATCTTATCTTCTTGTTCTCCTGTAGCTGGTGCTAACAACACTGAGGTCATGAGTGGGATCCCCAGGGAGCACACCTACTGATCAACATGTCTATGCTGTACTGTACTATACTAGAAGTCACTTTAGTGTGTCTGCAAGATGATTAACTGTAAATAAATGTAGCTTCTGCTGGAGTAAGGTGAAATAGTTTACTCCAGACTTAGGCTAGGATTTCCAGAATCATTTCTGAGAGTTTGAGTGGGAAGTGTGTACTGTGTGACAGAGGTGGTGCAGAGTTGGGATGAGTAATATCTCTTTTCTCAGGCAAGTGATACTGAGTGGGTCATCCATTCTGATGTAGAGTTTGAGTGGGGGGGTACGTCATGTGTGATGAATGGGATGGTGTATCAAAAAATAGGGGGTACCTCCTGCATCGTGGAAATTAGTTTTGAGGTTTAATACCTCCTATGTGATGGAGTTGATTATTTATATGATTGGCTGGTACCTCGTGTGTGTAATATGTCCTGTGTGAGGAAGGTGATTTTGTGTTTCATTGGATTGTACTTTTTGTGTGAGGGAGTTGATTTTGTGTTTGGGGGCGCAGCAGTTACCTTCTGTGTGAGGGAGTTGATTTTGTGTTTGGGGCGCAGTTACCTCCTGTGTGAGGGAGTTGATTTTGTGTTTGGGGCGCAGTTACCTTCTGTGTGAGGGAGTTGATTTTGTGTTTGGGGCGCAGTTACCTCCTGCGTGACGGAGTTGATTTTGTGTTTGGGGCGCAGTTACCTCCTGTGTGAGGGAGTTGATGTTCTGCTGCAGGCTGCTGCTGTCACTCATCATGAGGCTGGACTCTTTGGGATCACAGGAGCAACAGGGGCTTCGCTCCTCTCCAAACTCACTGATCATGGGGAACTAAAGAGAGAGAGAGAGAGAGAGAAAGAGAGAGAGAGAGAAAGAGAGAGAGAGAGAGAGGTTGATGGGGTACGTAATGAAAAATTGACTTTTCATAGCAAAAGTATGAAAGTACTTTTGGACTAAGAAATTATTGGTTGGAATGGAAACTATGCGAAGAGAAGAGAAGAGCAGAGAGGAGAGAGAAAAGACAAGAGATTCAGGAGAAAAGAGGTAAGGGTGAGGTCAGGTGAGTCTATCTGAGAAAAGGAGGGCTAGAAAGAGACACAGGGATGAAGTAATGGAGAGGTCAAAGTAAAAATAAAACTGGAGTCAGATTTAGAAGCGTCACAAATTGATTTCCGACGTTCAAGGTGAACATTTCATCTTCCATCTTTTCAGCAAAACTTCTTCCTTAACAATAGGAGATTATTTAGGGTTAACAAGCTCTCATTGCAACCCATATCTGTGTAATAGAACATGTCATCTTGTTTCTCTACAGAAACAAGCTCAATGGTTTCAAGAAACCCAAATGGTTCTAAATAAACATACATTTTGGCTAAGCTGTGTAGCGTTCTCACCTTGACCTCGTAGTTCTTGAGCTTGTGCTTGATGCTGATGTTCTCACGCTCAAGGCTGGCTAGCCGGCTCTTGATGTCGTGGTAGGCGGCCGCCAGGGCGAAGTGCGAGCTGGGGTACATGTCTTCAGAGAGCGGCGAGCTGGGCCAGCCCATCCCACAGCCGTCCTCCCGCAAACCCTCCACGCTTCCCAGAAGACTCAGCTCGCTGCTGAAGAGAGAGTCCATTACTCAGCTCCTGAGAGAGAGTCAGAGAGAGAAATGGAGAGAGGAAGAGAAAGAGAGTTGAGAGAGAGATATGGGGGGGGGGGGTAGAGAGAGTAGGGAGGACAGGGAGGGGGTGAGAGGAGGAGAGAAAAGGAGAGAGGTAGAGACATAGAGTGGGGATAGAGACAGAGGAGAGATATAGAGACCGATACAGAGAAAGGGGGAGAGAAAGGAAGAGAGAGAGAGAAAGAGAGAGAGAGAGAGAGAGAGAAGGAGGAGAGATGGGAGGATAAAGACAGACAGCAAAAACAGTAGGGACAGTAGGAAGACAGACAGTGATCAGAGTAAACAGAGTTGGAAAGAAATGAAGACAGGGAGATGTAAGAAAAAGAAAGAAGGAAGATAGCCAGAAAGGGAGATAAAATAGCTTTAGTGAAACTAGTAGTGTTTGACACACCCAATAATCCAGTCATTTTGTATCTATTTCACATGGAAACAAACTACTCTCAATCACGCTCACCTTTTATAAAGGAAGCAAGAAATAGGTCACAGCGATGACTGTGCTGTTGTCACGCAGTCACTCATGCCAAACCCTGAACAGCATTCTGGGTAGCCTGCTTCTTTTACTCAGGAAATTTCAAACATGCCACAAATACATTCCTAACACACAGTATTTCAGCATGGTGACTTATTTTTGTAGCACACCGTCAAGGTGAGTATTTTTCTAAATATATAACCACAGTACTAAGAAAGCCCCACATCACCCTGTGCTGTCCTTCGCTCTTTCAACAGATGGCTCTATGGGACTGAGCCAGTGACCCAGTGTGACCCTGTGCCAGTGTGGCTGGGGAAGAGACAACTAACTCCTCACCGTATGGTGACTGACGGAGATAGGGGGCAATGACCAGCTATGTTTTGGGCAAAGGGGAAAATTGATCCCCCAAATGCATAGCAATATCTCGTCTAAGGTCAACAGCAAAAGAGTAAAATAAGCATATTTGTCCACTTAAAAATATATTTTTGTAGAATATGCAAGCTCAATAATTAGATGTGGGAAACATAGACAATCTTAAAACCAGAAATGTTGGTAAAGCCATTTATGTAAATCACAAAAAAGCTAGATTTGTTTCTATTTCTGGGTAAATTAAGTTCTACCTTACTCAGTTGTCTATAAATTCACTTCTACCTTACTCAGTTGTCTATAAATTAACTTCTACCTTACCCAGTTGTCTATAGATCAACTTCTACCTTACCCAGTTGTCTATAAATTAACTTCTACCTTACTCAGTTGTCTATAGCGCTCCACCCCCATTACATTCACATACAATTGCACCATTTTTTTGTTTGCACTGCCACACATATTTGCACTGTATATATAATTTGTTTTTGTATTATTTGCATATTGTCTGTATATCTTCAATTGTCTTTATGTAATCTTTAAATTGTATATTGTCCTTGCCTTGTATATTGTCCTTGCCACCAACCAACGCCAAATTCTGTGCATATATCAACATACTTGGCTAATAAAGCCGATTCTGATTCTGTTTTAAGAATGAAGAACTGTGCTTCAGCCCTGTACTCTGTACTCTGTACTCCCCTGTCTAGTGTTCAGGGGTTATCCAGCACCAGTACTAGCACACTCTAGACCAGAGGTAGCCAACACGGTGCCCACGGGCACCTGGTCGCCCGCAAGGCATGTTCTAGAAACACTACTCGCAGATGATAACACTGGAGAAGTTGGGCCAAGAAGCACTTCTTTAACAACTAGGCCTAACCCAACAGCTTTAAACAAAGACTCTTTCAGCTTCTTATCATCTGATGTGAGACTAATCGAATAGTGATCTTTGCAACTTTGTTATTCAGTTTGAATCAAGCAAGTAGCCCTTTGTACTACTCAGTACCCTTGAAGTAGCTCTCAGTTTCAAAAAGGTTGGTGACCCCTGCTCTAGAGCGTTGCTGACAGACCAAAAAGCCAAATCTCATTGCTTGCTGGTGTCACAAACACTCCTTTTTCCACATGTCTGGACACTTCCCTGACTGCATGGCTGCTTCTGAGCCCAGACAGACAGAAGACAGACAGGGAGGCTGTTGTTCTGGCTCTGCTACCACTCCTGCCACCATAGGGGAGTAGTCTGTTTCAGAACCACGGCCAGTTCCGCCACAGACCTGGCCGCAGTTCTGAAACAAGGGCACAAGCAGCTTGTGTATGAGGCTGTGATTCTCCATCTCACAGCAGGGAGGCACTAATGTGGCTCAGATGAGCAAACGCCGAGCCTTGGCACAGCTAACAACTTATTAGAGTCGCACTGGGGTGAGGTGGGCATGGTCAATGTACCAAGCGACGACATCAAATCGCCAAACACGCCCACTGATGTCTTACTAGCGGCATTAATGCTGCATCTGCTTCTGCTCCATCTGAAAGGGACTGAGTGATGAGTAATGTGATTTTAGAGGCTAGCTTTCAAGGTCTTCTCAACACTTGGATCAGGCTTTTCATTAGACCTACTTCTTTTTTCCTTTTACCTTTCAGTTTGCAGGAATAATACCTTGAATAAGAATGCACAGCAGGGTATGCTGAAAGTGTGCATTATTCTGTCAGTATGATAGAGTTCAGCAGTGATTTATCTCGCATCTTTCTCAAACGAACACAGAAAGCTTACACTGTCTCTGTAATGTGTCACAAAGCCTGATAGCCAAGGCTGAGAACCTAACCCCAGACATTCATCTGACCCTTTGCCCAATCCAATTCTGAACATTTCTTCATCTTTTCATCCCCTTAGGGCTGCTGGTGACCATAGAGACCCCTATGGCACCATGCACCCCCCCCCCCCATCATCACCACACACACACACACACACACACACACACACACACACACATACACACATACATACACACACACACACACACATACACACACACACACACACACACACACACACACACACACACACACACACACACGCGCGCGCGCGCGCGCGCTAGAACGCCCCGGGCCCTTCTCGGCTTTGACTCGAGTGGGCGCCACCTCCTCGTCCGCCCACGTGCCCACTGAGAATGCCCGCTTTCAAGAGCCGGCATCAAATGCACCACGTAAGCACCGGCAGGGAGCGGGTGGTGAGCAGCGAGAGGGCTAGATGAACGGGATGCTCATGGCAGGCTGTGTGTTTCTGAATTCTCCATGACTTATTTATCGCCTGTGGGGACAGAGACAGGGGAAGCAAGGGAAGACAAAGGGGGAACTCTAGGGCGCTAGAGAGGATGTTCAGTGGAAGAACCTGGTCTTTAAGAGAGTGTGTGTCCATTTGTATGTGTGTGTGTGTGTGTGTGTGTGTGCGTGCGTGCATTTGTGTGTGTGTGTGTGTGTGTGTGTGTGTGTGTGTGTGTGTGTGTGTGTGTGTGATTCCGCATGTATTGCGCTTTGGCTATGCAGATTTTGAGTGGATAGCGTGCTAAGGTTCTGCAGTGGTCGGTTCAAATGGACGATTTGAAGTGGATGATAATTTGAGCTGCATATAAATGACTGTGATTTAGATCTGTGCCGACCGTGTAGGCTTGTGCGCTGCAAGGTTGGCCCTTTCACTGGACTGCTTTTGACTGCTGCCATAAAAGTGTTTTAAGATTTTGGCAAGCTTTAACACTCTTTTGATTCATGAGTTAAGATTGTATAGTGCAAATGGATTTTGAATGTTGGTAGACTAGGAAGAAGTTGTTGGGTTCTGGGATATGAAATTAACAGGGAGAAATTAGAGACCAGGCTTTACTTCCAATGGCCTGCACACCCACACAGACAGACACACACACACACATACACACACACACACACCTACACACATAGACACACCAGTGAGTACACACATACACCGAGTAAAAACAACATCCCCTCTGACCCACATATAAACAAACTTAAACGGCAATAACAATGTTATACACACCACTAATATATGAACCATGACAAAAAATTACATAAGCTAAAAACACACATGCTCCAAGCACCCTCACTTTACAGACAATTACACAAGAACCACAGCATCAACAAACAAATAGCCACATAGCTCTAGAAACAAAGGTGATGAAATGTAGGGCCGGAGTTTGTGGGTCTGGGTAAAGAGGCCAGTTACCCTGAGCACCATCAGCCTGGGGGAGAGCACTGAGGGCCCATATGTTAATGTCACATGGCTAATCCATATATTAATGTTCTTGTGGAACAGGAAAATGGACCGCATGTGCTCGCTTTGATTCTCTCTCCCTCTCTTCTCTCTCTTTCTCACGGGTTCCACTCTCTATTTCTCTCTCTATCTCTCTCTCTCTCATTCATACACGCACACACATATAGCCATACACACAAACACATAAACATGCACAAACACACACACATTTTGCCCGCGAGCAAGCCTCTCTCCTCCTCAAAACCGGATCTTTCAGTCTCATGACATATCAATAAACCATTCCATGGCCACTGGATGCATAGTGCACGTCATGCACAAAGCCAGCTCTGTTTACTGCAGCCGAAGCGTCCCAGCACACAGAAAGGTAAATGAGGATCAGTCTGTCCTGTCCTTCCCAAAGCTGTTGAGTGGCATCAGGTCAAGGCGGCACAACATGAATCTCTCTACAGAACCACCTGGGCAGTCTGACCCGACCAGTCACCTTGAAATAGATTATTTCCCACTTACAGAGGGTGTCTCCTTTGGCGAGTTAAATGAAAGAGGGTCTTTATGTCTTTTCTGCCACCATAAAGTATTCAGTCAAGGCCTTTGATATGGCCCATTGCTTAGAGCCCATTTATGGCTTATCCATGACCTTTCCTTGATAGAGAAGGAGAGAAAGAGAGGGGGGAACTTATTATTGGAGTGCAAGCTGCAGAAAGCAATTTGGTCAACGTTTGCGAAAAATGGCACCTTTTATTCTATTTCATAAAATGTTTCCAATTATGTGTGGTGCCAGACTGGTGGGAGAAGGAACTTTGTCATGACATTTTCAATTAAGCACAGCACTCCGAGCAGGTGGCAGGGGCATGCATGGGCACGAGTGACGCAAAATCTCCTCTCCCGTAGGATGGGTATGTGTGTGTGTCTGTGTGAGAAAGAGCGATTTTTCAGATTAACAAAGAGCAGCTCAGCTCATGGATTCAAAAATGTATGATGCTGACAATCACAGTACAGATTTCGATAGATAAAAAATCTTCAGCCATTCCTTCTCCAGTCGGAGAAACTTTAACTATTCCAACCAAGGTTCCTTATAGGTTATAACACTGGAACGGATGAACATTTCTGCAAGGAATACTCATAAATGTAAACCGTGATAATCATGTATGCAGAAAGTCTTTCACAAATAAGTGGCCTTCTGGAAAGTTGTTCCATTGTGCTTTTTTCTATGCATGTCGTCTGTCGACAATCATGCAAGTAAGATTTCTCCAGAGCTTTTTCTAGTCAGGGTCATGTTGTCTGTGTAGTGCTCCGAGTCATAATGTGGGTTATGTTTGTATTTACTCGCTCTGGTGGAAAGCGAATTATTCACGGTCAGCTGTGAAACGATCTCTTCGTGAACATGGATACATCCTCTTTTTGCAGTAACCATGATCGTCCCGCGCAAGCATAGAAATGTTGTGTGGCAGTATAGTCTACAGCTTAAAAGATACAATTGTAATACAGCCCATAGCTATAGCACTTCAACACGGTGTCAACATCTGTATCACACGCCTAAATGAGTTCAGAGCCCCGGCCCGCGGGATAACACCTCGCTGTAAATTAAATAAATAAAACTGTGACGCGAATTTGTTTAACACAAGAGGTAATTAAACATTAACTTGCATCCGCTGCATCAAAACTTCTAGTCCGACGGCAACCTAAGGTTGAGGAGTTGGCACAGGACAAAGTAGCTGTCCATAGATATGTGGTGCTGATCTATCATTCTTGAGTGCAGCTCCTATGGACATTGCCTACTACAGCTAAAGCAATATATCACCTATACTGACAACATTTCGTATAGATGCGTGGTTCAGTCTGGGTGGACTGTGATCCAAACGGTTAATGTGCAACGAGGACTGATCAGAAAACACAACACATTAGCTTAGGCAGGACAGAAAAGACTGGCCAACATAACTCATCGTGTCAAAGGCGGGATGTCAGGGGTAGCAAACAGATAAACATCCGAACGCTTCTATCAGTCAGACGTCGTTGAGTCATTTAATCCTTCATGTGTCAACTCGTTGTTTTTTCTGGTGTTAAGTAGTGTCATTCATTCACACAACATGGCTGAGTATAGGATATGTGACGCTCGCTTGGCTGTCCACCACGCTCGCTCGTTAGCTCGCTCGCCCAGGTCCCTTATAACCACAAATCCCATGCGCTTGAAATGCCATTAGGGTGAAGACAATCCCCTGATAACAGATGCACACACACTCAAACGCCGAACCATAGTGTACTCACGTTTCTTGGCGGGAGAGTCTGCGAGATCCATGACGAGAAAGCGGGTCCGTGTTCTTCATTCGCGATGTGTTCCTGCACTGGCTCGGCTCTCCCAGCTAGTTGTGACGCCCCCAACCCCCCAGCTCAACAATCTACGCCTACAATCAGCCAGACTATTCTCCAGCAGAGAAGAAAACGCAGGCTTCTCAACAGCCCTTTGCAGCGCAAAAGCGAGTTTGTGGCTGCGAAGTGCATAAAAGCAGAAACGCGTTCGGCGTACAAGCTGCCCTGCAGTCGCTCGAGAAACAGAAGACAGACAGCACATTTCCCTCATCAATGGGTGTACGTCGCACGTTGCATAACTGTCATCTTAAGCACAAATATTTAATTCTTGCCACGGTGAATGATGACGTCACGCTGTAATTTGATTGTCCTTCAAAGAGAGATGTATGGCTAATTTATGGTGAAAAATGACACTGCAGCTTATATATTATTTTTGTATGTATTCGTATGTATGTAAAGGCTAGCTTATTCAGAGTTTTATATTTTGACTGTTCATGGTGAATATGTTCAGATAATGCAAATTAACACGGAACTGAATGTTGTTCACAATGTATTAGTTTCTTATCATCTGACAATACACACTCAGAAAAATCCTCTTCGCATTAGCCTATTTAATGAACACTGAACGTAACACTTTTGTACACAAAACAGGGCAAGGGGGGGGGGGGGGGTGCGGTGATCTTGTGAAGAGGATAAAGCATTGACAAATAAATTATCAGTTTCAATGATACTATGCATACTTGCGCGCTTTTAAGTTGATGGACAAAGGCAATGAGCAGAAGGTTGAATAACAAAAGTTGTCTGAGCAATTAAAACTCTTATTTATGTTTTAATAAATTAATTTAGAAATGATCAAATCTGCAAATGGACTCCCTGACCTCCAAAGGGCCAAATGGCATTTTATGAGAGGACCTGTCTTTGATCTTCTCGCACCAGAAGATCTCCATTGTGTGAATTCACAGCAACCCCACGCATTAAATGCTATCAGATACACTAGCATGGCCTGGCCACTGCTTAAGTAATGACCATATCCTGCATTCCTATCACCTGGTTGTTTGCTACAACCTCTTCCATTGTCCCAGAAAGGATGTTTGTGACTTCCAACTTATGTGCAAATGTATATGAATGTAGTATATTCATGTTTGGTCTTCAATTGATCCTTGTGATGTTGGAAGCAGGGATGGATTAATGAACGGGCCTACCGGGCCCAGGCCCAGGGGCCCATGAGCTCAGGGGGCCCCTAGGCCAGAGCCTCTGCGTGAAGTCGCTGTTATGTATCTCTTATTTGTGGTTGAAAAAGGTGTATTTTATTCATTTGCTAATGGCTTTAATTGAGTGTACCTGTGCTGTGTTAGAAAAAAGCTAGATTAATGCGACAGTGATCAAGCCTAACTTTTTGGGACTGCTCCGGATACCTTATGCTACATATCCCCTCAAAATGGCAAACCTGTCTCTGTCATGGTTTTCATCATTTTTAGGGGGAATCGTCAGTAGCAATCTATAACAAAATTATACTGTATGCTTATCTTACATACACTATAGAAACTATTAAACGATTCAATTAAATTAATAATTTCTTATTTTCTTTGTTATTTTTGTCATATACAGATATGCAATGATGATTGCTGGGTAATATGTATCTTGTCCAATGTCAAGTCTCTATTTGATCATGTGATGAGACGATACGATATAACTAGTTTAGGCGCAGAATCTGAAAGTCAAGACCTACAAGCAGGCACAGTAGGCTACACCTGCTGGACGACGCCTTTCAAACATAAAAGTGGTGATGCATGATTTGATGTTTCAGTGGACAGGATAGCCAGCCCATTCAGCCTCTCCTGCCCCATGCTGCCCCTCAGGTAGGTCTTAATCCGTTTCAAGTTGGAAAAGAATCACTCGGCTGTTGCCCTGTCACATGTAATGTCAGAAACCAGGGGCGTCGTTAGGCCTATTTTGGGGGGGGCTGAAGCCCCCCTAAAATGTTCTTCAGCCCCCCCAAATCATTTGGCATTATTGGCTTAAAAAAAAAAAAGAATAATTAAACTATTGTTTCTGACACGGACAAGTTATTTATAACTCTAACATGCTACTTATGTGCGTGCGTTCTGGTTTGTATGTTTACTCCCCCTTCAAATTATAATCCAATAGCCTTTCATCATACTTTACGATATAAACCCCGGGCACTAGTACCGTCTCTCGTCAACGACAGCCAGTATTATAGACAAGGATTTCAAAGTAAATGATGCACGGAGTGAAATTGTAAGTACAAGAAGTTACAGAATGTGGCTATCTGTAGTTGTTAACGAGTGTTACCTGCTTTAGGTTTACTTGATATGAGGCAAATGAAAGCAAATATTGTAGTGGGCTATATGAAAACTAAGCTAGCTTGCTACTTTGTTAGAAACTGTCACCAGTTAGCAAGAGTGTGAACGAGCGAATTCGAAACACAAGAAATAACTATCGACATCTCTCTATTCTTTGCATTGATATATCTCTCTAGTATTTCAAAACAATATTATCAGTCCCTATAGAATGTTGTTATTTATAATCAGTTAATGCTAGTGAAAACTAAATGTCATAGTGTCCCTCATAAGTCATAACGCTATTGTCCGGTATATCATCCAATTCATTGACCAGATGGATATAAGAACATTCTTTAGGAGAGGTGGAAGCTCCGCCCAGTCAGATGAGAGAGAGAAGCAGGAGATTGACAGGGCTGAAGGAGCCGGTGTGATGGAGGTTAGTGGTCTACAGGTCTAGAAGGGAATGAGTGGAGTTTTTTTTATTTTCTTCTACTGTGGTAGAAATGTATAGGCATTTGTTGTCAGGCCTAGGCTACTCCAAGGGTTAGCCTAAACTAGATTATTACATGATATTTGTATGCCAAGTCATACAATTGGCTTCTGGATATCGATCAGTTAATGTTTCAATGTTTGAACTTATCTTAAATGGTCATGCAGAAGGAGAGGCTGAGGCAGAGAGTCAGAGAGAGGAAGAGACAGACCAAGCAGCTGCAGCAACTAATGATTTAGGTGAAAAAGACACAGGGCCCAGACAGGTTAAGCTGAAGAGCTACCCACAGGACAGCTTTGGTGCTCAGAACAGGTCATTTCACCACAGCTGGTATATTTGTGTTGTCAAATTTCACTATGACCCTGTCATTCTGTCTCTTGTGTTATCATATACTGAATGCAAGCAAAACTACAGAGCAAAATCACACTCTTTCTGATTAAACCAATCTATGAACTGTCTGAAACAATGGATATCCGCGACCCCAAATGGGCCTTAAAAAAGAAAAATTGCCGCGCACAAACATGCCACTCCCCTTGGGGCTAAGCCCCCCCTTTCTTTGAATCCTAGAAACGCCCCTGTCAGAAACAATAGCAGGGCAGTGCACACCTCACCGAAGGTGGATGTTACAGAGTAAACTTTGACCTGTTTACTTTCCCAATACAATATCCAAAGTATCTAATTCGACCGTAAAATCCAACACATTGGGTTGTGTTTGTGTGTGCGTGTGCGTGCGTGCGTGTTTTGCGGGGGCACATTTTCTTTTCTCGCGGGGGGGGGCCTTCAAAATATTCAGGCCCAGGGGCCCGTGGTTTCTTAATCCGTCCATGGTTGGAAGCAGTCTAATCATGGTTGGTTTTATTGCAATCTGAAGTACCTGCCATAGTTGTATTATTTGAATAGAGTTTTCACTTTAGTGCTGCATATTAATCAGCTTCCAGGCCACCTCTGTGCTATTCAGCTGCAAACAGCCAACCAAAGGGTTACTTGAGCCGATGATCATGGCCCTAAGACACAGGACAATACCATTAGATTGGTTGGTGGAAATGAAGATTATGGCATTTAACCGACCATTTTAAGATATCTGGTCTCTAATTCACTCTTACTATATCACTCTAACTCTTTCTATCTGACTCTGGTTCCTCTCTCTCTCCCTCTCTCTTCATTTCCCCTTTATCTCTCCCCATCCCATCTCTTTGTCTCATTCATTCATTCTGGTTGGTTTTCATTGCTCTACAGTCGATGCATTAATGGTTTATCATGTTTATTTGGTCATTCAAGTGTATTTGGTAATTGGCATCCAACCTGTTTATTCAGTTGTTATTTTTTACAGTTGCACGTATCCATTTGGTTTACAGCTTACATTCAGTTTGGTTGATACTTGTAACATTTAAGCTCGCAGTTTATTGTAGTAATAAACTGTTCATTCATAAACCATCTATTTAACTCCTTGTGTGCCATGCCATTACTGTGCCACTATCTAATATACTGCTTGGTAATATTGGAGGTCATTTAATAATTTAAAGGAGTCTGATTAATCTTATTTTCCACAATATTTAAAACTCTCATGCATTATTCTATTGCAGGCCTTCCAGCCTGGTGTTTTCCCATTGATTTGGTAACACTTTTGGCTGTCTTGCAAGGTCCATCTGTATTTGTAAATACGCAATCTTCAAATTACTAGTAAGTTGAAAGTTGCCTAAAAGTTCAACTTACTCTACTAGTTCGTATACTACTGACAGATTTCATGCTACAGTTCATCTGTACATAAGATGTGTGTAGTTGCATGACACGCTATCTAGCTAGCATAACATTTGCATTTTGCATTCTAAATTATTAGATCATGACATCTTATAATTATCTTTAACATTTCTTGCTAATGAACCCAATTTGCTAAGCAGCATAATCTGGAGGGTTTAATTTTATTTATGTAAATTGCACCTGTAACGAAGGACTTTGCCTCAAGGTGCATTTCACAGAATCTGAGACCTAAACTCCCAACAGTAAGCATACAGGCCAGGGGATACAGTAATAGCAAAATGTCTGCCAGTGATTTTCTTTCAGGATCCAATATGTCTCTGGTTTCTGTTTCCTATCTCAAGCAAAGTATAATACCAGTAATATCAGGCAATAAAATGAAGATCGTACTTGTTCTTTCTTTTTATATATTAATATTTCTGAAATAAAATTCCATGTAATTTTTGTCTATGACTCAGAAAAAAATCCATTTAATAACCATCCATAGAGGACTTGCATCACTGATATTGTATTGATTGAGCTCTCACATTTATTATAATGCAACCCCAAGTTGTGTCACAAGGAAGGCAATTCAGTTTTGCAACCACTAGGTGGAAACATTAGCCACTAATACTTTTTTTTGTCAGATGCACCATTCAAACACAATAAGAAAACTGTACATTGACCTGTACACTTACAATGTTACATTATAATTTGTAACGGAGCAGCCAAATTAACACCACGATAATAAGCATTTTTTTCTCCCTTTCCTGCTGTTGTAGTCGGCAGTCATCCATATCTGTCCAAAACAAAAACCTGATGTTGATTAGAAAGACACTCATTTTTTTCTTTTTCAAAATCAATTAATATCTTGTCCAATCATCACTCTGTAACAGAGATAACCTGACGTTATCATCATTTAAATATTTGTTGCAATTAAACAGTTGATCGCATTTTGAAATAAAAAAACTCTAAAACTCTCTCAAAAGATAGGTCTGCTAAAACAGCAAGCATGGTCTGTGCTTTCTACTCAAATGAAGTTAAACTCAACGTTGTTATGTTGTCAATGTTTTTGGGCTATTTATAAAGTTTATGGTGGTGTTTGTGCCATGTAGATTGCTGTGCTTAGGCGACTATGCACAACACCTTGAAAAACAATGTCTTTCACTTTAAGATTGTTTTAGGTGACTTCTGTAGTTCAGTGCAGTGTCACACCTTAAGTCAAGCACAGACCCAATTTAATGTAGATTTGAGCAAGAATTAATCTGGTATATCTCTGACATTAGTCATCATTTTCAACAGATGCAGTGACCAAATGTTTTCACTGTTTCATTTTCATCCAGCAGAGGACGACATGTACTCGTACAGATCTTAAGCTACGGTATGTATGGCATGTATACATCATTCGGGTCAGTGTCAAATACAGCCTGCAGTATGCTGTAAACAAAGTCATCTCGTGACCTCAGCTCATGTGTACCGCAGTGGAAATATGTCACACGAGTCACAAACACTTCCTTGCTGCACTGGAAAACATGACCCCTAAAACATCATTGCCTTGAAAATGTGTCAACATAGCCATGCCTTAGCCATGTTGTGGAAATGAATGTCATACAAAAGTAAGCAGTATTCCTGTGAATTTTCTGTGAATTTCTGCTATCTGTTCTGGATGCTTTCAGTCATTACGGTACTGTACAAGATCACGCTCACATTCAAAAACAAATTATACAATGTTCCCATAAAAATAGATGAGTGTTTCCATCGCTCTTCCTACTCTCCCTTAGTCAACAACCATGTAGCCAAGCATTCAGCTATTTAGGACGTTTCCACGTCCTGACATAAATGCTGTTCCAATGTGATCAACTCATCTCATTAAATGAAGCTTCTAGATAGTACCAACCCCACGGTGTGTTGTGCTGAACCATAGATTAGGTAGGATTACAGCCGTGTGATACACAGACAAGTGACAAGGATGAGGAGTGGATGCCTGTGAAGGCACGTAATGTGCCGGTGACTGGGTAAACAGGACACTTGCGCATCACACACCTACATACTACTGTGCCAGTAGTTGACAGGGTAAACACTGACACAGGCACATCGTCTGGCACCAGAACACAGAGGTCTCTGCCCCCAAATATGTGGGTATTTACACATATTTTTATAACATACTATAAAGGTACAATATGCATTTTTTTTTTCATCAAACAAAAATCAGAAATATTACTTGTGTGTAATTCTTAAGGCATGATTTTTAAAAAATCAGTAAATCCCAGTGTTCCTGTGCATTCTGTTCCTCTGTCCAAGGCTCTTTACTGCATTTGTTACATTTGTTAGGCCCTCACAAAAGAAAATCAGTGCACACATCACCAGAAACAAAGAGCCACTATGCACAGAATGACATCTACATGTTCAAATAGAACAACTCCCACGAGTCTTTTATTAATATTGTTGGGAAGAATTTTGAATTAACTCATACCAAGAGAGCTAGGGAGTTGTGACAGAAAGGTTATGAATGGTTCTTTCCCTTGTTCGATGAATCATTGAAAGCCATGGACATACTTAAGGAGAACAATTATTTAGGGCCTACTCTTCGTCAGGTCTAATCAGAGGATGATCAATGCAGAAATTCCAGGACTTTGTGGTTGTTTTGTGTTAATATTGCTGTATTAAGAGAAAATCGTGGGAAATCCTTTGTTAAAAACCTTGTGAAAACGCAAGATCACAAAACCCTGGCGGGACGGCCTAATAGTAATTGTACTCTAACTAATTACAGTTACCCATCAAGCGCCTTCCAGTCAGTCCAGCTCAGGAGAGTGTCATGTCATCAACTGACCTCCCCTGACTTGATTTCTCTGTAAGTGTGACTTCACAGTGAGTGTTGAGAACTGGCAAACGTTCATGGATATCCAAAACAGCAGACTCGTGCTGGGAACAGCATGTCTCCAGCGTCTCTTTTGTTTTGTGGTTTGGTTTTGTGCCAAGTAAAATAACTGTTCAGAACCGCAACTATTTGTAGTTTGATCGGCCCTCTATTTACTAATGTCCCACTCTCCTTCTTTCCCCTTTCTCTCTCTCTTTCTTTCCCCTCTGTCTCTCTCTCTCTTTCTTTCTAGAAAGAGTTAATGTGCCTTGTTTACTGTCCCAGGACATTTTGTAGTCATTCCCGGCAGTATCAAAGCATCAAGTTGGCAATTGGCTCGTTGGCTCACGATTGCAGTACAGTTCCTGGCCCGCAGCCAGGCATAACACTGCTCAGCAAGCGGGTTGAGGAGACGGGCAGCGCTTAATCCACCATTTTGGTTAAGTAATCTCAGGATTCCCATCACAGCTGATCTCTGGTGCGGCACCTTGTTGACTTGTTTTCCCCCCAGCCACCACATTGTGTCAGTGACCCTGTGTCACGAATCCCACCCTTTTATTACAAGGCCCATTCAAGAGGGCTACAGGCATTGATGAAGTCGACAACAAACACACACACAGGGTTTTGGAAACCTGCTGTCAGACCAGTGTGCCCGCATTCTGTATTTGGTGTTAGCATGGGCAGAGCTGATACTACAAAACCATCAACATTGATTGATATCTGGATAGTTGGAGCAGTGTACTGTAAACTCATTTTTGCAGAATGGAGTCCATATAAGAGATTATGTAATCCAGTTCCCCGCATACAAGATGTACATCCACGATACATACAGCATTGATTGTGGATAAAAATGCAGACAGCCAGCATTCAAGTACTTGTTGTAGAACAGTTTAGTGGGTAGACAGCAAATGGCATTACAGGTGGGGACAGGTGAGATATGTTCGTGGTCATAGGTGAAATCTTGGTCTTGGTGGGCAGTAGGGGTCAACCAATTCCTTGAGGTAATTTGGAGCTAAGCTGTTGAGGGCTTTGTATGTTAGAAAGAGTACTTTGAAACCAATTCTTCTTTTGACAGGGAACCAGTGCAGAGAGGCAAGTACAGGTGAGATATGTTCATATTTTGTAGTTCAAGTAAGTGTGTGAGCAGCAGGTTTCTGTATAAGTTGGAGGCTCTCTATTGAGTTGTTGCTCCATCTGGAAAGAAGAGTATTGTAGGCTAGTCGCAGCGTAATTTAAGTGTGGATTGTTTTTTCTGCATCTTGGAGGGAAAGGACTTTTCTGATTTTGGCAGTATTTTATAGATGAAAAAAAGTATGTCTTTTAGATTTGTTTCATGTGTGAGTCGAACGTCAGGTCTTGGTCAATTGTTACACCATGTAATGTTAGTGGGATGCAATCAAATGCTTCCCAAATGCTCTCAACTGCTTAGTGCCTGCAATCATAGCCTCAGTTTTATCTGTGTTAACGAGCTGGAAATTGTTAGACATCCATCAACAACTTTCAGGCAAGGTAGTTGTATAATTTTGTCAGTTTTCATGGATAGGTATAGTTGGGTGTTATCATCATAGCAATGGAAGTTAATAGCACACTTACCTATTACAGCACCTAAGGGTAGCATGTACAAAGAGAAGAGCAGGGGTTCAGCCACGGAGCTCCATTACTTACTTTTGTATGGCTGGATGATTAAAGCAACAATTCGCCACTTCTGAGAAATGTTTTATTATGAGCAACTACTTTTGGTATCATCTTCAAATTAACTGTGATGGAATATGGTCACGTGAAGGATAGTCATTCCCACAAGCTGTCCAGCCTATGCACTATATAGTTTGAGTTGGAAAATGTAAGAAAAGCCTTCACAGCAGGACGATATCACCAAAAAAGACGTCAGTTTGCATGTTAGCAAACTTTTATCAGTGTCAACTGGGCCGTTGATTGTGTTCACAAAGATTTTGCATGCTTTTTAAATCTTCATAATGCTTCTTCACACGTTTTGTAAAGAAACTCATACATTTCATACTAAGATCGCACATGTCCTTCTCTCTGTCCATTTCTAATCTGCTTTTCCCTGTTTCATATTCTGCAGGCATTTATTCCAAACACCTCATAGTTGAAAATCATACACACTGCAAATAAGACTAATATCACAACTTATCTCAACACTACTGCCATGTATGCATGGTTATGAAATCAGTTGCCCACTTGTTATTGTATATGCTTTGGAAAATATTCATGTAGAACGCCACGGAGATGAATGTCGCGACCTCATGGTCAAGTGTTTCTACTGCCAACACCAAAGCACTAAAGCGGAACAGTGGTGTTGCTGTCAGATACACTTAAAAGTGACCTTGTTGTGAGGTAGCTTACAGCACTAACTTTCCATGCGGTCTTTTGGACAAATACATTATGTAAAATCACGGTTGCGTTTGTCTGTCACAACTGCACGTTCTCCAGAGTTGTTTACAAGAATTCTTACAGGGCGTGTTTAGGCGTCATCCTCGTTCGCCTCATTGGACGGCTTTGGGGACAGACGTGTTAGAATGGGCGTTCCTTCTTTGCCGAGGTAAACTTTAAGACCTCGGCGACTGGTGATATCTTCAGAGAATTGTACACAGGTTATCTGTACTGTAGATTGAGAACTGACAGGAGTAGCAATCTTAAGCACACTCTTTGCTATCTGAATATCGGGGAAGCTTGTTTTATTGTATCGACTTGAAAGGTTTATCTTTACTGAATTTGCACCATGAAGTTCGTAAGATTTCTCATGAAGAATGCTGCGCTGGCGAATGTACCCAAGCAGATAGACCATTTCTCAAAATTTTCTCCATCTCCTCTGTCAATGAAGCAATTCTTGGATTTTGGTGAGTTGAACATGCTGTTGCAAATATTAGGTTACAGTTTTGTGCTGTTGTTTTCAATTAATGTCATAGTTTTGTGTGTGTGGTGTCTGCTTGCTTAGTTGATGCTTCTGTGGACAATGTTATTGTATTTGACGATGATGGTGGTGATAGTGATAATTCATGATGGAGATGCTGATATGTTGTCAATTCCATTAGTGTTCAATAGCGTTTCACTTGACTATAGCCTACTATAATCATGTTTAAACACAGAATAACTCGACATATCCCTGCATTGTTATTTGACCATCACAACCGAACATAGCATGCTAACATAGATGGCATCCTACATTGCTGATACTCTTTAAATGTTTAATAGGCTCCACGAACGCCTGCGAGAAGACCTCGTTCGCCTTCCTGCGACAAGAGCTGCCCGTCCGGCTGTCCAACATCATGAAGGAGATTAGCCTTATGCCAGACCGCCTGCTCTCCACCCCATCCGTGCAGCTTGTACAGAGCTGGTAAGCGCAAACATCCGGTAGTAGTTACTGTACATACCATAACATCAGTCCGAAGCACAAAAACGAACGTTATACCTTTAAAAGATGCTTCTTGCTGTATAGTATGTATTGTCAATAAGTTATTTAGTTAGGGGTAAAGTAGATTTTGAAAGACCAATACCATTGTTATGAGTGTACCTCTGTGTTATGTCATGGGAAGTGGGTTAGAGTTGTTGAACTTTGTCCTAGATTGTTCCACCTTGCTTCTGAGTTCTGGCAGTAGTTGCACTGCACACATATTTGAAGGTTGCTGTACCTAAGTTACATAGGACATACAAATAAATAGGGATGGGTATCGTTTGGTTTTTATCCGATACCGGTACATAACCGATACTTTTAAAACGATACCGGTGCCTAAACGGTGCCGGAACCGATACTTTTATAAAAAATAAATTAAAAAAATTGCGATTGACGACATTTAAGAAAGGCTTTTTTTATTGCCAAATATATGAACTGTTTAAAGTAGATTATATATATAAATAAATACAAAACACTTTTTAACTTAAAACTTAAATAATATATGAACTGTTAACAAAAGTTTAGACTATACTTAAATAAATACAAAACACACACACACACTCTGTACACACACTACAGCTTCAATACGTCAGCAATTCTTTTGTAGAAATATCAGCATATTTGCCTTCTCCGGCAAAATGCGACACCTTTCCTGACTAAACGCATGACCTACACAGGAGAAAACCCTCTCCGATGGTGTCGATGAGGCCTGTACACACAGATATGTATCTAAAAGTACAGACAATTAGGGATGGGTATCGTTTGGGTTTTTTCCGATACTGGTGCTAAACCGATACTTTTAAAACGATACCGGTGCCTAAACAGTGCCTGAACCGATACTTCTTTTTTTTAAAGCACAAAGCGACGATTGACGACATTAAAAAAAGGCTTTTTTTATTGCCAAGGCAATTTTTTTTCTTCAAATTGAACAATATATTAACTGTTTAAAGTATATTATAAATATAAATACATACAAAACACTTGGCTTCCAACTACAGCTTCAAACTTTTTAACTTCAAACTATGAACATTATATTAACTGTAAACAACAGTTTATAGTAGGCCTATACTTAAATAAATATAAATAAATGCAAAAAACAGCTTCAAACTTCTTTTACAAAAATATGAGCATATTTGCCTTTGGAGTCAAAAATGTATTATTTTGTTTGCATTTATTTCATGAAATTTCACCATTTTATGATTTGTTTATACCTATCTTTTCTATCTTGTTCATAGTGAATCTTGTTACTTGAACACACTGAGTACGAGAAAATGTGTACTGCCCCTTTAAGAGACTACCGTTGGTAATCTCCGTTTATTTTTCAGTCTTCGGTTGCTGATCTGCCGTTGACTCTTGCCTTCTCTCCTCTCTTTTCACGCAATTATTTTGTTGCATTTGCTGCATGTCGCGATGTTTGAATCTTTTTGTGCGAAATACAGCCACACTTTTGACCGTTTTACCTTTCCGTATTTTCTCTGTTAAAAGGTTGATGGCTAGTTCTGTTTGTGCTTGCCTGCTCTTCACTGTCATAAGACTGTTGCTATGAAAACACCAATGAGCGTGAGCGACACAGGACAAAGTTTACATTGGGAGCTGGGGCAGTTTTACATGTGCCCCACCGAATCTGCCTAGCGACCGTGTTCAATTGGCTCAGGCACCGAAATGAAGCACCGAAATCTTCGTTGCATTTCGGTCCGGGTAGGTACCGGTTGTATTGGAACCGGTTCCATATTGGTACCGGTTCTCGGTACCCAACCCTACAAATAAAGCATTTTCCTCTTTGATGAATATATAACCAACAGTTTTGGCCATTAAGGCATAGGTGGCATATAGTCTGCATGCAACGTCCGGAATAACCACGCAGTCTATAGATTCATGAAACTGGAGAGTTGGAAACGAAATATGAAACATAAATGAAAAAGTGAGCTATTTTAAAACCGCTGGCTCGTGTGCATGTGCCTTGTTGTGCTGCGATCACGTGTCCACAGTACTTGCTTTCGAGTTATAGCCTGTACTGTATCTGTCGCTTTGAGATGTGAAATTTGAGACCTTGGCCGTGCGTTGTCGTCGAGTTGTTTTTTTCCGCAGATGCAGCACAGGGAACAGGACGTTCTAACGGACGCTGTTGTTGGCTACGATTGCAACAGTCTGGGCCTCTATTTGGAACAATGCTGAGATCATAAAACTGCTGTAAAATTAAACACTAGACACTATACTACACCTTTTATGACGTTATATTACATGACATTACGACTTTTCAAAAGTATTTTTTTTTACCTTTGAGTGACCTTTTATTTTTTTAAGGAAGAGGGAAAATGTAGACCATTATTAAAAACAATGGATATAATGAGAATGTTCTGTGGCCCGTGTGAAATATGATCTTGCAACCATAGCAAATTGTTATTATTTCACAGTGGCAAGTCAGCAGGCACTGCCCTGAAAAACATTTGGAGATTTTTTTGGGGGTGTGGGGGGGGGGGGGGGGGGGGGTCTAATTTCATAACATCTCCAGTTTTAGTGACGTTGTTCTCACACTACCTTGGCCATGGGGAATGGGGGATGTGGGCCATGCTGGGCTTCTAGGAACACTGTGCTCTGATTGGTGGAGAAAGGGGGCTGGTATGTCTGACATCCTGTGTTGTGCAGTGGTGGGTGGGAAGCAGCCGTTAGATTTAGATGTTTACCACAGGCTGCCTCTGTCCCCTAGAGCCCCAGGCAAAGAAAGAAAACTGACATTGCCGCAAACTGATAATGGTACATATGAAAAACTTTACAGCTTTCAATGGGAAGCTTCTACTTCCCATTCCTCCACAGCCTGTGTATCTTTATGAAATAGCTATACCTACACATGGACACATTGTCCCTCATGCAAAGCACGTTAGTCTGATGTTCAAATCCTGATTGCCTACGTATACACCTGAAATTGTATCTGCGTCTCCACACGCACACGCACACGCATGCACACAGACCCTATTTACAGTACATGAGTTAATTGGGAAGGCCCATTCGCTCGTGCTGGCATATGACTTGGTCACTGATGGTAATAAGCTGCTGTGTCTGTCTGATTAGTGTGTGAATCAGCTGGTTGCACATCAATGGAGTTCTTTGCGCAGGACTAATGCCAGCCTCTGCTGCTGCTGCCATGTAGAGCTGGGGACTTGTTTACCTCATGGAGGCACGAGCCTGGAGGAAAGGCATTGATTGCATGTTGGTGGGTGTCAGATGAAAGAATGTATGGGTGTGTGCATAGCAATGCTCTGTGTGTACGTGTGTGTCGGGGGGGGGGGGGGGTCTAAGCTGGTATCTTAGTTAGGGGGTAGGGGGGATGCCTGGCTGGTGCACAAACACTGGAAAAGTACCAGTGGAAAAGTACCCCTCCTCGATGGCCGGCAGCTGGCCTGTCCCAGCCAGTATTCACTCTGCCAGCTCAGTGTACCGTAATGGGCTGTGCATCTGAGGGGAAGGGAACGGCGGGGTGATGGGACAGCATCTCATTCCTCCGGTGTGTCTGTGTTCCTGCAGGTACATCCAGAGTCTGATAGAAATCCTGGAATTCCTTGACAAGAGACCTGACGACCACAGTATTTTAGATGCGTAAGTGTCCAGTACAGGCAGCTCCACCATCTAACAAAAAGTAGTGCTCTTCATATGGTTTGTATTAAGGCCTTCACGTGCTTACTGAACCTCCCTTTTCCCCCATATTCATATTCATTTAAAGGTTTAACGATGCCTTGGTGACCATCAGGAACCGGCACAATGACGTGGTGCCCACCATGGCTCAGGGGATCATTGAATACAAAGATGCGTTTGGTCCGGACCCCGTCACCAGCCAGAACATTCAGTACTTTCTGGACCGCTTCTATATGAGCCGCATCTCTATTCGTATGCTCATCAACCAACACAGTGAGTGTTTTGTTCTTTCCTTTCACTATTAGCTTAGTTAATCAAACATCAAACATGTCTATAATTTAAAGTCATCCTTGAAAAAGCCTCTTAATCACTATGGTATCAAAAACCAATCCTGGCCCTCAGTAGACTTTTGCAAGTGACAGTCATTGACAAACGTTTTGGCAGCAAATTCGGCCCATTGTTGAACCTGCTAAGTAAGCATTTTCCATTTCCTCAATTCACTCTCCTGCTGAGCAAGCGGAAGGCCTGAGGCAGTCTTTTGAACAGAGGACCTTTACCCCAGTATGAACGAGGCAAGGGTGTTAGGACAGCTGTGCTGGACAGAAATTAGGTCTAATCTGGCCCTCCCTTCCGCCCTACCTTTTCTGGCTTGATATCAGTAGAGCCTGATCAATCCACCTCAATACGTGGTGACTCATTTTTTTGAAGCACTGGAGGTTAGTCATTGAAAGTGTCGAGCCAGGCTGGCTCTTTCTGGCTTGTGTAAATTATTCACCTTCGTCCCTGGCACAAACCTTGGGCTCCGATACGCACTATGGCTAGCCAACTCCTCGCCCCTCTAACTTTTTTCCACCTCTCTTTTCTCCTCTTGTCCCTTTTTCCTGCAGCTCTTGTCTTTGATGGGACCACCAATCCAGCTCATCCTTACACTATCGGGTGCATTGACTCTCAGTGCGAAGTCACTGAGGTTATCCGAGGTAAGCAGGAGCCAAAACCAATGAACCACCTGCCTCATCGAATGTCTGTGTAACTACACTAAATGACTTATTCCAATGTCGACTCCCTATCCTCACGTTCCTGGCCTGTTCTGTTCCACAGATGCCTTTGAGAGCGCCAAGATGCTCTGTGAACAGTACTACCTGGGAGCTCCTGAGCTTGAGATGAGAGAGATTAATGGTGAGCTGCTGCCCAGATAAATGTTTAGGCCTGGCCTTAACAGACGTTGATTTATACCCTATCTCTCTATCTCCCTCTCTATCTCTTATGTGTTGGTGTTTTTCTTTGCTCAGATTGCAGATCGTACTTGTTTGAACCACATGCATGGGCATGATGGAAACTCATGGCTTTTTTTTATTTATTCTGTTGCAGCTAATACCAGGAACGAGGCAATCTCCATATCTTATGTCCCCTCCCACTTGTACCATATGTTGTTTGAGCTCTTCAAGGTAAGATCGCATAGACATCAAATGCTCCATGTTTTTTCGTAGTTTGAGGTGAATAAAATGAACGAATCCATAAATGATAACTTTTGATTTACAGAATGCTATGAGGGCAACTTTTGAGAACCATGAAGACAGCTACAATCTTCCTGCAATCCAAGTTACTGTGGCCCTAGGTGGAGAAGACCTTACAATTAAGGTTAGTCACAGCAACACAGAAAATAATTCAGGCATCCAGACACCGAGCTCGTCAGAAAGAAAGCAAAATAGTTTTCACGCTGAAATTGAAGATGGAGTTACGACCCTAAACTTTTATTTGGTCGCAATAAAGATGAATACCACTTTCTTTCAAACCTGTGTGGCACTTGCCGAGTATATCCTGAGCTCACATACCCATAAGCTGTGCTTCCACTGGAAGTCCTCAGCATAATTGCAACAACTTACAGCAGGCTTTCTTAGTGGGACAAGTCACGCAACGAGGTGCTGCGTGCTGCTTCTCAGTCTTTTGACCTAGATCACACAAAAACATCTTACATAACCCTGTTAGTGCCACCAGTCATCCATCTGTAGTAAACTGCCGTTCATGGCTCATATTAATCAGATTGGCGGAACATGCACAGCCGTAGTTAGCAAATCAAGTTAGCTTGGCACGCCCATGCTGACCGACCTTTGCTCCAATTGGAGTCCAAAGGGGGAGATCCAGACCACTTGGCTAAGGGTAGTTGCCAGAGTAGTACCCATGAGAAACTGTGCCTCTCAGCCGTGACCCCACAGGCTCCGTCCCCTTAAGTAAACGTGAGCAGGTCAGTCTGTGAGCCCAGTGCTGGGTCTGCAGGCCCCAATGGCCACGATCCATTGAGTTCAAATGCTCACCCTGTACTGGCAAGCCCAGTCTCTGGGTTGATCTGCTGTTATGCTTTCATTTGTCAGAAGGGGAAACTGAATGTTGCTTAACAGTGTTTTGTTTGTACTTTTTCTCTCTCTGTCTCTCTGCAGATGAGTGATAGAGGTGGCGGTGTTCCCTTCAGGAAGCTCGATAGACTCTTCAGCTACATGTATTCTACAGCTCCAAGACCAAATATCGGGGAACACCAGAGAGCCCCACTGGTAAGTGGGTGACAAACACAAACACAAGAACAAGAACTCCTTCTTATATCCACATATAGTATATTCAGTCCAGGGCTGTGCAAGCCAGCATCTTAAATCTACTTATGCTGCCCCACCTACTCAAGCTATACAGGCTCTGTTGAAAGGGCTAGATTAGTCCACTTCTCCTGGTTCAGCTACAGACTACACCTGTTACCAACCAATCCAAGAACCTAATCTTAGTTGTAAACCCCTTCAGCAATGTGAATGCACAAATGCCTTAATGCCTTTATACTTTTACATCATCATTAATGTACTGTTCTTTTGTTCCCTCACAGGCTGGGTTTGGCTATGGGCTCCCCATCTCTCGCCTCTATGCTCGCTACTTCCAGGGAGACCTACAGCTGTTCTCCATGGAGGGTTATGGCACAGATGCAGTTATTCACATGAAGGTAGGTCCATGTTACTGTGCTGCTTCCCTTAACTGTTAAACACTACACTGCAGGCTACACCATATGAATCACCTACATATAAGATTGTTATGTATGTTATTTACACCACTAATAATGTTATATTATATGCAATGCTCTTTTTTTATCAGGCTCTGTCCACTGATTCTGTGGAGAAGTTGCCGGTGTTCAACAAGACTGCCCTGCGGCATTACAAGTTCAGCCAAGAGGCCGATGATTGGTGTGTGCCCAGTAAGGAGCCCCTCGACCTGGCAGTGTACCGCGTGACCAAGTGAGCTGTATGTCACTCTGTGCCATGAAGACATGGCACTTGGCCCAGAGGAAAAGAAAAAAAACAAAGTGGGTGAGATGGGACCTGCTGCCAATGGAGGCTGCTGCTAGAGGAGACCCAACCTGCTGGAGAGCCTTCGCCTCGGAACAGAACTGATGGAAGTCCGCTGCCCGATTGAGGGTAGAACAATGGATGTGATGTCACAATGTGACCAGAGTTCTGAGAAAAAATGGACACGACAAAACAAAACATGTAATGAAAATACCAATGCATGCTGATGTCACAAACCAAAAGCTCTTCCAGAATGACGTGATGACTAGTGCTAGCTGGCCCGGTCATTGGTTGTGAGGAGAACTCTGAGGGTACAAATTGATAAGTCAGTGGGGAAAACAGATGCATAAATCTCATCTTTTATTGATGATGGCTGCAGAGAATGGAAAAGATACAACAACCGTCCGAAAGTTGATAGTGACTGAAGTGCTGAAAGTCATTGGAAGGTGCAAATGATGAAAATGAAATACATTTCAGGTGGAGAGGCACATTAGAAGGAGATATCATTTCAACGCGGCATGCATTTTGTTAAGTAGCATTGCCCAAATATGCCAAAGGTATTTTTATAATTTCAACTCCTTTAAAAGTAATAATATAATACATTGTTGTCCATTACATTTTAATTATTTAAATACTGGCACATTCTCATGTGGGGGTTCACCAGAGGCTCAGAAGTTTTTACATATCACTGTGTTATGAACAAAGACCATTGCCTTTGCACAGACAAATATTTCTTAATAGATTCCTTAGTCAAAACTGGCTTTGCTAGAGTGATCATTGAGATGGAGATTTTGTCTAGGGCTATTGTGCAAAAATTGAAAGTATACTCAATTTCAATTGTTCTGTATGATCAGAATGTCTGGTTTGCAGTATTTGGAGTTCTTGTTAAGTGCTTTGTGCAGATCATGTTTTAATGTAGTATGCGGAAAAAATGCTTGAAAATGCCTTTTCCACATAGAGGCTATATGCCCCCATAACTTGACAGCTGGCACCAGAATGGCGTGTCAGTCAAAGGAGTGATGTGATAATCCGTATTGGTCCAATGTAAATTGATTATTTTTTTTTACAAATGACTGTATGGTTTGTATTATGGCTTGTGTAATATTTTACTGAAATGAGATAACCATTTCTAAGCAACTTTATTTTTATACAAAACGAAACAATTCTGAATAAAACATTTGTAGTTTTCAGAAAGGTTCTGAGCCATGCTTCGTTCTTTCTCTAAAACTGATTGTACTTTCATTTCCTTCATGTTTTAAATATGATAATATATTCATATTTAGTATAGCACGCTTGTTAACAGACTAAGGGGCCATTTTGAATCATATTGAAGGAGTGACATTCAAACTGCAATGTCTGAAGACATCTTCATTACAAAGAGCATCTCACCATTAACCCCCTAACCCAGTGAGATATGAAAAACATCCAAATGGGTGTTATGTACGTGTGGCCATCCCTTATGTGATGTCTGACACATGTTCCAGGGTGAAATCTACTGAAGTTGAATTCCAAAATGGAGGCTGCTTATGTAGCTAACCAACAGCGGAAACTGCTGAGCACGACTATTGGGTATTTTATTAAGATAGCAGCCACCGTTAAGACAAGTAGATAAGGGGAACATCATAGTTACGGAGGCATTTGTTGTTTTGCCAGTTGGAATCAATTAACTGAGCAGTAAAAGTCAAGATAACCACTGACTCTTGATCTGGAGTAAATCTACCTCATGTGAGCACCAGTGGGGAACATCCTGTTAATGAATAAATGAGTGCGTGGATAAATGAAGTGTGTCACAGAGCATCGCAAGTTCGTTCGTCATCAGTGATGTACATATTGGTGTGATACTTTGACTCCGTGTCAAGTAAGGACATGATACAAATGTGTCATGACACAACTGTCTCTGTTTACTTTATTCTCTAAGGGTTTCTCTGAAGAGGTACAACACCATCGAAGAAACTTTCCTTTCAGCACTGTAGGTTGCAGGCCAGATAGCAGTACAGGGTAGGGTAATTCCTTGTAGGGAATTTACTGACTCCTCACAGCAGATCAGCGGAGCTGGTGATCGTGTCGGATAACCACCCCCATTCATTTCAATGGCCAAAGCTGTGCTAGCTACTTCAGCCCAGGAAGCCTCTAAAGCCTGAGCCCCTGGGCTAGTTCAATACCAGTCAGACGTTCTCCGCAGGGGCACTGGAAATTTGACCCAGATGAAACGTTCAGGAACTGGATATCTACTGAGCACATGTTCCCCTACCTTTGCCGAGGACACTGGTTCAGTAGTACCCACTGATGAAATACATGCCTACATCACGGCTTTCAATAACATTTTCCACTGAATTTTTCAATAAGCAAGTATGTTTAACACTATATTCATTCTCTGCCTATGTTCAGTGCACAGTCAGTCATTTCAGATACACAGAGGTAGTGAATCATTTTATTATGGATCATTAGAAATGGGTGGATATTCTTTTATCAGTAAACACACCCTACTCCTCCTAAACACACCCTACACCTTACTGTATGTATAGTGAAACTTTTGAAACTGATAAAAGTGCCCTGTGCTGTTGGGTTGTGCTTAATTGATCTGTTGTGTTCAGCTGTGGCTGATTGTGGGGCCTTTGATAATGTGGGCTTGAGAGCACTGCATTGTGTTTAGCTCATAAACAAGGGTCCATGTGGCACACTCCTGGGAGAGATAAGGTGGGGAAGATATGCAGGGGGAGAAGGGCGCAAACAGGCGGGTCGACGTTGCAGTCAAGAACGTTTACATAAACACACACGTGGGTTGTTCTCAACCACTGAAGCAGGCCAAGGTTGGGCACACAGAGAACCTGATTCAGTGCCAGCAGTACAGTCAGAGGATATGTCAGAACAGGGGCGGTGTGTGTGTGTGTGTGTGTGTGTGTGTGTGTGTGTGTGTGTGTGTGTGTGTGTGTGTGTGTGTGTGTGTGTGTGTGCATGAGCGTGTGTGTGTGCGTGTATGTGTCTCCACGCATGAGAACCGACTTAGTTTAGGCCACTATTCACCTCTGAAGAAAAGGTGAGAGAGCAGCCAACCAATCCAGCCAAACCCAAGCGAAGAATGCACACCAAAAACATTAATGGACCTCATCGTCTATTTGAAAATAAGGATAGAACATAGAAAACAGAGCATTTATTTATAATGAATTCCAAAAATGTCATTATGTTATTGGTGGTATATTGTTACATTATTGGATTAATTATTACATTATTGGGTTCTGCAAAAACAAGGTTAACCCAACAAACTAATAACTTGCAATATTGTAATAATTTGTTACATTATATGTACAATTATTATTACATTACATTCTATTACAATTTTGGAAGTTTCTTACATCATTAGGTTTTTTTGATGGACTGACATCATTGGGTTTTACAATTGTTCTACCACTTCTACCACTTTAAAGATTCCAAAGCCTTGAGGGTTTTTTGAACTAGGCAAAGCCAAAGAACCCCGCTAGCTTCAGGGTCCAAGACCATTTTGCAACATGAGTATGTCTAACCTCATAGACCTCATTGTGTATGTGTTTGAAGGTTATTCTGCTCCACAGCAGTGGGTAGCCACTCCAGGTCAGGGTTGTTACTGTAAATCACAGATAATGCCACAAGAATGCAAGAAAAACTGGTTATCTGTTCCTCCGCTTTGAGGAGAAGAATCAACAAACTCCTCTGGGTTCAAGGTTCAAATGTGAGCAGGTAGATATGTGCCAAACTAAGGGCAGCCCTGGACACATAATCTACTATTATTGTTTCTGTTATTCTTGTTGTTGTTACCATTACAATTTCCCCTTGAGTTTACACATCTGTATGCTCTTCATACTGATGTACGCATGATTAATGCATTTTTTTTGCATTTGTAATGTCTGTTTTTGCCGCACGGGCTGCTCCATGTGCCCAAACATTTACATACATCTTCATAAGCCAAAGACCTCAGCTCATTCTTCCATGTTCTAGGACAGGGTGGAGATGCATCGGCTGCTGAATCACTGATTGCACCACAGTGGTCAATCTGGAGGAAACAGGTTTGATGGGGAAGAGAAGTGCAGGGGGTGGGGATATGAGAAAAAGAGGACAGGGAGCTGTCAGGGCACAATTTCTCAGTGTGCTTCGCACGCTCAGCAGAGTGGAAATGTGTATCCGTAAAGCACACGTGATAACAATACAGCAGAGCTGTCGGAAAACTATTTGAATCACATTCACATGTAGTCATTAAGCAGATGCCTTTACCGACTGTGGCTCACAACCCAATACAGATATTTGTTTTCATCAGTACGTGTGCTAGATGGGAACAGATAGGATGGAACCCATCACCCCATGGTGGTGGTGGCACCTAGCGCTATCAGCTGAGCTGCAGAAACACTGTATGAAGACAAATCAGTCCTGAATGACGGTGGTCACCACAACTCAAGGTGATGCACAAGGTGGGAGTTGCTTCATACAAATCCCATTGCAGAAATCCCTTTTTCCACAGCTGACGGACCCATGGCTGATATTCACCATCACTCTGTGTGTGTGTGTGTGTGTGTCTGTGTGTGTTTGTACAGTGGAAAGAAGAAGTGAATAGTCTTATTATAGCCTAACACTATGTGGATGCAGAATAGAATATTTGTGTGTCATAGGTCTTTGTGGGTATGCAACCCTGTGTGTGTGTACAGGTGAAAGGAGTGTGTGTGTTGTAATACATTCATTTCGAGTTACTGTTCTGTTAGCTCTGTTAGTATTTATAAGCCTTGTACAATAATTTCCAGACAATTAACCGTGGTTTATACATTGATTTTTCTGCAGCCCTGCAGAAAATACTCAGGTGTGTCCTATGCGCAGGATCAAATTTTTTCTGCCTAATAGTAAGTAACGCACACAGTAACTGATAAAACGTAAATGGGTCTCTCTCCCTCTTTCACATACGAAAAACAACATTGGATCGATAACACATTTTCATTCACACTTACGGTAGTCACATTCAGTCTTCCATAATGATAAATGAAGGGCTGTCCTGTATTCTTACCTGAATGTAATTAACGGGAAGCTATGGAGCGGGTACCTCTGGAGGAGGTGTGCGAGGTCTCATAAGTCAAAGTCAAAGTCAAAGTGTTTATCATGTCAGTTAACCTGGCTCTGAACCATCCTAACTATCCCCAGCTCTCCTTTGACCTGAAAATCTATAGTGCCAAACAATAGTGAAATCCATTCAAATGGATTTCATGGTGACATGGCAATGTAAGTGTGAAAGGTATACACATACATGGAAGAACCTATACAGATCATCCTTTATCATCAGCCTTTTATTCAACATTTATTTGCATATTATATTATATTATGTATATTTCTATATAACTGGTGAATAGGGTTTCTCCTTCAACAAACCCTGAACACTGTCTTTTAAGAAAGTAGAGGACTGAGCTTGAGATTAGCATGATTCTAAAATTAGGGTAAACTTGTTTTCTGAATGGGTGGGTTATACTGCCTGGGGCCAAATGTTGTAAAAACCCTATAAACCACAAATCCTTTACAAGGAGAATTACTAGGCTTTAATGCTCAGATCTTAATACCTGTTTTGCAACAAGTGACAAAATCTCTCATTACACTATTACTCCAGATGAATTATAAATCCGTACAAGAGTCTATTAAAAACCTTAGGTAATAGTTAGCCAAGTCCACATTTACCTTTGTACAGCTCACTCTTAAAACCCAACAAGCCACAAAAACTGTGTTTTAATGCCTTAGCAGACTTTAACTTGGACCTCTCGACCTGATGGACTGCTATGGACCTCCAAAGTTTTATGTTTTTGTAGGTCCAAGCAAGTTCCAGAAGCATTGTAGCAACAGCAAAAAGTTGAATCACTCCACATAAATGCCTGTCCTGATAGGCAACCTGAAATAGGCATGTCGTCAATGGGTGTTTGTACCATGCCAGACCGGTGCACCGACTTTTAGGAATTTTCCGGAAGCCCCCAATCCCCCGGGGCCTCCACTCCCAGCATGCCAGCTGTCACCCCCTTGGCTGAAAAACAAAGTTGATCCATTCGTCACTCCGTCACCACTTTCCAGCCACTGTACACTACTACGTGCCATTAGAGAGAGAGAGAGAGAGAGACCGAGACACATAGAGGAGAGAGAGAGAGAGAGACAGAGACACAGAGAGAGAGAGAGAGACAGAGAGACGGGTTGGTTAGAGAGTAATGACAAAAGTGGGGCCATAAATATTAGGCCACTTGATACTACTCCAGAGTCATGGTTACGCACTTCGCTACAGGACGGACGTAGGGCTGGCTTGTTTACCGGTAGTGATGCTGCACAGATGACAAAACAGTACAGGAAAGAATCACAGATTCACCCTCACATAGAGGACAGGACATCAGGCACAGCTAACGAGTCAACAAGTTACACATGCAACTACGTGCAGTACATACAGTGCCCTCCACAATTATTGGCACCCCTGGTGAATATGAGCAAACAGGCTATGAAAAAATATGTCTTTGCTGTTTATCCTCTTGGTCTTTCACTCAAAATATTCAAAAAAATCGCACCTTTGCATTGAAGTAAAATTATTGAAAGAAAAAAAACTGTTGACATTAAATAAATATTTTTCCCCAAAACATGTGTGCCACAATTATTGGCACCCCTAGAAAAATCTTATAATTAAAATCTAACTGAAGTATATTTCCAGTCATGTTTTACATTTTTAAGTTCACCTGTTTGATAAGGAACTCTTAAGAGGTCAACCATGACTTCCTGTTCCACTGGCGTACAAATATGAGGTGACACAGGCCAAATTCCATTAGTCATTCATCACTATGGGAAAGACCCAAGAACACAGTGACGATGTGCGACGGAAAGTTGTGGAGCTGCACAAATCAAGAAATGGACACAAGAAAATCTCTAAACAGTTGAAAATACCCATTTCCACTATCATGGAAATAATTAAGAAGTTTAAAGCGACAGGAGATGTTAAGAATCAGCCTGGAAGAGGACGTGTGTGTACATTGACCCCACGCACCGTGAGGAGGATGGTTCGACTGGCAAAATAATCTCCAAGGATCACAGCTGGAGAATTGCAGACATTAGTTGAGTCTTGGGGTCAGAAAGTCTCCAAAACTACCATCAGACGCCACCTACATCACCACAAGTTGTTTTGGAGATAGCCATACAGAAAAGCACCTCAAACCCACTGTGAAGTATGGTGGCGGATCTTTGATGTTGTGGGGCTGTTTTTCTTCCAAAGGCCCTGGACATCTTGTTAGAATACATGGTATCATGGACTCCATCAAATACCAGCAAATATTAAATGAAAACCTAACAGCCCCCTCCAGTAAGCTTAAAATGGGCCGTGCTTGGACCTTCCAGCAGGACAATGATCCGAAGCATACCTCAAAATCAACACAAAAATGGTTCACCGACCGCAGAATAAAGGTTTTGCCATGGCCATCACAGTCCCCCGACCAAAACCCCATAGAAAATCGGTGGGATGAGCTGAAGCCGAGTCTACAAGCGCTGACCTCAGAATCTGAAGGATCTGGAGAGATACTGTATGTAGGAATGGTCTCAGATCCCGTGCCATGTGTTCACCAACCTCATCACGCATTATAGGAGAAGACTCAGAGCTGTTATCTTGGCAAAGGGAGGCTGCACAAAACATTAAATTAAGGGGTGCCAATAATTGGGGCACACATGTTTTGGAGAATAATATTTATTTAATGTCAAAAAAAATAAATTCTTTCAATTATTTTACCTCAATGAAAAGGTAAGATTTTTATGAATATTTTGAGTGGAAGACCAAGAGGATAAACAGGACATATTTTTTCATAGCCTGTTTGCTCATATTCACTAGGGGTGCCAATAATTGTGGAGGGCACTGTATGTAAGCACATTCATTACTGAAGGCGAACGTCCGTGCACATGTCAAACAGGAGAAGAATAACAACTAGTGTGCACCGTATGATATATATATAAGAAGAAGGTTTCATTTAAGGTGTTGTGCAAAAAATAAATCAATTATTCTGTGTCATGCTGGACAGATGTTTTTCATGCTGTCATTTATATAAATCTGAGTAATCAACAGAATACTTTAAAAATACACATTACGCGTCATTTAAAAACAGTGTAAACATGACTCCAATACTTAGTTGATGTACAGTATTAATAGGTAGGGTGAAATACATTTGAATAGCAGGGCCTTAGGTGCTGCGACAGTATACTTGTCGTATAAAGTTAATTATGATGGCCAGTGTGGCTGCTGGGTCAAGATCAAGTTGTTGATGAGATTTTATATAATCTATAATATAGATCATATAGATTCTATATCTTTATTCAAATGACCAAACCCAATGACATTCTTAATGGCAAAACTAAAATATAAAGTCAGTGCCTACAAAAATCACATTTATTCATATACTGGAACACTAACCAAATATATGAATAAATGACTCAAGGTCAAGAATGCTGTACTGGCACAGTGTATTTAGGATACATTTTGATCATGGACTTCAGATGTTTGCAGATTCCTCTCCCTAGTGGCTAACTTAAACACTGCATCTCTGTGGACAGCACAGCTGTGCAAAGGGGAGTTTCATGTTTATTCTAAACTAAATAGTGCTGTTATTCTAAACTAAATAGTGCTGTCTTATCATAATCAACAGAAGTTTGACAATAATCATGAATATAAAATGTCCTGTTGAATATGAATCTTAGTTGTTCATACGATAAGATAAGAATGTCTAATGTGTGCAAACAAGGTACATTTTTCTTTTCATCATAACGAACAACCACACACACCAACGCGAACACAGTACAATACAAACTTTTCAAAAAGGACATCAAACTTGACAGAAAGATTTGTTTATTAGTGATTCAGAGCTCAGAAACCAAATCATTTTTTAACTTTCAGATTCTGACACCGGACACCAGATATTTTTCATGAACTGTCATTTGAATAGATAGTGTCTTCATTGAATGATAGGATGGCAACAGTGTGAATTTTAAATGCAAGGCAAACAGAATTGTCTAAACATCATGTCTACTTCAACCACTAAGCAGTTCTGCAAGCATTTCACAAATGTGGTCTGACGAGGGTAGTCAACGAAGTCTGGCTAGATTGACCGAAACTCATGCAGCAAGGACCCTGAGAAAACTGTGCTGCGGCTTGTTGGATTCGCCCAGGCAACGCCATAGTGCTGCTGCGCGTTGACCGCGTCACCTTTCATGAGTCTGGCAGTGTAAAAACTTGAACACAGTTGAAGTTTTGCGAGCCTGGGAGCGGCAGATGGCTTCTCTCCATCCATTGACCTGCAGGTGCCAGGCGTTGTTTTGGCCATCCTTGTAACTCTGGAAGGAGAAGTAGAACTAGTAGATCCCTTCAACAGGGACAGTGAAAACTCCAGTTTTGCCACTGAACGCAGAGCCTTCATTCAAGATGACATCACTGAAGAGGATGTAGGAGGAAAAAGGACATAGAGTTTTAGTGTTTTAGTGTTCTTGTTCATGTGATTACATTTAAAATAGATGCATTTAGGTGTGTTTACAGCAAACAAGAACATTTTAAATCTGAGTCTTATTTAGTCACTATTTAGGTATGATACACAACGCACACAGCCTGCAAAATGATGCATAAATCAATTTCATAAAATGTTTTTATGTGAAATATACTGATACTGATGCAATGGGCCATGCAGATGACTAATGCCATTAAAAAGATGAGAAGATTGGCCATCTAAAAACACAGAGGAGAAATATTAAAACAATTTGTCCCATATACAAACCAAAATGGTATAGACTCAGGAATCAGGACTCAGGTATCAGGAATGTGTTACTGTATCAGTATGTGTTAAACAAATTGCAATGAATAAACAGTGGTACACAGTCACAGTGAGCCTCTCCTTGGTCTTATAATTGTATGTGACTCACTATTAATTCATTGCTTTAAGTATGTGTGTGTGTGTACTTCATTCCCTCTCTGTAGGTCACCCAGGTTGGGTTAGACCTGATTGTCGGATGATGTGCACCTGGCCAGGTGATTAAGCACTTTGAGCTGCATTGTTTTGTATGAAAGTCGCTATACAAATAAAGTTTGTTATTATTATTATATTATTAAACAGCAGTTCAAATCCCCAGGTTCCTGCTGCAGAAGGAGAGGCTTCTAGTTTTGGGGACAGCTGGTCTTGCTGCCTCTCAGCTGGGGATTTTGTGTTGCTGTTGTGTTTTGATATTGTGTCTTTTGTAGTCTTGATTTAGAGTCTTGGGTTGTTTTGTATGTCTATGTTAATAAAGGTGTTTTCCTGTAGTTAATTTTGGTCAGTGGCGGACCGTTGTTCGCCCCATAGGGCTGCCTAAGGGTGTGGTGTAACATTACATTCAAAATGCAATTAGAACTCTGTGCAAGGAATTAACCCACTTGTTAAAGATTACAACAGAATTCATGTCAAAACTACCAACCGCACTTGCCTCGGCTCTTACTGCTTGCACTGAAGGTGGCGTAAGTACATCCCCACCTCACCTCAACCCTTGACACTGTTGCATCACAATGACTTAGGGGCATCTGGAAAAACTACAAATCTCCATGATACAATAATAACCAATAAGGTTACAGCCTACGTCGAATTCTTATCTACATAACATCAGCAGGGATGTTTATGATGAAAACAAGCGAGTCGACAACTTTCCTAACACAGCCAAACATCAAGCAAGCGCAACACAAGACATAGCAAGACAACTAACAAGTTATTATCGACTAGTCCAACAGAAAGAAGGCCAGCTTGGCCATCATGGTCACATGGTCAAGTCATGGCAAACGAGTTGAGCCATTGTGGCCATACGTTGTATAATCAATGTAGTTGCCACCATGCACCTCATTTGTGGCCTCAAGGGAATGCGATATTAAAGGTGTGGTCGCAACACAATGCCAAGGCATTGAAAACGAGAGTACGGGAAACTGGCCTCCTAGGCAACCATTAAGGTGCAGTACAAAGGTATGTGTTATTGTCAGCCGTTTGTCAGAAGCATCACAGTTTCTTCAATTATTATTGATGATTAATAATCTGTATCATTAATTGAACACATTCACTGACAAATAACCAAACACTGACAAATTACATTTCTTATGGCAAAGGTCACATGCCAAATAATACAGTACCTATTATTATTAATATTGTGTGCATTTGGTAGTGATTATTGATAGTGTTCATACATGTAGCAGTCTTCATGTTGACACACTGCTGTGCAAAACAAAAAGGCTCATGGATATGTTTCAAAAATGTTCTCTAATGTTCTCCCAATCACTCAGCCTCTCTGTTAGTCGCCAACCACCCAGGTTTGACTAGACTGACCTAAACTCATGCAGCAAAGACCCTGAGAAAACTGAGGTGTGGCTTGTTGGAATCGCCCAGGCAACGCCAAATTCTGCCTTATAGAGGCACCTTTTTGTGAAGTCTGGCTGTATAAGAACAGAGACTACCTATGGTGAACCCATTGGCAACCTGGGAGTGCCAAAGGGCTTTTCTCCATCTGTTCACACTGAGGCAGCGTTTTGCCCATTTCTACCACTCTGGAACGAGAATAGGAACTGGTGGGAAAACATCCCAGAGCTACTATTGTATGTAGCACTTTTAGATTACATGGCAGATGATTGGGTCTCTTTTCCCATCAACAGTTGCAGTATGCACCGCATAAGTGCACAGGGTACATAACTGTAAGGAGGAAATAATGATGCTGAGCTGTATCAGGCAACATTTATAAAAGTATAAACTATGTCACGGTGTTACATTTTGAGTAGACAAACACTGATTGGGTGTATTGGAGCAAACACATTTTAAGTCTTAAAGTTAAAATCTTTGCTGTATATGATGTACAAAGCACATAGTCTGCATGCACAGTTAAATTAATTATGACTAAATAAATGAAGTTTACTCTATGGGGCGTGCTTAAATAACACATAAAAACACTGACACACACCATGGGCACTGTATTAGCAGATGACTAATGCCATTCCAGTGAAGAGGATGAGAAGATTAGTCATCAAAAATCGCAGTGGAGAAATCATGAAACAATTTGTCACACAGACACCAAAACTGAATTCATGCAAAATGACCGCCTTTTTTGGCATCTCAAATAATTGATATAGAGTGGACTGTTTCATATGAATCAGGTAGACTTATATTCCATTCATCACTTCCATGTGTACTATGAAACTAGACTTGACCCATGGCAACCTGTGGGTTTGGTCATGTTGGTACAGCACAGTTCATTGTTTGGATAATGTTTTGTTGTATGGTTACTGAACATAGAATCATATATAATACCTGTGGTGAAGGACTTACATTACTTCAGAAAAAACGTCCAAGAAAATGAGGACTGCCCTGCCTTTCCCACAATACACTTCACTACACTTCACTAATGCACCGCAATGCTTCCAAAGTTGCAAAGTTTGCAACGTTTTTTTTCCTGTACAATCTGAGAAAACAGTAGCCTGACGATGTCATACTCATAATTCTAGTCAGAATATGAGTCTGATACCGCTCCATTGGGCTGTGATTATGGGGCGTGTTTCAACCAAACCAGGAAAAAAAATGCATCTTCGCTCAATTGGATATACCTACAACCAATCAGAGCAACGTAGTATGACCATAACGTAGACCATCTGGGCCAGCTGATACATTAGACTTTTACCGGATCCCGTAGGAAGGACGGCAAAAACATCTTTTCGATCAACAAATGCCTTTATCGCGTTTCTCTGTTCCTCTTTCAAAATGAATGTGCTGTCAATGTCTTCTAAAACAGACTGGAATCTCCACATTTCAGCTCTCCAGCGGCAGCCATGTTTTTTGAAAACAAATTCAACCCAAACGCTCTTTAGTGACGTGGTTGATTACGTTACGGTTGATCATCTGTCCATCATCGTATAACGCCCGCCCTGACAATTTGATTGGTCTATCTATTTCCTCACAGATTTTTGTGAGGAGATAGTTTCTCCCCAACGGAGCGACTGTCGCTACACGATGGTAGTCCTTTGGGGGATAGTAGTCCCTCACATTGCGCATGCTCAGACACAAACGGTTTATGGCATAAGGCTCAACATAATCGCGCATGCTCAGACAACAAAACGGTTTACAGCATAAGGCTCAACATCAACATCAACATATCTGGCTTGTCTTAACGCATAATGTAGGTTTATTTAACGTAATATTTAATAATGTTGTGAACGGTTTAAACGTCAACATATGGGGCTTGTCTTAACGCATAATGTGGGTATATTTAATGTTATATTTAATTATGTTGTAAACGGCTAACAGCATAAGGCTCTACGTCAACATATGAAACGAAACTGGGGAGAGACTTTTTGATCCTCCACCTCATCTGTTTTGTCCACTGTGACAACATCTTCTTTGTTTTTAAATAAATGGTCATGTTTTCAAAAAACTGGCTTTCGTCGCTTTTCTCCATGATTGAAAACGGATCTGTCGTTGTGACGCATGCGCGGCTTCGCTGTCGACAGCAGTCGACAGTGTCGCAAAATGACGCATGCGCAATGTGAGGGACTACTATCCCCCAAAGGACTACCATCGTGTAGCGACAGCGACGCCAGACCGAACTTCCCGACCTAACATTTTGTGGGCGGGGCTAAGTTCGTCTGGCATCCAGGCTAAGAAAACTGTAATTCCACTAAAATGATAAGGGCTCCTCAAATCCCTAGAGTAAGGATCATTAAAAGATGTTTAGCCCGTAATTAGGTGACAGGTAGGCCACGTTTCGCAGTAGGTGATTCTGGCAATGCATGAAGGGAAATATCTCCTTGTCAAGTATCCATCACTGGTTGTTGTCAACACATCCAATGCCTCTGGCTCTTGTAACTGCCAATGGTTTCACCATAGTTGGTTCCTGTTGCCATGTTGCCTCTTTCAACATCTGACATTTCTCTAACCGTTGAAGACCCAACGGCCACTGTCTCAAAGGTTTTATTTCTTAATTTTCCTTCATACATGGGTGAAAAGATTTGTCCAACAGTTTAACCACAGCAAGTTTCCTAAGAATTAAGAAAGAATTAGCAAATAATCAGGATATAAAAGTGTTGTTCTTTCCTTCAAAGCCATGTTTAAGAGCTCAATGTTTACCACACTGTGATAAGGCTAGAGAAGGTAAGACTAAGACTATGTAAGATAAGACATGAAGTACTTTATTAAAGTAGCATTTTAATATGGTTTCTGTATTCTGTTGAAAAAATACATTTTCAGCTTGTTCATTTTAGATGGCGGATCGGATTTTTCTGTTGGCTTCAGTTGTACTGCTCTCCTACCTGGCTGGTGTCACTGGTATGCATCTGGGATTTATTCTTTAAATGTATAAAGGTTTTAGAGGTTATCTAGTCTTAGGATAAATTGTTTAAATCTAGCTTTGAGTTAACACACAAGTCAAAGGAAATTCATCGCTGATAACTATTTATGAAAGAATTGTCGGCTTGGTGGGATGTTTCTTAACTATGCCCAAGTTGCAAAAAAGAGATAGCTGTTACATTACATTTACATTTAAAGTAGGTGTCCATTCAAAAACACATCAGTTCAATTAAATCAGTTCGTATAGCTTATGTGCAAAGCAGAATAACTAAAACAATACAAATCTGTCACATTCATATGATATGAACCAAGATAGAACTAAGAACTTGTTTTTTTTGTCTGTCTAGCCCAGTCACCTGTGCACTTCTATGCAGCACACCCTCGCAACATTGATGGACGAGACCACATCACCTACAGTGATGTCATATTGAATGAAGGTTGTGTGTTCAGTGGCAACTCTGGAATTTTCACTGCCCCTGTTGACGGGATCTACCAGTTTTTCTTTTCTTTCCAGAGCTGTCGAGGAGGAAAAAACAATTCCTGGTGGCTGCGGGTTAATGGCCAGGACAAAGTCGTGTGTCACTCCCAGGTTGACAAATCTTTCACTGTGGGAAGTTTTTGTTCCTACACTGACAGACTGAAGAGGGGCAACGCTGTCTCTGTCCGGCAGCATGAGGGCTGTTCCTGGGCAACTCCTTCCAGCCGGACCACCGTCTTCTCTGGGTCTCTGCTGGATGTTTTGAAGTAGTTCTGACTAGTCTAACTCATTTACAGAAGCGTAAGCTATATACTGTGTTAACCATCACATTTACAGTATATTACAACAAGTTACAACAAAGATTAATCATTAACTAAAGGCAAGTGACATTCATCTGTAAAACAGTAAATAAATGAATGCAAACTGCATGGAAAAACTGCTCTGATGATTGTGTCGTGAATGACAAAAACAGCCTGTATATGTTTGTATGTAAATAGTAATGGTCTGCATAACAGTTCCATTAATTAACCTAAGTTAACACATTAGTGAGACATAATACACTATTGAGTCTGAATAAATTAGCCTTAAGCACTGATACATGTTGGAACTTATGTCCTACTACTGAATGTTCTGCTCCAGTGTGTGTTTGGCAGTTACATAGAAATACTCGCAACACAGTTCAGGTTTCCAATGGAAAGGATTTTATTTTGAACTCATTACAGAGCAACATCATTACAATACTGACACACGTGGCTCCTGCCCTTGTGCAGTCCGTTATGATCGCACCCTCAGCCCAGAGGGAAGGTACTTTGAAAGTGGTCAGATCAGTACGCTCACAAGCCCCTGGGCCCATTGCAATTGGGATCGTGGACTTTGGGTCTTCAGGCCCAAAGCAAAACATTGAAATTAAAGGAGGTTCAACTCCTCTTCCTGCCACAAGAGGTCAATCCTGACCTTTACCACAGCAGAAGAGTCTGCAGATGCCAGAGGCTATGTGAGATTACAGCGATGGCCTCCTGGTCCTCTCTGGGGAATGGGTAACAGGCTTCTCCACCACTGTAATACAGAGCACATCACTACTTTACACCTCTCATGACAAAACCCTCATCTACCTTCAGGCCGTATAATAATCAATAATCATAGGTTAGGCACAGGACAATTCTGTACTCATACCTGGCGCTGGAGCTATAGATCTCTACGTTGAGAGGGTGGAAAGAAGATGGTATTTATTATGTGAATGCAGCAACATAGACACCTAAATGATACACGATATTAATATTTATAATCTTATGATGTGAAATTTCTACTAACTTTAGATTTCCAGTGGATTGTAAACAACCCTTTTCTCTGCTGCTTATCCTCTCGTCTTGAGGACTTCACAGTCGCTGAGTCCTGAAAAATAAACAATTACGAAAGAACAAACTTTTTTCACGACTTTACTGTAGGTAAAGTCATTTTAACTGAAAAGACAAAAGGTCTTTGTATGTATTGGTCCATGCAGAAGTGTAATACATGATGTATCTCTTAACTACTGTGAAGGGAATAAACACTGCTGAACACTAAGCAGCACTGAGACAGTGACACACACAGTTTACTGAATGATTTCAGTAATCAGTGACCTCCCATAAATACTGGACCTGAAAAATACTACTGTTGACAGGTTGGTGCTTGAAGTATTGTAGTGAGGATGTGGGCTGACCTGCACATCAACACTGCAGGTTTAGTTTTATTTCTTAAATATTGTGGATGACTGTCACGTCTGCGCTGAGTCCTGCTACTGCCACGCCCCCTTTCGACTCTGCACACCTGCCTCAATCACTATGGTTGCTTATGCTGAAGGCTGACAATTTAGTCAAAAAGGTACTTTAGTAGGGGGGCACTGTGGCGCGAGCCAATAAGCCCCCCATTTAAAACAACTTTAGTCAAAAGGAAAGACGTGTCTTTTTGCAATTTCACACGTTAACAGTATAGATGATGGGTGGCGTCTATAAACCCTATGTTGCCGTATTTAATGCCGTATTCTTTCATTATCTGCTCAAATACCAGCAGATATTAAATGAAGACCTAACAGCCCCTTCCAGTAAGCTTAAAATTGGCCGTGGTTGGACCTTCCAGCAGGACAATCAGTGTGTTTACATGATGGTATAATTCGAATCTTTGCTTAGTCGGACTATGCTTTCTTTCGAGGGTAGGTGCTATTATCCCAATGTACATGGCAGTGAATAAATCGAATCATTGGCCGAAAGCATGTCATATCCGATACGATAGGTGGCGCTGTTTTTATTACAACTAGTGGTGATACAGCCCTTTCCGCTTGACCTCTTCACCACTACCAATAACAACAGTTGATTGAGCATGAATCGCGTCTGTTCATCGGTCCAGAAATGCGTGTTGCCTCTTGGGTTGTTTGTTTGTTTGTTTGTTTGTTTCTGCCAGGCCGATGTGTTTATAAGTTACATTATTCAAAGGTGAAAGATAAAAGGCGAGAGAAACGCATGCACATTCACACACACACACGCGCGCAAATAATGGGTTACAGCCAAAACGCATTGCCCTTCTGCCAGTTGCATCAAATTGTTTAAGTACTTCTTCGCTGTCGATTTCCAAATCTGTGTGAATATTCATAAGAGCAAGTCCAGTCAGTCTTTTGTCAGTCATCGTACTTCGTAAGATATGTCTTAAGACGCCCCATTGTACTGAATGACCGCTCAGCAGACGCTGTGGAAACGGGCAAATGTGCCGAACTTTCCAGGGCTTGATAAAGCTCACTGCATTTGGGCTGTAGGTCATTTAGCTGTTTCCAGCTCTATATCTGCATCGTCAACGCTGGGCATTAGTTGTCCGTACTCCGATTTTATAGTTTCCCCATCGTAATAAATATGCATTCATGATATTTTTCTATGACCGAGTTTGACAGGTATTGGTCAGGTAATAGTCGAGTGACAGCTGATTTCACAAGCATTAACTTTAAACCAGAATATTATAACGTGTCGGCATAGTCGCCCCGTAATGCCGTGCAGCGGGCGCATACTGTTATACTTTATGTTATGCATGACGTTCCCTAGGCTATATGTTCCTTACCGTTCTAATTACATGTCGTTGTTCTGTGTTGGGACAGAGCTTATACAGGTGGGTGACGGTAGCACAGTCTGTTCGTGGGCATAAAGCCCATGCCATTGTGACAGTGTGTTGTGTTTAATAAAAAGCCATAACAAATATACCACGCTTCCGTGATTTGTTACAATATAATGGTCTTGCTTCTATAATGTATAAACACGTAGGTTACAGGGTGGGTGTGGCAGAGAGAGAGAGGGAGAGCGATGATGCACACGGATATATCAGATTTAGCGACCGGAGCAAAGTTATGTTGCTGTAACGTTGAACTCTTTGCAATCAATAAATACAGTACTTAATAGGCTAATTGATACAATATCTCCTCGTTTGAGTGTGGTTGTTTGAGTGCAATGGGAGTGTATGATCGTTATTGTCTATAAAGCAGTGTTTCTCAAACTTTTTCAGACCAAGGACCACTTAGCCAATAAAAATTCGCGGACCATTTAACTAAATATCCCCGGAACAACATGCCTCCTACCCAAGACCTGGCGCCAGACAATTGTTAGCGCACACATGATTTTCGCGGGCTCTCCTTTTGTACGTACCAGTAGGCTAGTTATAGATATGACAATGCGCAAGGCAAAGCATCTGGAACCCTGCTCCATGTCGCAATAATGTCGTAGAAATGTCGCAATAATTTACTTGTGGCCGTCGCGGACCACACTTCATCATATTTGATAGAATGAAGAACAAATTAGTTGTGAATACTATCACCGAGTTTGAAAGGTATTTGGTCAGGTAACAGCCCTTTAACAGCTGATTTGCTTTCTGATTTGACAGTACTGCTGTGTGTTTTAAGCAAATAAAATGTGGACTGTTTACAAGCGGGCACCTGCTATCGTTGATTATACAGTAAATACGTTGTGAAATGAAACAAAAACACATCACAGTTAAAGATGTATTAGTATTGATTGATTCACATCGATATGAATGGATGACATGACTAACAAGTGGTGGGAAATTAATATGAAAGTATTTGTTCGGTGAATTAGCGCGCTCTGTCCAAACAGTCGCAGTCAACGTTTTTGTCAACACTGGCACCACATAAGTATCGTAATTTGAACGTCCTTATACGTTTTTAAGGAGGGGTTGTAAAGGTACTCATATCTTCGGACCTCTTCTGTTATGTTTGTTCATAGTCAACAAGAATAAGCTTGTGAGACAGTCTGCAGGATATTCATAAATAAACGTGTCATTAGTATGAACAGCTGAGACAACGTATCGTCTCTTTCGTCTTCCGGGTCACGACCTGGCAGGGAGGGAGGGAGGAGGGCGGCGGGATCTCAAGCATGCGCAAAGACGCAAAGTCCAGTTCCTTATCCAATTCACCGTTACATGCCGCAATAGTCGAACTATCAACTGGATCGGATCGAGTTATCCAGGGGTGTTAGTCCGACTATGTGCGGTCCGACTACGATCCGACTAAGGTGCTTACATGAAACGGATAATGCGATTTCAGTCCGACTAAGGCAGTTATTCGAATCCATGTAACCACGGTCAATGATCCGAAAACATACCTCAAAATCAACACAAAAATGGTTCACCGACCGCAGAATAAAGGTTTTGCCATGGCCATCACAGTCCCCCGACCAAAACCCCATAGAAAATCTGTGGGATGAGCTGAAGCCGAGTCTACAAGCGTTGACCTCAGAATCTGAAGGATCTGGAGAGATACTGTATGTAGGAATGGTCTCAGATCCCGTGCCATGTGTTCACCAACCTCATCACGCATTATAGGAGAAGACTCAGAGCTGTTATCTTGGCAAAGGGAGGCTGCACAAAACATTAAATTAAGGGGTGCCAATAATTGGGGCACACATGTTTTGGAGAATAATATTTATTAAATGTCAAAAAAAATAAATTCTTTCAATTATTTTACCTCAATGAAAAGGTAAGATTTTTATCAATATTTTGAGTGGAATACCAAGAGGATAAACAGGACATATTTTTTCATAGCCTGTTTGCTCATATTCACTAGGGGTGCCAATAATTGTGGAGGGCACTGTATGTAAGCACATTCATTACTGAATGCGAAGGTCCGTGCACATGTCAAACAGGAGAAGAATAACAACTAGTGTGCACCGTATGATATATATATAAGAAGAAGGTTTAATTTAAGGTGTTGTGCAGAAAATAAATCAATTATTCTGTGTCATGCTGGACAGATGTTTTTCATGCTGTCATTTATATAAATCTGAGTAATCAACAGAATGCTTTAAAAATACACATTACGCGTCATTTAAAAACAGTGTAAACATGACTCCAATACTTAGTTGATGTACAGTATTAATAGGTAGGGTGAAATACATTTGAATAGCAGGGCCTTAGGTGCTGCGACAGTATATTTGTCGTATAAAGTTAATTATGATGGCCAGTGTGGCTGCTGGGTCAAGATCAAGTTGTTGATGAGATTTTAAATAATCTATATCTTTATTCAAATGACCAAACCCAATGACATTCTTAATGGCAAAACTAAAATATAAAGTCAGTGCCTACAAAAATCACATTTATTCATATACTGGAACACTAACCAAATATATGAATAAATGACTCAAGGTCAAGAATGCTGTACTGGCAGTGTATTTAGGATACATTTTGACTTCAGATGTTTGCAGATTCCTCCCCCTAGTGACTAACTTAAACACTGCATCTCTGTGGACAGCACAGCTGTGCAAAAGAGAGTTCCATGTTTATTCTAAACTAAATAGTGCTGTCTTATCATCATACAGCATAATCAACAGAAGTTTGACAATAATCATGAATATAAAATGTCCTGTTAAATATGAATCTTAGTTGTTCATACTATAAGATAAGAATGTTTAATGTGTGCAAAGAAGGTACATTTTTCTTTTCATCATAACGAACAACCACACACACCAACGCGAACACAGTACAATACAAACTTTTCAAACCTCAGAAAGGACATCAAAACTTGACAGAAAGATTTGATTATTAGTGATTCAGAGATCAGAAACCAAATCAATTTCAACTTTCAGATTCTGACATTCTGATATTTTTCATGAACTGTCATTTGAATAGATAGTGTCTTCATTGAATGATAGGATGGCAACAGTGTGAATTTTAAATGCAAGGCAAAAATAATTGTGTAAACATCACGTCTACTTCAACCACTAAGCAGTTCTGCAAGCATTTCACAAATGTGGTCTGAGGAGGGTAGTCAACGAAGTCTGGCTAGATTGACCGAAACTCCTGCAGCAATGACCCTGAGAACACTGTGGTGCGGCTTGTTGGAGTCCCCAGGAAATGCCATAGTACTGCAGCACATTGACCGTGTCACCTTTCATGAGCCATGCAGATGACTAATGCCACTAAAAAGATGAGAAGATTGGCCATCTAAAAACACAGAGGAGAAATATTAAAACAATTTGTCCCATATACAAACCAGAATGGTATAGACTCTTCTAATTTTGATCTTTAAAATCTTACCTTAGGAGTTTTCGGAGTGCTGCTGAGAGAGTTGTGAGGGAGTAGAGTGTTGAGTGTGAATCAAGGATGCTTTTATATCATCTTTATCTCTTCCTTGTGTCATTAGTTTGGAGGCTTGGCATGTGGCTTCCATTGACAAATTGATCTAGTTAAGTGAAGTTACTTCTGCAAACCATTCCATATTATTACCCTCCTTGTTCTTTGCGACACCCTTAAAGAGAATGCTTTGTTATTTGATGTTGTACCTCTTTGTGGCCTACTTTTCATTAAATTGAAAGTGAAGGAACCGGAATTAAGATATTTATAGTTAATAAGGATATGCCATAGTCAATAATTCCATCTTTCTTATACCTAGTTGAAATTGTTACTTTTATTTGGATTTAACTAGTATGTAAGCATTTCTGGGTGAATATACTTTGATGGTTTGGCCTGAGTAGGGAGTGAAGTGTGACAAGTGGTCTCTCCCCTCCAGGTCAAATCAAAGCGCCTTGTCTCCAAAGCCTATTTGAATAGACGGTAACACCCCTTAAACTCAGTGTATTTAAGAGACAATCCTTCAAATTGAAAATCAGATAATCTTAGGTGAAGCTCGGTGAGTGAGTGAAACTTCAAGCTCTGTCTCACAATGGTTGGCCGCCATCGTTTCAAGATTAAACCTGAATCATGACTGACCAAAATCTAAGACTGGATCTCCAATATATGGTATAAAATTAAATACTATCAAAAGTAAGATAAATGCAAAGGAATCAGAGGATCAGGAAGACAACATTGCCCTAGAAGAGACAAACAGTAAAAGACTGAAGAATGGTTTGGTTTAAAGAAAACTAAATGGACTGGATAGGGCCAAAGGAAAAGATAATGTTGTTTTTCTACAGTTGTTTGCAAACTAAAACTAGACGATGAAACCAGAATTTGACATTCAAAGCTCTGCATTAAGTCTGCAAAACTACATGTACATATTTGGCTTTAAATTCAGTTTGAACTTCCTTCATCCATTTTAGCTTACAAATAGTTCAATTCAATAAAGCCTTGGAAGTTTTCGACCTTGAAAACCTAACTCCTCTAGCTTGTAATAAATGACACTGTCCAATGTATATTAAGCATGTCGCCAACAACATTTTCTTAAATTACACATACTCCACATTGAAACGCTTAGAAAACAATGTATATGGGCTGAAAAGGCGAGCAGTATTTCAGCAAAATTCAAATTTGTCATTCTTTTTTTTGTTATTCTTTTGTTCATCTCGATAAAACTATGCAGTCATATTTGTGTAAAATCTTGTGATATTACTCCACCATGTCAGTCTACATGCTTCTTTGGCTTCTGGCATTGTCTTTGTCGGTTCCATACCCTTCAGCTTGTCAACAAATACACGTGTACACTGTCCATTAGGGGGTCTTGAGGCGCAATTTGTATTTACGACAGTGGTGTAAAAGTGAGCTACACTCCGCAAACTTTGGGGGGAGCTCAGTAGAAAAAAATACGAATTTTCGTGGAATGAGGCTTAAAATCACATTTTCTTTTCCTTTGCTTCCATCCAGCTTCTGTAGCGAAGGGAGAGAGCAGTCACCCGACCCGGCCTTGAACCCTGGTCTACAGGGTACCAAACCTGCACGCTGACTGCAACGGCAAAAAGCCAGGCTCGATGGCATGGCAGTCAGAGCACATACTCATGTGTAGGAACGGCACATCGTCACACCATCCGAGTCTTTTGTGTTTGTCTTACTTTCACTGTCATTCAAAGCTAAGCAACAGAAAACTGCACCCTGATACAAGGACATTTGAGAGAATGCCACAAACAATGAGGATAGGTAGAAAATAAAAAACAAAATATGACATTCTACTGAACTGACTCGAGAACTATTATTTGGATTAAATTGGCTTAACATAACTTGGTGACATGTCAATTGAAGGGCCCTAGTGCACGCTAGTTACTAGTTAAGAGGCGCGCGCGCACACACACACACACACCATTAGACGTATATATATACAGTATGATAGTTAAACTTCCCTATGTTGTTATTATGTATAATCCATTGTATGCTTGTGTAAGAGACACAAGTGTAATGCTGAAAGAATGTGTTCTGTGAAACGCTCTTGCTGCAATAAACACATACTGATTTCAGGCTTCTGCACGAGATATTCTAAGCTAAAGGCCAGTTGTGGTTGAAACCACTTCTGCAAATCGATATTGTGAAGAATCATGGTTATAATACAGTGGTTTGGTGAACATGAAGCCGTTTTTGCAACAACAAGTGTCATTAGGCCTGTGCGCAGAGACTAGTGTCTTGCACGCACAGACATTTGCAGAAGGGACACCACTCTGCCTAGAATGTACAGAATATGAACATGCCCATATAAGCTTATGTAAGCACTTAAAAGCTGTATAAAAGCTGGCTGCGCCAAGCTGCACTTTGGAGTCATGTGCATGATCTTGTTCGTGTCATCTCTCCCCTTTTGCAAAAAAAAAAAAATTCTGATCGCTGGTCTCTGTCTCAGTAATATTAAGGTTTTCATATTATTTGATCTAACAATATATATTACCAACCACGTATTGGATTTTAGGGTCAAATTAGTTACTTTGGCTATTGTATTGGGGAAGTAGACAGGTCAAACAGAAAGCGATCAGAAACATGGATAGCACTCTGACACACTAACGTAAACAGACGATCAAAGTGCTGAAAGGTTCTTTAGAAACACTGATGAAAGGCACGATTTGTTGCGGCGGCACACACAGCAGCTTTACCCACATCTGAAAAACACATACACAATCAAACAGGCACTCGGCGGCGACCTGACTTCGAAATTATAACAACCTGTTAAATAGGGGCACGGCAGCTTGAATGATAGCAGCTGTGCAGGAGACGTTATTGCTATGTCCCTGTTGTTGTGGTCATCAGCCCGTAGGTGATGATGGGCTATATGACAGGGCAAAACATCTGTCTGACCTCTACAACAGGGACATAGCAATAACCTTTCTTGCACAACTCCTATCATTCAGGGCCTGTTTTAGAGCAGATTGCTCAGCAGTCGTCAGTCTCCCAATTTTCCAAGATGCTGATCGTGGATTATTACTCCGTAACATCCACCTTCGGTGAGGTGAGGTGTGCACTGCCCTGTTATTGTTTCTGACATCTGTGACAGTGGCAACAGCCGGGTGATCCTTTTCCAAATTGAGGGGGGGGGGGGGTTTGGATGGATGGGTAGTGTATAGCACAGTGGCGTAAGGTAGTTACGACAGGCCCCAGTGCATGCTATTATGAAGGGCCCTAGTGCACGCTAGTTACTATTTAAGAGGCGCCCGCACACACACACCATTAGTCGTATATGTATATGAAACGCTCTTGCTGCAATAAATACATACTGTTTTCATGCTTCTGCACAAGATATTCTGAGCTAAAGGCCAGTTGCGGTTGAAACCACTTCTGCAAATCGATATTGTTGAGAATCATGGTTATAATACAGTGGTGTGGTGAACATGAAGCCGTTTTTGCAACAACAAGTGTCATTAGGCCTGTGCGCAGAGACTAGTGTCTTGTTAGGTCAGTCAGAATGGCCCGCGTGCAGAGGTGGGTGTCTTGTCAGGTCAAGCAGAAAGGCCTGTTCCCAGGGATGAGACTTGTTTTCGAAAAACAGGCCTACAGGTACAGGCCGATGGAGACAGCCAAGCAGTCAATGGAGGGGTCTCGGGATGAGAGATGCAGACAAGTCAAGGACAGGCAAAGCCTCCCAAAAAGTTGTAGATAGGCTATTTGCCATATTGGCAAGGACACCAACCTGCTGTCACAAGTTATCATTGTCCTAAAATGTTTCTCCACAACAAGTAAGCGAGAATATTCTGATTGGCTGAACGTGGATAAAATGTATAGGTTTGAGAGAATATTCTGATTGGTTCAACTTGGATACGTTTTAGGTGTTCAATTTGGATACGTTTTAGGCTTTTGATTGGAAAAGCACAATGACGAAATATGTCCTTTAAAAAGTTAGTTTACAAGGTTTTTGACAGAGCTGCTCCATGGACCACCACTCTGATTGAATGAAATGTCTGCAAGATTCAAAAAAACTTTTTTCAGTTCAAACAGTTCATCACATTCGGTCTTCTGAGTCTCATTTAAGTATCAACTCTGATATTTGAAGAGGTTGTGTTCGCTACAACAATATCTTGCACGCACAGACATTTGCAGAAGGGACACCACTCTGAGCAGAATGTACATAATATGAACATGCCCATATAAGCTTATGTGAGCACTTGTATAAAAGCTGGCTGCAACCTGACTCCGAAATTATAACAACCTGTTAAATAGGGGCACGGCAGCTTACATTTAGTCATTTAGCAGACGCTTTTATCCAAAGCGACTTACAAGGATGTATACACATTTTACATTTACACTGATGGCACACTGCACATCAGGAGCAATTAGGGGTTCAGTGTCTTGCTCAAGGACACTATGACAGGGAATCGAACTAGCAACCTTCTGATTACTAAACGACTTCTCTACCCCCTGTACCACTGTCGCAGCTGTGCAGGAGACGTTATTGCTATGTCCCTGTTGTTGTGGTCATCAGCTCGTAGGTGATGATGGGCTATATGACAGGGCAAAACATCTGTCTGACCACAACAACAGGGACATAGCAATAACGTTTCTTGCACAACTCCTATCATTCAGGGCCTGTTTTAGAGCAGATTGCTCAGCAGTCGTCAGTCTCCCAATTTTCCAAGATGCTGATCGTGGATTATTACTCCGTAACATCCACCTTCGGTGAGGTGAGGTGTGCACTGCCCTGCTATTGTTTCTGACATCTGTGACAGTGGCAACAGCCGGGTGATCCTTTTTCAAATTGAAACTCATTAAGACCTACCTGAGGGGCCGCATGGAGCAGGAGAGGCTGAATGGGCTGGCTATCCTGTCCATTGAAAAAACATATAATGCATCACCACTTTTATGTTAGAAAGGCATCGTTCGGCTTGCATGTGTGCTTTGCATCTGGCTGTGCTCAGTCAGCCTGTCGTCTTGACGTTCAGATTTTGCGCCTAAACTAGTTATAGCATATCGTCTCCTCACATGATGAAATAGAGACTTGACTTTGGACAACTAGATATATATATTACCCCGCAATCATCATTATACCAAAGAAAATAAGAAATTATTTATTTAATTGAATAGTTTTTTTTTATGGTTTCCATAGTTTATTAGGATAAGCATATAATTGTGTTATAGATTGCTACTGACTATTTCCCTTCCCCAAAATAATAAAAATCATGACAGAGATAGGTTTGCCATTTCGAGGGTATATATAGCATAAGGTACTTTTTTTACCTATAATATAATTAATCTTTGATCATGGGTGTATTTCAGTAGCAACACTAACAGGCAGCCACTTCCCAGAAACACTAGTTTGTGAAAGACCCAGAGAAATGCAACACAAATATCTGACGAGGCAAAAACCCGGACGAATTTGGAATCCCTGCCGGACGAATTTCTTAGGTCTCAAAAAGAGGACGTCTGGTAACCCTACTAATTACTTTGTTTTTAAACGAAATAATCGTAAATTAAATACTAGGAAATTAATGGAAAAAAATGTTTTGTCTTCAGCTATTTTTTGGCATTAATTCACCAGGGGTTGGGCGAGCCTGAAAGACAGATCGTGCTCTGCGATGAACGTGCACACGCGTATTCTCAGGTCACACACACGGCCAGTTATTGATGCCGGTACATCAGCTGTGGTCGTTGCTCCCGGTAATAGCGTTGTGTGTTGTGCAAACAGCTGCTCTATGAGAGGGATCTAACTCATGACGTGGAAGCACTTTTTCCCCCCTAGTTGCATATAGTAGCTTTCTCCGAACAAAGTGCAGAAGCAAGCACCTTCTTCTCCTAACTTCTTACACCAGCTACCAAAAGGCTTAGTGCAGGGGTACTCAATAGGCGGACCGCGGTCCAGATCCGGACCCAGACGCAATCAAATTTGGACCGAAGCCAAAATCAACATTCTAATTTAATCATGATCCAAGCGAGTTTTCATTGGTGTGTGATTTTGCGCTATATATTTTTTTCCTACTCGATGTGGTTTCTATCTTCCGTGTCCAATCCTGAGGTCCAATCAGGAGCTGTAATAACAACATCACTATGACAACTCACTCACTCAATGTTGGCCGCGAGCTCTGTGGGTCACGCATGCTGTGTGTGTCAAAGGCAACAACGCGGGCAGATAGATTTGTGAACTTTATCTTTTTCTCAGCAAACAAAAATTATGGCGTGCTTTAAACCCGACAAAAAACGAAAAGTTGATTCCAAAAATCGCTAATTTAAGACAGAGTGGACTGACAAGTATGCATTTGTGCTGCCTGTGGGGAGCACAAAACCGATGTGTTTAATCTGCAACGAGACGGTTGCCCTTGTCAAAAGTGGTAACGTGAAACGTCACTATGAAACAAAGCATGCACACTTCGAACAAAAATACCCTGCAGAACTCTGAGGTAAGGGGCAGAAAAATAAACAATCTGCAATCATACCAAGCAACATGCAGTGTAATAGTTAGATCAGCCACACAACAAGAGCGTGCATACCTCAACATACTGTTGTGAGTCTGCCTTTTCAACCATGAATATGGTGAAAAACAAATACAGGAGCACACTCACTAATGAACACTTACATCAGTGCCTCCACCTGGCCTTCACACCTTTTATGCCCAAGTTTAAACCACCAAAAAGTGTCACCTTTCACACAAATAAGGCCACATCACCTTTTGTGCATAGTTCGAATGTTTTTGTTGGAGTTATGTTTTTGGATTTTGACCGTCACTGTTCCGGACCCTGGACTGAATGGAAAATTGGCGAGTAGACCTTTTGGGTTTCTAATTGAGTACCCCTGGCTTAGTGCCTCTTCTATCCATGCCCAGCGCCATTTATTTTCCAATCGTTTATCAACTATCTTCCCCAGGATTCACTCGCCTTCGGTGTGATGTCTCTCTACTCCGGCATCTACGCAGCATAGGCAGAGCGATAGAGAAAAGACGGTGTTTGAAGCACATTTTACCCAGACCCGCCCCAATCTACTTCTGATTGGCTAATAATGTTATTTTGAGAGCGGGAGAGTTGTGCTCATTTCATATCATTGGCAGAGGAACTCATAAACTCGAAATTGATGGTGATGATTTTTTTTTTTTTAATATAAGCCTTTTTTTCGCAGCCAAACGCCGCGCGCCGGAAATCCGGCATGGGGCCGGAATACTTTAACCCCTGTATAAAAGTGTTGTTCTTTCCTTCAAAGCCATGTTTGAGAGCTCAATGTTTACCACACTGTGATAAGGCTAGAGAAGGTACGACTAAGACTATGTAAGATAAGATATGAAGTACTTAATTATTGTAGCATTTTAATATTGTTTCTGTATTCTGTGGGAAAAAAATACTTAATTTTTCAGCTTGGCGGATGGCGGATCGGATTGTTCTGTTGGGTTCAGTTCTACTGCTCTCCTACCTGGCTGGTGTCACTGGTATGCATCTGGGATTTATTCTTTAAATGTATAAAGGTTTTAGAGGTTATCTAGTCTTAGGATAAATTGTTTAAATCTGAGTTAACACACAAGTCAAAGGAAATTCATCACTGATAACTATTTATGAAAGAATTGTCGGCTTGGTGGGATGTTTCTTACCTATGCCCAAGTTGCAAAAAAGAGATAGCTGTTACATTACATTTACACAAGTAAAGTAGGTGTCCATTCAAATTCAAATTCATTCAGTTCTTAAGGCTTATGTGCACAGCAGAATAACTAAAACAATACATTTGTATTCATATCTGTCACGTTCATATGGCATGAACCAAGATAGAACTAAGAACTTGTTTTTTTCCCCTGTCTAGCCCAGTCACCTGTGCACTTCTATGCAGCACACCCTCGCAAAATTGATGGACGAGACCACATCACCTACAGTGATGTCATATTGAATGAAGGTTCTGCGTTCAATGGGATCAATGGAATTTTCACTGCCCCTGTTGACGGGATCTACCAGTTTTTCTTTTCTTTCCAGAGCTGTCGAGGAGGGCAAAACAATGCCTGGTGGCTGCGGGTTAATGGCCGGGACAAGGTCCTGTGTCACTCCCAGGTTGACAAATCTTTCACTGTGGGAAGTTCTTGTTCCTACACTGCCAGTTTGAAGAGGGGCAACGCTGTCTCTGTGCGGCAGGATGAAGGCTGTTCCTGGGCAACTCCTTCCATCCGGACCACCGTCTTCTCTGGGTCTCTGCTGGATGTTTTGGAGTAGTTCTGACTAGTCTAACTCATTTACAGAAGCGTAAGCTATATACTGTGTTAACCATCACATTTACAGTATATTACATCAAGTTACAACAAAGATTAATCATTAACTAAAGGCAAGTGACATTCATCTGTAAAACAGTAAATAAATGAATGCAAACTGCTCTGATGATTGTGTCGTGATTTTTTTGTATTATTTTGTCGACAAAAACAGCCTGTATATGTTTGTCTGTAAATAGTAATGTTCTACATAACGGTTCCATTAATTAACCTAAGTTAACACATTAGTGGGACATAATACACTATTGAGTCTGAATAAATGAGCACTGATACATGTTGGAACTTATGTCCTAACTCCTGAAGTTGTCAAACTTGTCAGCTTTTAATGTTCTGCTCCAGTGTGTGTTTGGCAGTTACATAGAAATACTCGCAACACAGTTCAGATTTCCAATGGAAAGGATTTTATTTTGAACTCATTACAGAGCAACATCATTACAATACTGACACACGTGGCTTCTGCCCTTGTGCAGTCTGTTAGGATCTCCCCCTCAGCCCAGAGGGAAGGTACTTTTGAAAGTGGTCAGATCAGTACACTCACAAGCCCCTGGGCCCAAAGCAAAAAATTGAAAATAGAGGAGGTTCAACTCCTCTTCCTGCCACAAGAGGTCAATCCTGACCTTTACCACAGCAGCAAAAGAGTCTGCAGATGCCAGAGGCTATGTGAGATTACAGCGATGGCCTCCTGGTCCTCTCTGGGGAATGGGTAACAGGCTTCTCCACCACTGTAATACAGAGCACATCACTGCTTTACACCTCTCATGACAAAACCCTCATCTACCTTCAGGCTGTATAATAATCAATAATCATAGGTTAGGCACAGGACAATTCTGTACTCATACCTGGCGCTGGAGCTATAGATCTCTACGTTGAGAGGGTGGAAAGGAGATGGTATTTATTATGTGAATGCAGCAACATAGACACCTAAATGATACACGATATTAATATTTATAATCTTATGATGTGAAATTTCTACTAACTTTAGATTTCCAGTGGATTGTAAACAACCCTTTTCTCTGCTGCTTATCCTCTCGTCTTGAGGACTTCACAGTCGCTGAGTCCTGAAAGATAAACAATTACGAAAGAACACACTTTTTCACGACTTTACTATAGGTAAAGTAATTTTAACTGAAAAGACAAAAGGTCTTTTTATGTATTGGTCCATGCAGAAGTGTAATACATGATGTATCTCTTAACTACTGTGAAGAGAATAAACACTGCTGAACACTAAGCAGCACTGAGACAGTGACACACACAGTTTACTGAATGATTTCAGTAATCAGTGACCTCCCATAAATACTGGACCTGAAAAATGGGTGGGCCGAAAACCCCGGGCCCCGCGATCTATGATTTATTTATTTTTTCATAATTTCTCTTTGGCAACAAAACGTTGATTGAATCGATGGTAGACAATTTTACTAAATATATATACATTTTCAATTTGTTTACATGACGTAGTAGACGTACAGTAGGATAGACGTTGAGTAAACTAACGTGATTTACAGTAACGGTTAGCGCCGCTCCCGTACCCCATGTTAAACGACAATAATATTAAATATGATGTGCAAATATGAAGCGGACATATAAATCTGGTGCATGCAAACGAAGAGAAAGGTTAGAAGAGGAGGAAGGATTCTGTAAAGTTTAGTTATACAGCATCCTACCATTTCTCAACGACATGGACCGTGCTTTCCCCAACCTTGCCATTCTTTATCGCATTTACTTGACAATTCCTATAAGCAGTGCTAAGGCAGAGAGGACTTTCAGCCGTCTGAAATTGATAAAGAGTTTCTTGCGATCAAGCATGGGAGAGGAGCTGCTGTCAAACTTAGCGCTGCTGTGCATCGAGAGGGACATCGAGATTGACATTTACAAAGTAATCGCCAGATTTGCTATAGATAAGAACAGACAGATGATGATTTAAATAGGCAAGGGCATTTGTTTCATGTCTGCATATATTCTGCAGTTTAATAATGTGTTTGTGTTTTGACCTGTGTGTAGGCTATGAGTTTGCTGGTTTTGAATATCCCAATACATGTCAGTTCGGAAAAGAAAATGATTATAGTCTAATGGAATTTTAGTTCAATCGTAGCATGCCTGTAGGTGGCCTACTGCAGTGCGCGTCACACGTGTGTGTGTTGAGCACTTGTTTTTTTGTTTCTCATGGGGGCTTGGTTCGAGTGTAGCTCGCCCAAATTGTTGCTGAAAGAATTGTTATATAGGCCTATGGTTGTTTATTATAAGTTGACACTGTTAGAGGCAAGTTATTTAATCCTCTTTGATTGACTGGTTTTGGCCTATAGGCCTACCTACAGAATACGAAAGATCAGTTCAGAAAAAAAAAAACGTATGGAATTTTATATTTTAGCCTATAGCCTAGGATGACTAGGCTACTGTCTTTAACTTCATTTTGGGGGGATTATGACCTCTTATCGTTGAATTTGAATGTAACGTATTTGGTAAATGGACAGATCATTAAACCCATTTTATGCATGGATTTGTGTAGGCCTACTGTGTGTGAGATTCTAATGAATGCTGAATGCCAGGCTACTGGCCTAGGCCTACATTTTGTTCGCACATTAGGGGCTATGATGACTGAATAAATGTCAGGGATGCAAACACATGTATGGTCAAAAAAGAGAGAGGTAATTGAAGCCCTCGCCCCACGGGAAATATCCATATACTTACATTGCCACCAACCCCCCGACATCCCCGGCCCACCCCTATAGGCACATAGAGTAAAATGAAATTCTGAAAATTCTTCTTCCTGGCCACCTCCTGCAACGTATCCAGGGCTGCATTCATTTTCTTAACATGTTTGAGACGTGTCTGCCTCTCTTTGGCCAGAGCAGTGGGTCTTGGCCTTCTCGGCACTTTCACATGTAGCACTACAGCCATACTCCGCCTGCCTCTTCTGCTTTGCCTCCGTCCTCCTCCGTCCTCTTCCCTCATGTCTTGTCCCTTCTCCCTGCAGCCCTAATGTTCTGGCAGAGAATTTTATCAACTGGCCCCATGTTGATGTCATCTCTTTTAAACATGCCAATGCCAGTCTTGCCCCTAGACCTCAGCACATATTTCAGTCTGCACTGCATCAAAGGTGGAGATCTTCATGTTAGATCTTTTAGTGTCAGTTAGATCTTTTAGTGTCAATCACATCTCCCATGAGACTAAAGGAGGACTCTACCAGTGGCCCATGAAAGATGGAGAGGGCACCTCTGATAACCTGGCTGAGAGCTGGATATTTCCCCAAACTCATGACATGGGCCCACCACTTCACAATGCAGTCCCCCCAGGATTTCGCAGATTATTTTCTCTCCAAAAAGTTGCGGTATTTTTTAGGTGTTTGTTGCCATGCAATTGCGGGAGCAAGTGGAAGTTGCGATAGAGTTGCGAATTTCCCTCTTTGTAATTATAATTGAGTTATTTGTTAAAAAAAAGTTATTAATAAACAAACATTCATTAAGGAACAAAACCATTGAGAAATGGTCCTCTAAATAACCTCACCAACATGCCAAACAAAAGATGAACGGGACTACAAAAATGTAGCAAAATAGGCTGTTCTGCCCTCTGCTTATTCAGGTCAGCAAATTTATATTGCTTGTATTGTTGTTATGGAAACGAACACAGTATAGTATTGGACTTTTACTTTGACATCATTAAAATGTTCGTCTCTTGGGAATGGCAACAGCTGTTATCTAGAAACATAGTTATGCTATGTTATGCTAAACACGTAGTGAGAACAGTACATAGGCTTTACTTATCCACAACGAAGTGCACCTGTTGGTATTACAAAAGGACCACCAGTAAGACTGAATACAATTTTATGAATATCTCAGCCTTCACATATAACGGAAAAAAAACAGCCTGTCCCTGATCTGTCTCGTCGTCTGACGTCCTGCCTGCCTTTCTGCCGCTCTCATTCTGCTTATCAATCGATTTTGCTATCCTTGTTGATTTATTTTATCTGTAAAGGTGTTTATGTTGTTCAATTTCATATATTAATTTAAAGTCGTCCAATTTCAAGTAACCCATTCTTCAACACTATCTGCTATCTTATCTTCAAACTGAAAGTTACGTTAAATCTCAATTGCAACAGTTTTCGAGGGTTTGGGAAATAATCGCTGATGATTTGCTTATTTCTTATTTACTTGTTTGGTGGAGGCAATCCAGAATTACTGTTGATAAAATTATAATCAGACCCCCCTCCCCCCTAAAAGAAAACTCTTCGGATCTGCACGAGTCAAAAAAGCGGGAGGCGCCGAAAAGCGCGCTGTTTGCATCCCTGAAATGTATTATATTGGCGAATATGTGCTGTTCACAATAGAGGTTGCCATTGGTTACTTTTTATTGATATTAATATTAATAACAGGGGGGCCCCCAATCAGTTTCCGCCCCCCCCCCCCCCCCCCCCGAGACACAACCCTTGCTCCTGGGTCCTCTAAAACCAAAACACCATTACATGAGACATTATCCATCACTATTTCGGAATTTGTGGTGCCCTGAACAGATTATGGACGATGCGTTTCGAAAGTAAACACAGTTACTTCAAGAGATGTGCCAGGCATTTGAAAAACTTTAAGAACCTTTGCCTAACTGTTTCTGAAAGGCATCAGATGTTTCAGGCATATGTCTCGGCAGGATCAGCATGTACTGTAGTGTGGTTTTGCAAATTAAAAATGGTTGTGCTTTTATCCCCAACCTTTACAGTAACACAATCAATCATGCTGTTAGTGATTTTTGATTTTCAGAAAATGATACCATTGTCTCCACAGAAATTCAGTACATACATCATACGAGAAGGGCAATTTCCTAGTCTTGAAAAATGATGAGTCCATGGAATTTAGGGAGCTTGTCATCATTTTTATTCAGAATAATGCCACTGTATATTTTCTAATGGACAGGCATGAATCTGAAACCATGAATGGTATGCGCACGTGTTGTCACAATGGCATTCCACATGGCAGTTGCGCCCACTGAGTGGCAAAAGCATGAAATGAGTGGCGGTTTACATTGAGTTTTCTTATTCTACCTGTAGGCAAGATCCAGATTTTTTTGCCTGGGAAGTCCAGAGATGCTCAACATTTACCATGTTTCATTTAGTCTCTGTGAGACTCTCTTGAATTTAGAAAATCGGGAGATCCAACATTACTATGCAGGAGAAGTAAACCAGCTTAAAACTGGACTAGACCATATTCGTTCATGACAGTCTCACACAGGCTACATGAAACATTGTAAATGTGCTGTGAACCTCCCATGAGAAAATGTGGGGTTTAGGCCTTATGCATTGGCGGTTTGGGGGGGGGGGGGGCAGTGCCCCTGTAACACTGAGCTTGGACCCCCCCCCCTGTGCCCCCACCTCCGAACGAAGATTCTACAATAGTAAAAACTATTGATTTTTTGCAATAATATTGCGCTGACGCGAAAGGCGGAACAAATGCGGGTGGTTTGACATTCTAATCGGATCCCAATGAATTTGAAGTGGTGAATCCATTAGGCGCTAAAAAAAGCAATACACAAAGTAACTGCCTTCTATTTTACAATTGGAAATCTAGGACAAAAATACAATCCCAGTTACACCTGTGTCTTCTAATAAGATACCAGCTCTGTCAGAAGTACCCCCTCAAGGACATTCTCCGTCCTCTCCTTCTTGATCTGTAACAACTATACACAAAAGGAATTGAGATTTGTGTGAATGAAAGAAGTCATTTTTTGAAGGGGGCCCTAGCAATCATTTCTACAGACAATTTATCCGCCCATAACTTGGCTGGATTTACATGCTGTTTTAATAGTGGCCGGATGTGCAGATTTTGGATGATTACATACAGCAACTTAAAAGCACATGTAAATGAAGACAGTTTGCAAATTAGGTCTTCAGATGTTCACAATTACCATCTTGATGCACTTAAGGAGAACGATCAACTCTCAAAACAGACCTATGGGTTCCTAAGGTTCCTTCCTGATTAACAGGGAGTTTTTTCTTGCCCGTGTTGCCAATGTGCTTGCACTAAGGGGGTTCAGGCTCTGGGCTCTGTAAAGCGCCTAGAGACAATTGTATTGTTAGGGCGCTATATAAATAAAATTGAATTGAATTGAACCTATGGAGTAGTGAAAGAATGTCCATTTGCTGAGCTTCATTACTTTGATGTCACCCGAGCATTTCCTCCAGACCTAATGCATGATTTCTTAGAGGGCAATTGTTGTTTGTAAAGTTATCACTGCGCTTCATCAGCTCAAAATTGTGACACTGAGGGCCTCATTTACTGACAGAATTGCGCCCACTTCAGGCGTAATTTCTGCGCAAATTAGGGTTTAAAGACATGGAACCGTCTTTACTAAGGCAGCGCACTTGCACTTGAGTAAAAATGCGGATTGCCCGCTGCTGGGAGGGTATAAGGGAAAGTGGGTGTTCGTCGCAAAGAGACGGGTGGAGATGCATAAAGTGCGCCTAATTATGTATTAGTAACGAAACAAGAGGTGTTTTAGCATGACATATCAGCTGCTAAATGAAAACTACGTGCATGTGAGACATTTGACACAATTAATAAAAAAAAATTAGAAATGTTATTTGTTTAAATGTTTATATTTGATATATAATTTATTATAGGCATATCAAAAAATTGTCCCACTAGTTAGCTGTTCTGCCAGGTCTTACCCAGAATCGCCGCTCAATGTTTGGTTTAAACCGTATTCTTTGCCTTTTCCACCCATCGTTCAAGCACACCGAGTACAGTGCTCGCCTTCTGCGTAGGAGTAACGCGTATCTATTCAAGAAAAGAACTTGTACCTGAAGTACACTAACTAAACTAAGTAAATTGTAGAGACAGAGCAGCATATTCATTTCACCTTCCATGTTTATTTTGACGTTATAGCCTCTCGAGCGCAAGCTACCCCCAGTGTCATGGCAACGTCAGCATATCTGAAAACCTCTGTTCCCCTGACAACGTAGTGTGGACTGGTGGTCGCCAGTGTAACGACCCTCAGTTGTGCAGGTGTTGGGAGATATACAGTCAGACCAGGGATTCCACAAAATGGCTTTATTTCTGCATTCATAATTAAAAATACATTGCATGAGTTTTTCAGCAATCGCCACAGCATTCCAGATCTGAAATGTAAAAACAATATCAGGACCATGCTCTCTATAACTCATGCGATTATCGTCAAAACTATTTTATTGGTTAAAACCCAAATTGCTGTATAGCATTACATTTCGAGAGCATCAGTTGACTCAAATTATATGTACATTTATTCAATCAATAATTTATAATACAAATTGGTTAATTCATTAAAATATCAAATAATTCATGGAGCGCTCCCAAAAGTTAAGTTTGCTGTAAACTCGTGAACCAAAAGCTCTAATTCTAACTCCTCATCCATGGTGGCAAGAACACGCAGGCCCTTTCTTCCCTATTTTAGCGGCACACTATTAACACTAATGCAGGGGTGCAAACTCATCAGGGATGAAAAAGGTGACAACGATGCAACCCCCTAGGAGGGTCCAGGGCATGCTCCCCGGGGGAATATATTTTATATATAAGAACATTTTGCACATATTAAAGTTCAATGCATCAATCTTGTGCACTTTGACAACAAAATGATGAGGCTAGATCTATGAATAACTTTGTTGTAAACAATTCTGTGCTCTGGTTACAGTTTCATCATAAACATTCCTGTGTTGAATGTTGCACGGGCACAGGCCAACCCAACCACCCACCCCAATACCCTCCCGACCACCCACTCCAGTCCACTTCACCAAAGCACATTACGTCACAGATCTCCATCAGGTATTAAGCAAAAAAAAAGGGCCAACTATAGGAACAGAAAATCAACAGAGGCTGCATCAGGCATGGCCTAGCTTCTCCGTGTTCTTGAAAAACTGTGACAGTGGGAACACATATTCTTTTCCCTTTACATTACTCTTTGAGTCTAGCTTGTCAGGACAAGGCCCATTTGCACCTGACTCCTAGTTGAGCCACAGTAATGGCATCCTCCTCCTAAAATTCTCTCATTCTGAAACCAAACTGAAATAGGAGAGTGGTAAGTTTGTTCAGTTGCAGTGAAGCGCCCGGCAGTAGAAAACGGGTCATACACATACCTCATGAAAAGTAAAAGTCATCATGAAAAGTAAAAAACAAATAATGATAAAATCAATATTAATATGTATCTACTGATCTTTGCTTTAAATTATTTTTTTTTGTATGATTCCGATCATTTTTATAATCAAAATCGCTGAATTTGACCATGTCCTGTTCAAACAGAGGCGACTCGCGAGGTGAGGCAGCGACGAGCTGCGCCTCATCTCAGATTGTGTAATCCCTCACACACTGGGTTGAGCGCATGACTTTTGCTTTCTCATTGTTTGTCATCACTGAAATATTTGTAGACACTTTTATTATATGTCGTTTGTATCCATATAATAGGTAATGTAATGTATTTCACGTATGTGAAGAAGCTTTTTAGTCTTGCTGATCTGTCATAAAACCACAGTGAAAAAGCACATAGGGGAGGCAAACCTAACCTCTGCCTCAATGAAGGGGGCGTGCGATAGCCTGGAAAATGGACTTCCAATCCAGTGAAGTGATAGATAAATACATAATGGGAGACCAATGCCAGAGCTAAAGGGTTTGCTTCAAACGACAGGACAGAAGATAACTTTAGCAGCTAAACTCCGGACCAAACTCGGCTGACGGCCATGTCTTTTAAGTAAATGTACATTTTTCGGCGTTTTCACGCTTAGATTTTTCAAAAGTTACCGAGAAAAAGACACTGTACTATCCGATAACACCGTTATTGTAACCAGCAAAAATAGTTGATGTGATTTGCGAGGCGTCTGTCAGCCAACTGTCTGACATTAGCATGTTAGATAGTATAACGTTCTTGCGGCGTACCAACGCCACACGTTACTGTAAATGCCATATTAAAAAGGCCGCTCGAAACCAACGCTTTCACCCGAAAGACATGTCTTGTAACCCACCTGTCTATTACGGCATCGAGGCAGAAGACCCGTAATAAAAAGCGTGCCTGTCATGGTGACATGGAGTTGGCCAAACGAACAAGCTTGAAAAAAATATTCATGACAGCTTGCGTTCGCAGATTACTTGGAGGACCAATCCCCCCCCCCTCCCCTAAAAATATTTTTATTGCAGATCTACACGAATCACACAAATGACCTATTTTGGATCAAAAACGGCGAATTTCGCCGAAAGGTGACGAATTTGCACCCCTGCTAATGGGCAGGGTTAGGCGCTGATTACGCACCAAGGTTCTTGTTTGATAAATACTACGCAAAATACGGAAAAACACAATGCGGTTTGGCAAAGGCGCTGATTGCGCTGCACTCGCAAATGTTAGTAAACGAGGCCCTGAATGACAAACTCAGAGCTGGACGCAATCACTTTTGGAAAAGTCCCACAGACATTACCACAGAGTGTACTGAAACGCAAGTTAACTGGATCAGAAGCACAAAACTTGTGTTTATTCAGAATCTTACCATTCCTTATTGGACATTATATTCCAGAAGGCAAGATACACTGGGATATTTATCTCAAATGCAGAGAAATCGGTGATCTAATCCTCTCTCCGTAGATCAGAAAGAGCATCATTTCTGTCCTCAGCTTCCAAATTGGTGAATTTCTCTCCTCTTACCAGACTGTGTTCCCTAATACATTCACTATCCGCGTCTGATGTTAGAGGTTGGCCCACTGAAACATCTGTGGTGCATGCGATTTGAGGGTAAACACCAGTAGCCTACTGTAAGAGATTGTCCCACAACACTAGTAACTTCAAGAATCTTTGTTACACCCTATCCAAAAGACACCAGTTGCGGCAATGTTGGGAACTAACATCCCTAGACATCCTCCACCAGCGCTCATACACTGAAGGTGAACATCAAGTCCCATTCTCCTCTCTTCCCTTTGACATTCAGGAAGGCATTGCATTAAAAAGAGTGAGGTAGGACCAGAACAAATTGGTTGTTGTTCACCCAGGGGAGGAAAAAGACTACCCTGCATTGGACACCTATCTTCATGATGAGCATATGTTCCTTATGCGTCATCATAGTGTCCAAATGTAAAGCCCAGCTGTATTTCTACCATTGGTTTAAAGAAAGAACAAAAATACAGTTGTGAAATATTATACTAAGGTCCTGTTTAAATGCAATTTAATGTACAGAAAATGTATTGTTGTTCTTACATTAACAGAACAGCAAATTGATGGGGAAGCTCTGCTGGGATTGACCGAGAGGATGGCCGAAAAACGTTTTCCTCTAATGAAACACCAGGTTATGTTTTTGAGAGAGTTGGAGAGGTTGCGAAACACATCATTGTTGGCTCAGTGAGTACATTACGTTATTTTTCCTGTTAAAAATGAGAATTTCTTAGTGTGAAAGTCTTGTACGACCAATTGTTATTGTGTCTGCCTATAGACAAGCAGGACCGTGTGATGCATCACATGCAGAGAAAAGTACTCAGTAATTTCACTTTAGTTTTAAATGCCACAACCCCTCTGAGAAAGGGTATCAAGGTTTTCTGACAAATGAGAAAGGTCTAATGGTGTTGGAACTGTGCTGTCTATGTTCTTTTTTATTTCTTTACATAGTCAAGGCATCCAGGAGTCATGGCCAGCATTATACACCCTGCCTGTTCTGCCTCTAGAGCTACAGGAAGCTCTACAAAGAAGGGATCCATCTTTTAAGAAAAAGGACAAGTCCCATTTGCGAGCCCTGCTGATCTAAGTGATGTTTGACAACATTACAAAGTACACATGGTATTGTTACACCCTTGATTTATATTCTAGTTTATGGTCAGGAACATACAGTACATTGAGATTGTTGTGTTACTTTAAAGGTTATATCATCGATTAGTTTTGTAAACACTTTTTATAATGTTGAGCTAATATCTTCTCATGATCTGCTAGCTCCCCATTACCTACATGTACTGTAAAAAAAAACATAAAAAAGCAGTATCCTGCAGCGTCGCTGATACAACCTTAAAGTAAGTGAATTACAATTTGAGTAGGAAAGTTCTATTTACAATGGATGATCTTTCAGGTACCCAAACCATAAAAAATATACGGATGTTCTGGGATGTCTCATCACCAGATTTCCGTTTCTTGGAGAACACAGCTCCTCTGGATAGGTATGTTCTTTCCCAACCGTTATGCAAAACATTATTCCTCAGTTCAATTTCCATACTACTTTGATTTTTTGTGAGCCTCATAATTTATGTCTATACCCACAGGTGACCCTATAGGAGTGTCTGAGGAACACATTTAAAAAGGAAAGGTTGGTCAACTTGACGACATTCCAAGAAATGAAGAGGAAGTTTGGTGCTAGAAGAATTGTGAACCATGTGCCTCTGGAGGAACCACCTGGACATTAGGTTCCATTTTTTATAATCTTGCTTGTCTTTAGCCCAACTGTGTGCCCATGTCTGTATGTCTATCTGCTTGTTAGTCACAGTTGTCATAAACTCCTCAAAAAAAGTTCGGAAATGTTATTTCGGTCGATTATTCCTCCCCTTTAATAATACCAATACCATTGTATAATATTGTAATTTATACGATATAAAATACAATACCAATTGGTATTATTAAAGGGGAGGAATAATCGACCGAAATGGTCACTCTGTCTACTACCGAGCACTTGTGCACTTCGAGCACTGACTTTTAGGGCTTAGGGCGTTCACACTGACAGAACCAGCAGAATTCAGGGCACTGAAAGTACCCGGATGGCGCACTGCAAACGGTCAAAAAATGCAGTGCAAAACAATGGACACTACTCGCCCTAAACGGGCGCCATCTTGGCTACGTAGCAGAAGAGGAGGAGCCCTTTTGGCAGCTTTTCATTTTATTTCTAAAACAATGGCGGACGAGATGGCTACGGTGGCAGAAGCTGAAGCTCACGAGGCTACAGCCCGTAAATGTAAGTATCAGCGGTAATTAAACACTTTACAGATATTAAATGTACTACTAACATGCCATTCTCAGATTAAAGCTAGCGACATGAGTATTTGGTGGAGTTAGCGATATATAGCGACAGTTAGCATACCTAGGTAGGTAGCATTAGATGCCATTGGATCTGCATGGCAGTTATGCTAAGCTAGCTGGCTAATATTTACGTGTATGCTAACTGTCGCTATACATCGGTCCGACAAAGGTGCACTTTTATCGGACACTTTTCGCTTGACAAGCGGGGGTAGGTAGCGGGCTCGAGGCGCTCGCTCCAATGGCCAGTCAGACGACAGATAGCTATGTCAGTTATCAGACAACGGCTGTTCTGTTAAACAATCGAAATGCTAAATTTAATAATGGATTAACAATCGATATGCTCAGTTTAATAACAGGTTAACATGATAACGCCAACGTTTGCCGTAACACACGCCGTCTGATTAATAATACCGTTACGATAGCTATCTAAGCTAGGATCCGCAATTTGTCCTTCTAGAAATAATTGTAGCTTTCAATCGTCGTTGTGTTTTTTTTTTCATGTCGTGGTATTTCACATGTCTAGGGACAGACGAGGACACGAGGGCCTTAATACAGTGGCGAGAAGCGAACAAGTCTCTCTTCACGGGGAAGAGGAACGCCTCCTTGATGGGATATGAGTAAGTAAAATGAGTCATATGGTAGCTAATAGTCAAATGGCTTTACTGTAAATGGTTTTCTTAGTTGCTAACCTTACAATGATCAATGTGGTTCGATGTGGTCATTACTGTGTCAGGGATGTGGTTGAGGCGAGATGTTAAAGCAGCATATGTTTTCATCAGGGTCTTCTTAAAGGACAAAGGGCTTGGGAGCTTGGATCCCAAGCTTGTGAAGAAGAGGTGGGAAAACCTCGTGCACAAGTACAAAGTCAGATTAAGCCTAGTGTCCAATCTTTCTTGATCATAACTTTGCCCCTGTAGAGTGACACACTTGCACAATGTAGAGATGGCATGGCTAGTGAGTATTTATATGCATGCAATATATTATGATTAAGGTGATGTTACTCTTGTTCTTATCTATGTAATGTGCTCAAGTTGTGTAAAGTAATGTTATGGTCAGCCTTCAGTTCAATAACCAATTACCAGACCAGTTGAAGGCGCAATGATGTGCAACTCCAGTATGGTAAATGGAATCCATTTCTTAGCATAAATGTATACCTGCTATAACTCTCAATCTGAGCATATATTGCCATCATTTCTTTCTTTTGGCTGTCTTTTCATCCGCAGGAGCTCAAGAAACCCCGGACGGGTGTCAGCACAGAGGGGGGTGGGGTCACTGCCGCTTCTTGGAAGTGGTATTCCCTTATGGATGAGGCACTGGGGACCAGGCCGTCTGTGACTCCGCCTGTCCTCTTTGCCTCATCCAGCCGGGAAGTGGCAGGGACCCCCTCCCCGCCCCCTGTCGTGACACCCCTCCATTTAGTCAGAAATTTGAGTGGAGCTTCCTCCACAGTGTTAAACCCGAAAAGAAGGAGGGTAGACACTGTGGAGGTTGCCGAGCTCCTTAAAGATGCTGACAGGCAGATGACAGAGGCATGGAAGGAGATGGAGGAAGAGCAGAGGAGAGCAGAGGAGGCCAGAGAGGCTGCAGAAAGAGACGAGCAATGGTATAGGGAGGCCCTGGAGAGGGAAGAGTCTCGCCACCGGGAGATGGTGGAAAGAGAGGAGAGGAGAGAGAGGGAGGCAGTCGCCAGAGAGGATCGGAGAGAGAGGGAGGCAGCTCCCAGAGAGGAGCGCCTCCTCACCCTTTTAGAGAAGTTTGCCGCTCCAAAATGATTAAAACCTGGTCACTTCAGAAATTATGTGCATGTCTGTTTACTAACACTTAACCCTTAGAGGGCTGATGCCTGTTTGACTTTTCTAGGAAGTCAGTAGTGATCACTGAATTACCATACCCTTATCATATGAGTAGCTGTCATTTGCTAATGGGCGGGCTGTTAGGAGCTCAAACCTCACTCAAAGACTGAAATGTGCAAGGGGTTAGTTCTATTCTTCTCATAAAAATGCTTATTTATATTTTAGTTTTAAACTGCATACAATTTGGAAAGTAAAGGGTTAAAGGTTTCTGTGGATGGTCTCTTGTGGAGTTTTATATTGACAAAAAAATTGGTTAAGAAGCACTATGAAATAGTTACAAACTCATAGATTGTTTTCCAATTATTCTGGTGTTCCCCCTATAAACATTTATTGTATTAATTTAGATGTAATCGTGGTCAGGAACATAGCACTGAATGGCTATCCTATTTCTGTTTTCTGCCCCAGAGACGTTTCCTGGAGGTGCTGGTGCTGGCTGGTCCGCTACTGCCCTCCCGACATCTGCATCTGGCTCCAGCAGGTCACCGTTGGTGAGGCAGATGTTGTGGAGCACAGTGCAGCACACAATGACCTCTGGCACAAACCTCACATCCACCTCCAGGGCCTTTAAGAAGATCGACTTCCATCGCGTCTTCAGTATCTCGAAGGACCTCTCCACAACACACCTCGCCTTTGACAGGCAGCTGTTGTAGCGTGCTTGGAGGTGGTTGCGGAGAGGCTGCCTGAAGGGGGTCATGAAGCAGATGGGTTGGGACAGGCAGGGGTAGCCACCATCCCCAAGGATACAGTATCCTGGTGGAGGGTAAGACTGTGCATAAAAGATCGGGCTGTTTTTCAGGACCCTGGCATCATGCACTGAGCTGGGGTAGCCCACACACACATCTAAGAACTTGCAGGAATCATCACAGATGGCCTGCAGCTGGATGGAATGAAAAAGCTTCCTGTTGAAATAGCAGGCAGCATCATCCGCTGGGGGCTTCACTCGGATGTGGCAGCCATCAATAGCCCCCACCACTCTGCTGAATGCTGCTGACCCAGCTAGACGGGCGAAGCGGGCACCTAGGTGTGGGAGTTCCTCTTCTTTAGGGTGGCAGACAACTGTGTACAGGAGCGCAGCGATCTTCCCACTCATCCTGTGCACCAGCCTGTGAACGGTGGCCCGGGGCATGTCAAAGGCTCTGGCCACCACCCAATAGGAGGTGGCGCTGGCAAGCCAGAAAAGAAAAACGAGACAGGAGATCTCAGGGCCCCAACCATGGTCACAATCAGTGCCCAGCACAGCCATGAGGGCGTTAAATGACTCTCGGGTGAGCCGGAAGTCCACCCTCAGGTCACTGTGGCCATCAAAATACAACGCCAGCAGTGGCATTGAGACATTGATCCGGCACCGCCGGGGAGGAGAAAGGGGTAAACAAGTGACACGAGGAGGGCAAGATGCAAGATGTGCTCCAGAGTAAAGCTGGAGAGAGAAAGAGAAGAGGTATAATTCAGGGTGTATATGCTTTTGTGTGTGTGTGTCTGATTATGCATATGATAGCCCAATGAGATTAGCCTGACGATGTCATACTCATAATTCTAGTCAGAATATGAGTATGATACCGCTCCGTTGGGCTGTAATTATGGGGCGTGTTTCAACCGAACCAGGAAAAAAAATGCCTCTTCGCTCAATTGGATATATCTAGAACCAATCAGAGCAACTTAGTATGACCATAATGTAGACCATGGGGCCAGCTGATACATTAAACTTTTACCGGATCCCGTAGGAAGGACGGCAAAAACAGCTTTTCGATCGACAAATGCCTTGATCGCGTTTCTCTGTTCCTCTTTCAAAATGAATGTGCTGTCAATGTCTTCTAAAACAGACTCGAATTTCCACATTTCAGCTCTCCAACGGCAGCCATGTTTGTTGAAAACGAATTCACCCCAAAAGCTCTTTGGTGACGTGGTTGATTACGTTAGGGTTGATCATCTGTCCATCATCGTATAAAGCCCGCCCTGACAATTTGATTGGTCTATCTATCTCCTCACAGATTTTTGTGAGGAGATAGTTTCTCCCCAACGGAGCGACACCAGACCGAACTTCCCGACCTACATTTTTGTGGGCGTGGCTGTTCGTCTGGCATCCAGGCTACAATGAGATGGGAAAAAGGGGGAAAGTGTGCTCTCTTATCAGCAGCCCATACTACCCACTAAGCTGATAAAGATCCATATGGATGCTCCACCTTTTCCAAAGCTTCCCACAGATAACTATCAGCTTTCCCCGACAGACATGAGCTCACAGAAGAAGAAAATTTAAATGTTACTTTTGAAATTGCAAGAACGATTGAGGTGGCGACCAAAGAGCAGGCTGGAAGTTCAGAGTGGCATCAGCTGCGCAGGCCTAGAATAACCTCCTCCCACTTTAGAGGTGTGCTTTGTGAGGGGAAATGGTTCAGCAGTCTCTGGCTGAACGCATCCTGAAAGGAACGAGGCAGACAGCGGACATGAAAAGAGGTGCACACACACATAACTGTCCATTTCTAAATTAAATTAACTATTACCTTGCAATGACATTAATTTCCTAATTACAATAATTGTCATTATGATCACTGTATTGCGGTCAACTCAAATTTAGAAACATCTTTTACTCAAACAGGTGCAGATATGGAGTTTACAGCAGCCCAAGAGTGCAGCAAAATCAGGAACGTAAACTACATGCCCTGTGGCCTAATTGTTCATTCTGACGCCCCATGGCTTGGCACCTCACCAGATGGCCTTGTATTCGACCCCTCGCACAGCCACTTTTTGGCCTAGTAGAGATCAAGTGCCCCAACGTCACCAGCTATGTTGACTGCAAGTACCTTAATATGAAAGAAGTCACACTGGTCTTAAAGGAAAGTCACATCTATTACTGGCAGGTGCAGGGGCAACTTATGCTAACAGGAATGACATGGTGTGACTTTGTAATTTGTGCCCAAGAAGACATGCTAGTTCAACGAATCACAGTTGACCCAGAGGTGACAAAAGTGATAAGAGGCAGACAGGTTTTCCCCCAATATTTATATGCCCAGGTACCTACTTCTAACAGACGTTAGGTACTTGGCACAATTACATTTATTTGACCAAATTAAAATAATTTTCTGCAAACATGTTACAATTATACCAGTGGCTTGTTTTGGTAATTTGATAGAAGGCAGGCTACTGCAACAAGCTGGTTGATACTACCAGCAATATTCAGAGGGATGATGGAATCAAACTATTTATTCTGTTTGATGCGCCTAATCACTCTCTCCACGTGTATTCTCAGCTAAAACATCTTCACGAGACAGCTGAGAGTTCTTTCCCAGAAAAGGTGGTGTGTGTACTTTGCCCGGTACTAAATCATCAATTGTAAAGCCTTTATCAACCATTACAGCGATGTCTTCATCTAGTAAAGGGATGATTCCAGATTGCTTAAAACAGTTCTTTATCACTAATAGAATGTGAGTACAGTGTTGACACAAAGGTGACAGCACCGTGTGGGGACACACCAATCATTCCCTTTACTGTGATATGAGATTTGTACTGGGAGTACATCTCACTCTGCAAAAGGAGTGAGGAAGGAGTTTGATTTTTTAGTTCAGTGCAGTCTACCATCACCTGTGTGTCAGAGTACCTTTCAAACTCGCTAGGCATCATGGCACGGACTGCATCAGGGGCCATCCAAATGCCCACAGGGGGTCAGCCCTATGGTCCCACATTTCCTGTTAAGCCCCAGCCGTTTTCGGGACAAAAAACGCCTACAAATGCATGCCTAAAGTAAATGATCAATTCCTCCACAATTATATGGTCAATTTACATGTTATTGACATTTACCAACATCTACATAGCCTGGGCTGAGATGGAGGCTGAAATTCTCGCTCGTAGCGAACAGCTGCCTCAATGTTTGGTTGCACGACTGCTTAGTTTTGCAGTTCACAAAAGTTGTGTAAAACAAAACATGACATGATGACAAATAATCCAAATGTAAATTCATTGGTCTCCGGAGTGCACCAAAGCGCGCCTTCAATGACCATTCTCGCTTTACAAATGGACAGTCCAAAGTACTGCTCCTGGGGTGTCAGTCCACCGCTTGCATACTCCTTCATGAGGTATGGCATCAAAGGATATGCTGGATCACCCAACAAAAAAACAGGGACTGGGTTTGGACATGGAGGAATGCAGGGGCGTAGCAAGCTGTTCAAAAGTGAGGGGGATGGATGTGATTTGTTTATTAACAATAGAAACGATGGATACAATGACAGAGGTGTACAACATGTATAACATACAAGATATAAAAAGCATCCCATTTAAATGAGTGATACTAGAAAAGTATAAAAACACACTCGGAACACATGAAAAATAAGTCAAAACTCTGGTGAAAATACACAAGGGTAGACTTGCTAAAGAATCAGAAATACTTTAATAATCCCAGGGGGAAATTATTTTTGTTACAAACTACAAATATACAAACAAAATATATTAAGAACAAAAAAATAAAAATTAAATATATACATATATATATACCAACCAACAACCAACTGACCAATTGAACATATGACCAACTACCTCTATCTTATATAAAAGAACCAAAAGTGCTCTTTCTGCCCTCCTTACAGGAGACAAACTGTTCAGCAATCTTTTTTCTGTTTACCCTGTCCAGCTTGTCTTTATGTACATTGCACACAGCAACACTGTTGAGGCGGGTTTGGGTCATGGTGCTGCGAAGCCATGTTTTCAGCCTCCGGAGGCTGCTGAAACTCCTTTCTGACTCTGCTGATGACACAGGCACAACTAGGAGGAGTCGGGTCACTGTTTCGACTTGGTCAAAGAGACCACGGACCTCTGGGGTCATCCCTTGAAGAACAGCAACAATTTCAGTACTAGACTGGAAGCTGTACTTCATTCTGAACAATGCAAGCTGAACTTTGAGGATGTCTGGGTTGATTTCTGGGTACTGTTGGACAACACCATGTATCTTTCCAGTTAAGAGAACTTGTTCCAGGTGCCTTAACATTTGCATTCCCTCCTGCTCAAATCTTTCTCTAAACTGCATGTCAGCAACATCCAGAACTTTGTAGAATTCAGTCCTGTAGTAGTCAGAAGGGTACCTGTGAAGCGCTGAGGTGGGATACGGACACGAGGATAGGCAATAGGAGTGAGATGGAGTGTCTCACACATCCTTGTTGCTTTTGTGTAAAGAGCCTGAAAACTCTGTGTTTCTCTTTTTTCTGAAACTTTCCTTAACACAGGCAACAGCTGAAAGCATACCATCTAGGGTCTGTGTTGTGCTCTGGAGGGACATATTCAAAACCTCCAACTCCCCTGTGATCTCCAAAGCACATACAAGACCAAGGACAACCTTTCCCTGCTGAAATGTATCATACAGCCCCTGTGCCTTACTAGCCGCATCAGACTCACTCACTGCCATCTCAGCTAAAGCCTTCATTATGCACTCGTACTGGATTAGCACAGTGCGGACTGTCCACCTTGTTGGACAGAGGTCTTAAAGTGTGACATGGACCCTCACCCTCCTCAGACCTTGAAATTCCCTTAAATATGTCCTTCAGTTTCCCAGACTGCCCAAACAACACTCCCAACTCATTGACCCAATCCAGAGAATTCCGACGTAACGAGACATATTAAATTGTGAAATTGTGTTTAGAACGACCCGAAGAAGTGTGGTCAGCCCGACGAATTGTGGCATAGTCCGACGTAACGAGACATATTAATACTTTGAATTTAAATTGTGGACGTAGGCCTAGGTGACTGTTAAAATAGGCTATTTTGTTGTTTGGACAGATACTGCATAGCCTATCCAGTCAGTGACATACTGATATACTGATATTAAAACGAGCTTGTTGTTGTTGTTGGGTGTTCAGAATGGAAGATTTTATTGTTAAATACATCGCAAAACACGGCTCACAGGGGATGTATGACGGGATAGAGAACGCGGAGGATACGCCTTATGAGTGGGCTGGATCCCGGTTCGATAATTTTTCTAAAATGCCAAAAGACAAAAAAGGCAAAGTTGCCAATGCTCTTCAAGGGCTTTTTGCCGCACATAAAGTGTCGAATAAGAGGTTTGACGAGGTTGAGGCGGAGAGAGACATATTGGCAAAGGAGAATATTTCACTTGTATCGCGCCTTAACAATCTTCAACTTAATGACACACTTTTGAAAATGGAGAAAGTTCAGTTGCAGAAAGATATGGGAACTCTTACGACTGATAAAAACATTTTACAATCGACAGTGGAAAAGTTGTCAGATGATTTACAGGAAGTAAAGACTGCATATCATTACATAATGAAAACCAGCGTGCATAAAGATAGCCCGGTCTCAAACTGGGTGTGTGATACTAGCAGTAATAACACAGAAAGTGAGGAATGTTGGGAAAAACGTTCAGATTTACAGGAAAGTCAGAGCCAACATTCTAGTGCCACCGTGAAATACCCAATGGCGCCAATCCACTCCACGACTGTGCGTACCGGAGCCGGTGGAGAGGAGGTCATGTCACATACAGTTAAATGCCTTAACCCCTCAGAGTTAGAATCAGTGGTAAAGGGTGTAGGGAGATTTCAACCCGGCACACATGATCCTTTAGAGTTCCTCACCAGTCTTGAAAACTGCGTGAATATTTATCGATTGACCGATTTTGACTCATGTGTTGTGTTGTGCATGTGTCTTCCGTCCACATTATCCAGAGCCCTATCAGACAAAGTGAAGACTAGAATGGCTAATGCTCAGGAGAGGAAGAAAACATTTTTAGAGGTTTTGGGAATAGTATCTGTCAACCCAGAAAAATTAGCTGAAGTCACGATGAAAAAGGGTGAACACCCTGTAGCGTTTGCTGATAGATTAATGGATGCTTTTAAAACCTACAGCGGGTTTCCTGACATCACAACTGAGGATGTGGTCTTTAAATCCGCTTTGATAACCAAATGTGATCCTCAAACTCGTGCCGCCATAGATATGTTTGTCACACATGTTTCAGAGTACAGCGCCATCATTTATAAAATGACACAGTTTTATAATAATCAGACTAATGCTAAGAAACCCCACCCAGTTGCTGCTATAGAAAGTAAGTTTTCTCAACAGAGAAATGTGTGGAAGAATGAGGGATATCGGCCCAGAGAAAGAGAGAACACTCACAGACCGCCCCCGTACAACCCTGATGAGCCCATAGTCTGTTATTCATGCAACAAGGAAGGGCACATTGCCAGAGATTGTTGGGCTAATGTTAGGAGAACAGGCCCTCGGCCATCTCCTTATTCTGAGGTCAATAAGAAATTGAGTGACATGCAGGCAGCTATGGACAAACTGAGCAAAGAAAATGGTGAACTGCGGGTGGCATTGACCAAACCAGACCCTAAGTCTGTGTCCTTTTCACCATAGGGATCACAGGCCTCTGTAATACATGTAGCACCTCTGTCACGAGACAGCTATGGTAGACCAATTGTAAACGTTGCTGTTGGAGGCCGATGCAATGATTGGTTAGTAGATTCGGGTGCTTCATTAACAATTCTTCATGCAGATAAACTAACACATACAGACAAAAACACAATCACACTGGAAGGTTTTGATGGTACAATTTCCTTGGCTTCACAAACAGATCAAATGGTTTTTCAGATTGGACACGACAGGTTCAAAGACAAGGCTTGGCTCAGCCAAACTGGTGACGGTCGTAATATCTTGGGTTCAGACATTATGAAAAAACGTGGCTACATCATAGATTATGGCAATAGCTGTATCTGGCGTAACAGCCAGACTAGTGGTGATGTTGTGCAAATTTCTGATGTGCATGCAGTGCACGCAATAAAAAAAACGGAGGATTATGACCTGGATGCACTGTTGTCTGTAGAAAATTCAGAACTGGCCGATTTGTTGACCCAGCATATGGGAGTTTTTGCTCAAAGTAAACATGATTGTGGCCGTGTTGATCCTAGGGTTATGGAAGTGACGGTAGAAGGGCGTGACCCACCTTCACTCAGACAATACAACTACCCAGAGGAGGCTAGCCCATACATTCAGCGTACTGTGGATTCCCTCTTGGAGCAAGGTGTCATTAGGCCTTGTCTTTCTCCCTCACTCTCTCCAATATGGCCTGTCCGCAAACCAGACGGCTCATGGAGATTGTGTATAGACTACAGGGAACTGAATAAATGTACACCAGCATGTGCCCCTGTGGTAGCTTCAACTCCTGACGTATTGGCATCTCTCCTACCAGAAGCAAGTTTTTATTCTGCCCTTGATGTATCTAATGGCTTCTGGTCCATACCACTACATCCTGAGTGTCAATACAAATTTGCCTTCAAATTTAAGAATACGCAGTACACCTGGAACGTGCTACCACAAGGTTTTGCAAATTCACCAACTCTGTTCCATCAGTGTCTGGCTACGATAGTAGAACCTTTCTCTAGACCAGAGTGTCTTATTGTTTATGTCGATGATTTGCTTCTACAGACCTCTACTCAAGAGGAACACTTAATCTTACTTTCAGAATTATTACAGCTGCTGGAAGGGGCAGGACTGAAACTGAATCCTAAGAAAGCTCAGTTGCTTAAATCAGAGGTTACATACCTTGGCATCAAAGTTAGCAAAGGGGGGCGTACACCTGATCCACACAAGGTGGAAACCATACAAAGACTACCTGTCCCAGTATCGGTGACAGCATTAAGATCCTTTTTAGGAATTGTGGGATTTTGCCGTGACTTCATTGAAGGGTTTGCAGACATTGCAAAACCACTGAATTCTCTCCTCACAGGGAAAAAGAGAAAAAATGACTCCCTAGATTGGGGCCCAGAACATCAAACAGCTTTTGAGAAATTGAAAGCATCCTTAATGGCAGCACCAGCACTGCGTAATCCAGACAGGTCACAGCCATTCATTCTGCAGACAGCGGCGACAGAGGAAGCTCTGTCAGCGGTATTACTTCAGGAAGTACAGGGAAGCTTGCGTCCGATTGCCTATGCATCCCGAGTTCTCTCCCCAGTTGAAAAGGCGTTTGATTCATGTACCAGACATCTGTTGGCAGTACACTGGGCAATGTCACATTTTGAATATATTTATGGGTTCAATGAGGTAACACTCCATACCCCACACACACCCCTTACGCTTCTTTTGAATGGCAAAGTTAAAGGTGTTTCTAATACAAGGCTGGCCAGATGGACATTACACTTAGGTGCAAAAAACTTGAAAACAGAATACAGACCCAATTCCATGTTACCACGAACGCTCATATACGAAGGTGTACCACACACATGTGAACATGAACCTACCCCACCTCATGACAGTGTTTTTGAAGTTCGGCCCATTGAGGGGGCCATGGATATTTATGTTGATGGGTCAAGATATTGGCAAGATGGTCAGTACCACACAGGTTTTGCTATCCATTCAGAGATAGGTGATTTTCTGTATAAATGTCCGCCTCATTTCTCAGCACAGAAAGCAGAAATTACAGCAGTACTACAGACATTGCAAGTTCTTCAGGATAGAGACCTAAACATCCACTCTGATTCCGCATTTGTAGTTAACTCATTAACAGAATACTTACCTATTTGGCAGAAAAGAGGGTTTACGAGTGCTGATGGTCAGCCACTTATTCATTGTGGTCCCATACAATCATTGTGGTCAGCAGCCAAGTCCAGCCAACACAAACTAGCTTTACTGAAAGTTAAAGCCCACCAGAAGAAGGGGACATGCAAACATGGAGATGGCAATCTTATAGTCGACGAGTTAGCAAAGACAGCAGCGGTTGAAGGTATGACACTTCCGGTGGATGAAGGGATTAAACCAGTTGCAGTCATAAATGTGAGAGAACCAGTAGATTTGAAAAATGCCCAACAGAGTGATCCGCTTCTCAAGGAAGTAATCATGCTCAAACAACAAGGGAAAACAATTTCAGAAGGACCTTTTGCCCATTATGATGCACACTTGACAACACATGACAATATACTGTTGTATACAGCAAATGACAACACAGTGTGGGTACCACCAGTAGGGTTGCGGAATGACATTTTATATTACATCCACAACCAGGGGGGACACTTAGGTGTGGCTAAAGTTAAAGACAGATTAAGGAGCATGTTTTGGTGGCCAGATGTTGACAAACACATTCAAGACCACTGTATGAACTGTTTGACATGTGCTCAAATGAATCCTTCTAGTGTCAAACGAAAAGGATGTTTGAGGCCTACATGTTTAGCCGAAGGTCCCTGGACAAATTTACAAATTGATTATGTAGGCCCACTCCCAGCAGCAAAAGGTGGATACAGGTACATTTTGGTTGTGATAGACACATTCAGTAAATGGATAGAGACATTTCCAATCAAGTCTGATACAGCTTCTGCCACTGCACGGGTACTTTGGGAACACATTTATTGCAGATGGGGTCTACCGCTGAGCTTAGAAAGTGACAGAGGGACTCATTTCACCGGAAAAATCCACACAGACCTAACAAAACTTTTAGGTATAAAACATCGTCTTCACATAGCACACCACCCACAGTCTTCAGGAAGTGTAGAGCGCACTAATAGGACACTGAAGACAGCCCTAAAGAAAATGGTGCTAGAGAATGGCCCTAACTGGGCTCAGAACCTCCCCAGCATTCTGATGTCTGTAAGAGGTATCGTCCACAAGAGCACAGGGTACAGCCCTCATGAATTGATGACTGGCCGAAAAATGAGAATGCCAGAACACCTCTTACTAGAGGTCCCAAAACCCATGGTGGAAGGTTGGACAGCGGAAACATTCTTTAAGAACTTATGCTCTTCTCTACCAACTATGTACCATCAAGCAGCTCAACAGATTGGGTCAAACCAGAAATACAACAAGATGTATTATGATAAAACTGTAAACGAACAGACCTTTGAACTGGGAACAGAGGTCATGGTCAAAAACTACCATCATACGGGACCCTGGACAGCTAATTGGAGTGGACCATACACTGTTATTGACAAATGTGGAGATTCTGTTTACAAGGTTGACTATAAAGGGAAGAACAGGAAACCTATGAAGAAATGGTTCCACATTGACCAGTTAAAAGCATACAAGACACCTGAGAACAAATGTCCAACACCGGAGTAGTTCTAGTAACTAGGTGTATATACTGTCTTGTCATACATGTATTCAATGTTGTGTTTTATGTTACATGATTTGTAACTTAGTGTTTATAGTGTCTTGTCATACATGTATTCAATGTTGTGTTATATTCTACATAAAAAAGGGGGGGGGGATCTAATCCTTCTCTCTAATTCACTTTCAGAACCAAAAAAAAAAAAAAAAAAAAAAAAAAAAAACCGAGGAGGATATGTGGCAGTGGATCCTGGCAGTGTTCCTTCCAGTGGCATGGTTGCGGGAGTGTCCTGATCTACAACCAGCACCCCAGTCCGGGGTAGTGACGAAACCGTATCCTGGAGTGCTGATTAACAACATCCAGTGGGTCCATATTCCGGTCCTGGTGAACCTGACTGCATGGTCTCCCGATGTGGATGAGAGATGCAAAGGAGCAAGTGGAACCGAAATGTACAAAGATCTCCTGACCACAGCATTTCTGAGATATCATGGAGCTGTGGCAACCGGTTCATCCACTAACCAGCCTATGGATAAACGTCCAACAGGCCATCCAAAAGGACTCCCCGGACGACGGAAGTTACTGGGGTTTATGGATGGTTTGCTTGGAGCCACTGGAACAGGATTAGGACTATCAAATTGGATAACTGCCCAGGAACTAAAGAAGAACGAACTCAAACTTAAGGCCCTCGTAGGTGAACAGGTTGTTCAGACAGATGCTTACCTACAGGAAGGGTTACAAGAAGAGAGAGAGACTATACAGGACATACACACCATCGCATCTACACTATCAATACTCAACCATCGTTACAAAGACGCTTTCAACACTGTTCAAAAGGAATTATACTGTGCACAATTTGCCTCTATTAAATACCAAGGCATTTCACAGATTCTAGAGCAAATTTTGGCAGGAAAAGTCCCAACATCTTTGTTCACCGAGGAGGTCATGATGAAGTGGTTTGGGTTGAAGGACTGTTTTAACACCACTTCCGGGAATCTGGAGGTATTCATGAATATGCTGGGCAAATGCAAACTACCCCTTCCATATAGTTACCTCCTACAAATGGCCAGAATCTCCTCACATCCCCTTCCTGCTGGATTTTACAGCCCACTGGATTATGGCCCCCTGATGGAGGGAATAAACCTTCCATTCACTCGTAATGGGGGACGCCCATCAAAACCCTCCAACAGAACTCCACCTATTCAGATCTTGAGATGGTGGAACGAAACCGTGATTAACAATCCACAGGACAAATCATGGGCTTGCTCTGCCGGGAATAGTTTTGATCGATTTGGGTGCTTTATGAGACAAATGTATGCTATGCTCCTCACTGTGTCTGTCCCGATCTTTCAGTCAGAACAAGTATTTGAAAGGCTGATGAAAGTGGAAAGTCTAGGAGTACTGCAGGAAAACGTCTTAAAGGAAAGAAAAGACCTCCCCAAATTCATCACACAATTGAAGTCTGGGGAGTGGCGGAGTCTGGACACTGAGTGTTGTGAACACACACCGTTTGGGTTTGCTTGTGAATGTGATGCAATGGGAAAGCAACCATTGTGTGGAACCCCCCAATCTGATTATGTAGCCTGTGATGTTCAGCTAACCCACCTTCACAATAATTTCACAAAGGTAGTAGTACTGGATAACCAGGCCTGTATCACAACCACACATGATCATTTTTCTGTATTCACTCATGGTAATGAGACAATCTGTCCCATCAATTCTACCTCCTTTTGTATTACGCCTAATTCAACCTGGTCAGTCGGAAACTATCAGTTTCCTTATGTAAACACTAGTCAGCAGAACTTGTATGTTGACGCAGAAGAACAGTTAGGATATGTCGAAGAAATCCCAGAATTTAAGTATGACTTGCCTCAGTTAGATAGTATGCTCATGTCTTTGATGCAGAGGAAGGATAGCCACATTGTCAAGATGCAGAAAGAATTAGAAGACAAGGACAAGGGTCTGATAAGTCAAATGCATGATGGAGACATGGGTATCGCTCTCTCTGGTTGGCTCTGGGAAATCACATTCAAGGCAGCCGTATGTCTATGCATTATCCTGATAGTATTACAGAGTTTGATGCTATATTGCCTATGCTATGTCCTGAAACAACAGATTGCCAAAACATCTAGGATTACGTTGGACCGGTCCCGCTGGATATGATGGTTTTTAGATGTTCTCCTCCCAGACTCAAGCCAAATTTATAAAACATTTTTTTTTTTTAATTCTAGTACCAAATTACAGAAGGACCATGATAAGACACCATGGATGACGGGGTTACACCAGTGTTGTTGAGGTGTGAGTCATAACTGCGGGTAAGATCCCTAATGGCCAAAGAGGGGACAACCTTAGGGCAGACTGCACCGGCACTGGACCCCTTATGTGGACTGAAAAAGCAGACCTTAATGTGATGCTCTGGGCCAAGAGCATCAAAGAGGGGCTTGTGGGAAATTGATACAATCATTCCTGAAGTAATAGGAGTAAAAGTTTGATATCAATGAAATAGCCCAACTTCTGCCACAAATGGTGTCTTATGCTAACAAGAGAGGTCCACACCCTGGCACCGCTTTAACACCTCAGCGACGGCCATCAATTATAGAATGGGTACCGGAGGAGAACCAGTCTGAAAGCCATCTTGATCGCGCAGCCATCGAAACGCAATCAGCAGGTCTATTGTTAGAAGGACACGCTGATCTTCCAAACAGACAAATGGTCGCCAGAATCTTATTCACAAAGAGAACTCTCTAGAACTTCATTAGTATGCATTAAAACCACAGATATAATTAATATACAGAGGGTAAACCAAGCCATCCCCTTTTCTCTATGAGTTTGTAAATATTCATGAATTGATTGTATATAAGTGTGGTGTTTTACGTTGTTACGGTATTCATTCTGACGCCGTTGAATCCGAAGTATTTCGTGTACTCTGTTACTGCGCATTATTGGATTAAAAGCTTGAATCTTATTTGGACCTCGAGGACTCCTTCATTTCTTACACCGGCCTGAAGTAAGGAGCAGTTTTGTTGGCGATTAGGAGAGACGAGGGAGGACATTCGCGACAGCCTGGTTGGAACGTTGGGGAGTTGAGTTGAGGCGTTAGCTTGGAAGCTAAGGGTGCGTCCACACTAGCCCGGGTAAATACAAAAAAACGCGTATTCGCATACTGATCATTTTTAAGATATTTGATGTATTGAACAATTTGAAGTTGGCTCTGTTGTGTTCCTGGATTCTGTAGAGGGATTGGTATAGCTACACACACTAAGGGAAAGACATTTCCTAGTTGCCCTCGCGGTTACACAGTGAATGCCAGCCAGTGTGCTGGAACTATCCTCATTGCACATTTTATGTAGTTTGTTTTATTTTTTATTCACGAAATGAAATAAATGTGTGCAATATGTGGTCAACATCAGTGAGTCTCTAAATCTATTCTGTTGCGTATAGTGTTATATATGTCAAAATCTGCGTAAACGTTAGAAAGGTCGCTGATTAACACTTGCAACTCAGTCGTGATGGTTTTAAAAAAAAAACATTCAGAAGGTAGTAAAAAAGGTATTAAATGCAACTTAAAGAGTGCTGTATATACCCTGAAGTTAAAGCAGCAATAAGTAGTTCTGTTCCAAAACTAGCAAGCTATCTACCTAAAAGGCATGCAAAAACCTTGCAAACACCACCAACAGCCCAGTTTGCACTGATAGAAGCTTGCCAACACACCAACTGGTGTCTTTTGGCAGTATAGCTGGCAATGTCATGTTGTGTAACCTTTTTTAAATTTTTGCCAAGTGTTCCAGCCCGGAACACAGAACTACATAGTGCATATCCTTGATGGCTAGTGGGAAAGACACAGATGTGTATCTGTCCTTCACATGACCATATGCTATCAAAATGAATTTGAGGATGGTACCAACACCAGTTGCCTATAAAACCATACCTCAAAAAGTGTCAAATTGTTGCATAGTGTTGCTTTAAAATAGACAAATACCTGTCTCGAAAACCATTGGTTTGGGTAAGCTAATACATGACGTTAATCTAAATATATTTAGCATATGGACTTTTTAACAGACTGGCCGCTAAATTAGCTAACATTATGTTGTTAGCCAGCTTCTTTCTTCTAATCTACGACAAACTGCGTTAAACTAAGCGAGCCTGCATCTTATCAACAATATACTAACACGACACCAATGTATTTCATGATATTTACAAATTGGCTTCCTGACGGACTAAATCACGAATGCATCCACTCACCCAGCTCGTCTTCTTTTCTCAATTTACCGTCTGCTTGTTCACGTTCATGGCCTCACTCTCAAAAGTATTCATCTTCTCCGCAATGTTTGTGAAATGGCTTCACTCTCATCTTCGTACTGTGAGTGAGCCCGACAATTGCTGTTAAATAAATATACTTATCTACATCTCTGGAGTCCTGAGGTAACTTGAGTGAATTTTCACCTAACAGTCTTTACTGGATTGCTGAGAGTAGCTACACACAGGTTTTGCAGTTGACTTAACCATGTCTGTACCACGCAGGTGTTGATGGTAATTAGTTTTATACCATATATTGAAGATTCAGTCTTAGGTTTGATCAGTCAGGATTCAGGTTTATTCTTGAAGAATGGCGGCCGACCATTTGTGAGACAGAGACTTTCAGATCCATCCTCCCTCACAGAACTTCACCTCAGTATATCTGACTTGTTCCTTGGGGAACAGTCTGTTAAATACACTGACATTAAGGGGTGTTACCGTCTATTCAAATGGGCCATGCATGCAGGGTTCTTTGTCTCGACCTGGGGGGGAGGTGAGACCAATGTCGCACCTCACTCCCCTGGTCAAAATCAAGTATATTCACCCTGGAACTGTTTACATGCTAGTTAAGTCCAAATAAAAGTAACAATTAGAACTAGGTATAATATCATTGACTTATTGACTATGGCATATTCTTATGACCTATGCTGGTCCCTTCAGTGTGAATGTGGAGTATGTGTAATCTAATTAAATGTTCTTGACGACATGATAAAGGCACATATTGGGCAGAATAGACACTGGACAGTGTTATATATTACAAACTAGCTGAGTTAGGTTTTCAAGGTTGCAAAGTTACCAGGCTTATTAAGCTTGAGATTGACGAAGAGTGATCAAACTTTTCAGCGTGAGATGAATTTATTTGGATGCTAGCCTGAGACCAGACTGAAGTTGGATGACTTTGGGCATTTGGAAAAATGACAAATCAGGGATGACACCAATAAGGTTACAGCATATGTCACATTCTTTCATAAATAACATTGGCAGGGATGTTAATGATGAGAACAAGCGAATCTTCAACTTTCCTAACAGCCAAACATCAAGCGCATAGCAAGATTGCTAATACGTTATTACTGACTAGTCTAAAGAAGGCTCGGCATCTGACTTGCATTTTGCCTCTTTTAGCTCTTGCCAAAGAGTAAAACTCAGTCTGACTCTTTTCAGTGACTTGCTCGGTTACTCTCTTGTTTCCACAACGTCTTCCTCCGTTTCTTTGTCGCCTTTGCCATGATATCCTTACAGAGAATACTGTGCTAGCTTCTTATAGTTATGGAGGGCAAACCTCTGCAAGAGGCGTGTGAGATCTTATGCCAGTTAACCTGGCTACGAACTATCCCAGCTTTCTCTATTTTAGCGAACCACCTTAACAGTTCGTAGGATCTAGCGTGTGTAATATGAACTCATTTTAATGTGGCACCCAGAGTGGTTTTGTGAGCCAAAAGTTTGCTAGGCTCTTATGACTTGCTAGGTACGTCATAGAGACGCCATTTTCCGAAAGCCTGATATTCCGAAATCTCAATATTCCGAAAAATAGCCCTCCTGGCGAAATTTAGAAATATTTTAAGTGGCACAAAACACACACAGCATTTAGTTTGCGCAGCGAAGCGGAGACGCTCACCGGGCTATCACGCATATAACTTTTCCTAGGCAATATTTGTTAACTTAGCCTACTCTGGTTTTGAATATGGGGTACCACTCATGCGAAGAAAATCACCGGCAGATTGTCGCAGGACATTCGCCTTATTCACGTCGCGGCCATATTGAAAACGAGGCTTGGTTGGGTAAACCCGACCGGAAGTCATTCTTTACGATACGAAGAGTAATGATGGACAGAGAATGGACCACAAATATTCTGCTCTTGCCCCGTATAACCATGGCATTAATAGATTATTTTTTGCAGCTCACCGTCAGCATCATGTTTATTTACTTGGCTATTATGAAATGCACCAAACATACCATGGAATGTGTGTGCCAGAAAGCTCAACATGAGCAACCATTGAACAGCCTCTGAACGTGAGGAACTCTTTTGCCTTAAAGTAACTGTATTTAGCAATTGTACTTTAGGGTAAGGATTAGCAATCTAACCTAAAAAAAAAAACAGCTTAAAAAAATTGGGGCGCTGCAATGACGTTTAATATGGAGAATAGCCTCTGTGCTATTGTCATACCAGGGTCCGTAGGCATATTAGCCTACTGCGTTATATGGAGAATAGCCTCTGTGCTATTGTCATAATAGGGTCCGTAAGCATATTAGCCTACTGCGTTATGTAAGTTTGCCTTAAGACGCCAGGTTACTACTGTCTGCCAAACTAGTAAGTAGCTTATTTGCCGTCTTGTGTTGCACTTGCTTGATGTTTGACTGTGTTAGGAAAGTCGTTGACTCACTAGTTTGTCATAGTGTCAAAGTAAGCACATTTCAACAGGTTTCGCTAGGCTAGGTTTCGCCGCTAGCATCTCGTTAGCGATTAGCAATTCCTTCCTTCTGTTGCTGTAACATCTAACTTAGCTACCTTGACCATGTAGGGGATCTCATTATTTCTCATGGAGTGAACTGCCCTCGCTCTCACACTTGCCCTGCCACTCTCTCTCTTTCTGACTGCAAAAGCATCGTTATTCACAAGATCATCCTGGTAAAGATGCCATGAATCACCTGTCATTTTACAAATTTGACTCATTCGTGCTATCAATTCTGACAGTATAACTTAGCTGCCATTTGCTAGCTAGCCAAGTAAATAAACATGATGCTGACGGTGAGTTGTAAAAAAACAATCTATTAATACCGCAAGGGCAGAAGATGTGTGGTCCATTCTCCGTCCATCATTACTCTTCCTAAATTTCCCTCGGGATTAATAAAGTATCCATCTATCTATCTTCGTATGTTAGAGAATGACTTCCGGTCGGGTTTACCCAACCAAGCCTCGTTTTCGTTTCAAAATGGCGGCGCGTGTGAATAAGGCGAATTACGCAGATCTTGTCAAGCACTGACAAAGCATGCATGCGTTGGCAATCATAAAATAATTTTTGTATCATCGCGATGCAAATGCCATGTGTGTATAATAATATTCTGAATTAAAGTTTATGCTTGTGAAATAAATGCATTTATATGTTTATGACTGTGTGATTCATTGGGATGTGCATGTGGGCTATAGTGGTTCACGTTGCTCTGCTCACAATTTTGGAACAGCGGGCTGTCGGAATAATGGGCCTTCGGAACATTGCCATGGAACCGGTTATAGGGGGCAAGGGCAGAATATTTGTGGTCCATTCTCTGTCCATCATTACACTTTGTATCGTAGAGAATGACTTCCGGTCGGGTTTACCCAACCAAGCCTCGTTTTCGTTTTCAATATGGCCGCGACGTGAATAAGGCGAATATGGAGACTCGCCTCCGTTCCATTGCCATACCAGGGTCCGTAGGCACATTACTGCTAAATGTAGGTTTGCCTGAGGCCGCCCGGTTTCTACTTTTGAAATGGTCGCAGACAAAGAAAAAAGTGTCGCTCAGGCTGTTGTGTTTATACTTCAGCGAACAGTCGCCTGTGCTCAATGTTCGCGTGACACTCAACATACTTATATAATCCAACTCATCACTCTGTATAATGTGTGTCTGTGCTCTCATCTGACAGATATATTCCGCCTAGATTCACCGACTCCGTGTCAGTCTCTCAGGAGATCCAGCCAGGGGAGTGGACATGGGTGGTTCAATGGGACAATAACCTAATGGGTATTGAGTGTCTGCTGAACGCGAGGGCATCCCAAGCTGCCGTTGCCGCCAGGGATGACCTCAGGAATTTTTTTCGAAACTATACAGGGTCAGGCAGCTCATCATAATCTTTGATTTCTTTTTTTATTCACAACTTTGTATTTTGCTGTGCTTGATGTGCTTGTTCCATTTCGAAAAGCAGTTTGTGAATTTTAAACTTCGCCTCACACTTCTTTTGTGGGGGTAGTTTCTGGAGCATAATAGCCACCATGTTGCCAAAAACACTGTCCTCATTCTGAGGACGAGCCTGTCTCTCCCTGATTCTCCATAACTCCTCCAGCCTCTCCAGGATTGCCTCCTCCGAGCCTTTCCTTTTTCGATGCTGAGATGGCCTTGATGTCAATTGTGATGATGGCTGTGAGTCCGCTGACTGGGAAGTGGGAAGTAGGCTGTGCTGTGCTGCTCCCAGGGAAGACGGCATCTAGGTCTTCCGTGTTAAGAGTCGTTTCTTCTTCTTCATTCTCCAACTAGGAGGCAAAGGAATATATTGTAAAATGTCAAGCCTTAATTCATAAGCATTGCAGATTGAATACCACATTGAGAGGATATATATGTGGCATATATAAATGTAATTTCAGCATGATTCCAATCATTTTGCCTCATCTCAGATTGCTTAGATACGGTGTATTTAAAGGGTTAACAAACTAGTAGCTTCAATGTTGCTGCCCCTGCAATATGTTTGACTGCAGCATAATGACACAATCACACTACTCACCGTCACCTCCTTGCTCTCTGGGAAGTTTGTCACGGTGTTGTTGGTGAGTCTGACAAAGTCAAACATCCAAGAGAGGCTTATGTATATGTCGGGGACACGTTTTCCTCCGGCATCGCCGCTTCTCCAGGTAGCCGACACTTCAAAGCAACGGTTAAAAGTGTCGACCATGATGTCATTTCTGTCGGCGACCATTTCAAAAGTGCGGGGACATAAGTATAAATTGGGCTTAAAACCAAATATAAGGTATGACTAGATAGTCACACATGACCTACCATTGGAATATTGTATGCGTTGTGGTATGAAAAAAAAAGTATTTACTGTCATCTGTAGAAGCTGAAGTGCCCACCCAAAGGCATGGGGAGGACACGGCTGCCTCGTGGCCATGGATGAGCTGCTTGGCCAGAGGCACTCCATCACACCACCCGTGCTGCATGCCTCTTTGGCCTGCAACTCATCCATGGCAGAGCCTAACTCTATGGGTGCCATGTCCTCCCCACCACCGAGAGAGGAGAGGCATGAAGTGTTAACTTACTTGAGAGAGCAACATCCCATTGCCACCACACTTCATGTGGTTAGTGATGGACCAACGACTCAATACCGCTCCAAAAAAAACGTGTTCCTCCTCACCAATGTTCCTTATCAAATGGGTTGGAAAAGGGTGACCTGGAACTTCTTAGAGGCTGGCCACGGCAAAGGCCCAGCTGATGGGATTGGAGCGGCGGTGAAGAGAAGAGCGGATGATATTATTGCAAGAGGAAGGGACATTCCACATGCACGAGTACTGCTTGAAGAGCTTAAGCAGCAAAAGTCTGCCACCGAGCTGTTTTATGTTGAGGCAATGGATGTTCACGTTCCATCTGAATTGCAGACAATTTGTGGCATGATGAAAATTCGTCAGGTATGGTCTCGCTGTTGTTTCTTATTACATTTTATGGTCTTGCTGTTGTTTCTTAACACAAGTTATGACTAATTGAATGCTCTGACAGACTGTTTTTTCATCTCCTTGCAGATTATCTCTCATTCTCCAAGCCAGATGTCATGGAGGATTCTTAGTTGTTTTTGCTCTGCACCCAACGATTGCAACTGTTTCACACTTTTCCCCCCCTCAAAAAGAACAGAAAAAGATCGCTCGCTGTCCTGTCCCTGACCAAGATTGGACTGAACACTTGGCCTGGTCCCCGTGCGCCGTAAAAAAAAGGCTGCCCACTGCTCCTGGAGCCCCTTGAGGAAGGACAAGGACTTCAGGATGAGTTAAAGGCAGAAGGAAAATTTCACCGGCGACCTCATCAGCATGCGTGTGTGTCCTGTGTCCTGTGTCGCCGCTTAATGCATGTGTGTGGTGTTGTGTGCTGTGTGACAATAAAACAGACTTTGACTTTGACCAGAAACGGTCAGGTTTCAGCCATGGGATGAAGCTACCCCCTCAACCAGTACACTTCCTGTCACATCCCAAGATGGAGGTCTGCAACCAATTTTGGACTTACATGAGGGTCTTATCGGTCAGTGGTGTGCAGTGGTGTATGATGGAGATGTGTACCCAGGTATTATTCAGGATGTTGAGTTATACAGTGGTGCTGAAGTGAAAACAATGACCGGTATCGGGATCAATCGCTTTTATTGGCCACTGAGAGATGATGTCATCTGGTACCCACCCATGGATATAATAGGCCTCATCCCTGAGCCTGTACCAGTGACAAAACGGCACAAGGAGATTAAGATGGCAGTTTGGAAAGAAATCTGCAAGATTTGGCCTTGAATCACATTGCCAAGGTTTCTCTCACACACACACACACTCTCTCTCTCTCTCACACACACACTACCTCACTTTCATGCACACATACTGTAAATTATCTCTCACACACATACTGTCTGGTCATCCTAAATGCTTAAGATGCTTTACAGGCACTCACTTTTTTTTTTAAGTATTCCGAAATTCAAAGCAGTGTTCATCTAACCAATGTTACAATTTTACAATCACAATTTATGCGTTTACATTTTTCGGGTGACTATTTGTGGTTTAAGTTGTTTACAGTAAGACTGTAACTGTTCATCTGGTTATGGTATGAGACCAAACAGACTAAATTGATTTGTTAAATGGAACTGTGTGCTTCAGAAGGTTTCAAATAAATGTCTACTGTTTTTCTACATGGACGTCCATTCATTGTCATTTCCACAACACCCAGTCATTTCCACCACCTCATACCTTTTAAAAAAAATATTTACAAAATTATAATCACTCATTAAAAACTTCTGCATAGTTTATGGGATAATGTTCCACTTAATGTAATAACACAAGTAGTTATTTGCTGAAATGTATCTAACCAATCCAATATTATACTTCAGGTAGTGGTGGATGTACGCTTTGTGTTTGGTCCTCATGACAATTAATTTACTTAATCCACAAATGTATAGTAATTGCAATATAGGTATAAACTGGTAAAACTATGTGTGAAAGTGGTCTTACACTGTTAAGAAATTATGTATATCATACTATTTTTTTTATAATAATCAAATATTTACATGTGATGGAAATGACATTTGTTCAATGCGGATTGGAAAATGTAAAAAAAAACACATCAATTTGGGTTGTTATGTTAGTGCGTTCTCTTATGGATCATAAAAATAGACAAGTTATATTAACCTGTTAGACTGTGACAATTTTGATTTGAACACTTTTCCCCCCCTCAATTTCACAAGGCCAAAAGTGCCTGTAGTTAAAGAATCGCCCATGAACGGTGTTATAACCTTAACATTTATTTAAAGCAGCATAACGGAAGAATTGTTAAATCGCTAACGAGATGCTAGTGGCTAAAACTAGCGAAACCTCTTGAAATGTTCTTACAACAAACTAGTTAGTCAACAACTGTCCTAACACAGTCAAACATCAAGCAAGTGCAACACAAGACAAAGCAAGGCGGAAAATAAGCTACTTACTAGTTCGGCAGACAGTAGAAACCGGGCGACTTCAGGCAAACCTACATAACGCAGTAATATGCCTACGGATCCTGGTATGGCAATGGCACGGAGGCGATTCTCCATATTAAAAGTCATGGTAACGCCCCAATTTTTTTAAAGCTGTTATTTCAATGTAAAACTGCTTATCCTAACCCTAACCCTGAGGTACAATTACTACATAATGCCACTTTAATAACAATCTAAGAACAATATAACAATTTAGTGCAACACACAATGACATCTGGTACAAATGAGATGTCCACCTCCAGGGCACAGAAAAAGATGGCCCTCCACCTGGTTTTCATCATGCCAAAAGCCCGCTCAATGACCAAACGAGCTCTGGCATGATGCACGTTAAACCTAAAAGTAAGTGTTGGGGAAAAAATGAATGACTCTAATTAATCTCTGTGACATTGCAACTGAAATCACATATTTTAATGTACCAACCTCTGTTGTGCCACTCCCCTGAGAGGATTCTTGTATGGAGTGACGAGGGAAATGGGCCTCTCCAGACAGGGATACCCCCCATCACTCAACAAGAAGGTACCAGGGGGTGGGTACGTGGCAGACTGGTACAGGGGGCTGTGCCTCAGGACCCTGGCGTCGTGGACAGAACCTGGAACCCCCACAAAGATATCGATAAAGCATCCGGCATGGTCACATTGCTGCCTGCGATTTTCGATTAAAATAACACCGTCCAAGGGGCTCTCCAGGGGGTTTTGATACGCACATGGCAGCCGTCAATGGCTTTCATGGCCCTGTTGAAAGCCCCATGCCTAGCCAGTCGGGAAAAACCCTCTGATACCTCACTCTGCCCCTCTGCAGTGGAAGGTAACCTGATGACCCTTGGCATCACCTCCACTACACAGACACAGACCCTATGCACAAGGCCGTGCACCGTAGTCCTGGGCTAGTAAAATGCCCTCGACACCACGCGTAAGACACACCTGTTGACAGAGCAATTGACAGTTTCTGACAATAAATATTTGATGAGTATATTGAGATTGAAAATTAGCCTCTGGGGCACATTCCAATGCCTGAGGGCCCAGGTAAGACTGGCCAGCCAAAATAGAAAGACCAGGACCTCTATGGTTGCCCCCCATCCATTGCACCGCTGAGCCGAAAATCAGGGCGAGTGACTTCCCCAGCAAAATAATGCCAGAGAAGGGGCACTGCAATATTCAGGCTGGCATACTGTACACCACCCTGAAATAGATGACATGTAAATAATGTTAAACAGTTGTTCATCAAAGATGTTATTTATTCATTCATCCATTTGACATGGACAGTGCACATTATTGAACATAACTGTAAATATGTAAATGATTGTACGTGATAATTGATATTTTATGAAAATCACGGATAGTATGTAGCTATCGTGAGCGACTACGTGCCAGCTAGACACTGTACTGTATTTACCTCGGGAAGGTCGACGGTAACTAGATACTGTAAATGGTGATTGTGTCTTGACGATAACTACATACTATAGCACAATTATGTCACATACGGTGATAATGGACATTTTATGAAAATCACGGATAGTATGTAGCTATCGTGAGCGACTACGTGCCAGCTAGACACTGTACTGTATTGTATTTACCTCAGGAAGTTCGGTGGTAACTAGATACTGTACGTGGTGATTGTGTCTCGACGATAACTACATACTATAGCAGAATTATTTCACATACGGTGATAATTGACATTTTATGGAAATCACGGATAGTATTATAAAATTATGTTTAAAAACTTACCTCAAAGGAGTACGCTGCAAACATCTCTATCCTTGTGCGGTAGGCTCTCATCTGACTCCTGTCCTGTTCCATTCAACACCTCTCCACCTTAAAGTACCTTAACTAAAGATAACTTAACTTAAAAACTTAACTTAAAAACTACTTACCTTAGTTTACCTTACCTTGGCTAACCTTAACTTACCTTACCGTAACTTAAATTACCTTAAGTTTACCTCAAGCTAACTTAATGGAATCTAACTTAATTTAACTTTTAGTTTAATTTAAGTTTAACTAAACTAAAGTTTAACTTGACTTAGTGTGACTTCAAATAACTCTCGAACACAAGCGCAAGTCGCAAACAAGCCGAAGGATGCAATTGACTACCGTCTGACAGAGCGCGCCAGTGCAAGCAAATAAGTACACACAGCGTGATGACGTCACACGTTGCCGTACATGCTATCTTAAAAGACTGTAAAAAAACATTTTAACTTTCCCCTGTCCAACAAGTGGTTCTTTCTCAACCGTGTGACGTCATCGTAACAACGTAGGCCGACTGGTGCGTGCACGTTTGTAGCGGTGATAACGTCGTACCAGCCAGTCAGATGTGTATTTGTCGTTACCTCGCCCAACAGTTGATGATTGTCATCGACTATTTCCTTTCCTCACATGGATTCAACAAAGGGTAAGTGACCTTATAATTAATTTCTTTATAATATCCAGAAAACAGAGTTGTAAATTAGGCTATAACAATCAATGTCAAACCGTTTGTAGGTCAATAGAGCTAGCTAGCTGAATATGGCACGTGTGAATGCAATGCAATCGTGTGAATGCTAGCTAGCTGAATATGACATGTGTGAATGCAATGCAATCATGTGAATGCAAAACAATACAAATGTGAATACAATTGATGTCGAACAGATTGTAGGCCAATAGAGTTAGCTAGATATGAAAGAAATGTGAAAATATACTCCAGAAAGTGAACGTCTCATTCCGTCCATTCAACAAACAAGCTCATCATATTTAGCGCAAATCCACAACTAGTCAGATGAGGCGAACGAGAAGAAAGTTAATTTTTTTTAAAGCGCACAGATATCACATATCGGTTTATTACTTTGTGAAGCTAATGTAATCAATCTCAAATCGAAGTAAGTTTAGTTTAGATTTTGGGAACATGGTAAATGTCCAGTAAATGAACAGTAATTGTGATGTAAATTTGTAAATACTGAATTTTGAGGGAAAGTCAGGCTAAATGACAAAAAGTGTACAACTGTGTAAAGTCAGTAATTATATTCAAGAGCAAACTATTTGATCCAAGAAACCAGAAACATTTATTGTTAGAACACACACACTCAAATACGCACGCACACAAACATGTCTACACACACACTCAAACATGTGCACACATTAACTGATCTTTTTTTTTTTTTTTAAAGTAATGTCAGTAATGCTTTAGGGTGTGATATTCCTCGAAGTACAGCGTGACACACAGTGGGATATCACACTGTACACACATGTACTTTGTGGCCTTCCGCATCTGTTGACGCCTTGTTGTCGTTTGGCAGACCCTACAACGGTGCCTTGTTCACCCACCCTGCTGATCTGTCTGGGTCACCAGCGTCGGGAAGTGGCGAGCAGAGAGACGGAGTGGGCCGTCCAGCGTGGGCCGTCCACCTCATGAGGGCCTTCTGGGAGTGTGGAACTCCTCAATCAACTGTATCAAACTTGGCTCGCCAAGTTTTCCCTGAACCTTTGGTAGGTCAGTTCCTGCCTTGTCAGCTGGCGGTGGACAACAAAGCTGTTAAACACAGCCACGTCCAAAACATAAAAGAACAGCTTCCTGTACCAGGGTTTTCCGCGCACATTCCACAAATGTGTAGCGCCGGTCCCGATTGTCCACTGAGCCCATTTTATGGTTCTATTGGAGCACACAGCAGGGTTTGTTGACCGTTCTCCCTGTGGCATAGTCCACTTCGCCTATTGGCACCAGTGTCCCAGAATGAACTGTGGATGACCCTTGCCAATTAAAGGCTTCATCAATCTGCTCACAACCGACCCCGACATCCCCAGGTCTGTGATCATTGAAATATCAGGACTTTCCAGTGTAGACAATGATGTCCTGGACATACCCGGTCTGGACATCGCACAACACTAAAAATTTGATGCCGAAACGGTGCCTCTTTGATGGAATGAACTGCTTGAAGGACAGCCTTCCTTTCCACTTAACCATTGTCTCATCTATACAAAGGTCTGGGTAAGGGTAAAAAATGTAATTAAAAGATTTAACTAGTTTTTCGGAGGGGGTCGTTTGAGGTGGAGTTAGAAAAATGTAGGCACCTCAAGAGCAGGAGGAAGCGGTCTTGGGGAAAAAAAATTCCGTGGAAAGGAAGGGATTTGTGGTCCAGTAATCTCTAATATATATATATATATTTTTTTATGAGACCCATGGGGGGAAAAACTGCCAAAACACATACAGTTCCCGCGGCAGTTGTCTCTACCCACTTAGCTAGCCTCCCATTGCTACATTTTTCTCTGAGTGACTGAGCATAGGTGTTGGTCTCAGCCACAATCATGTTCATTATTGAGGTTGTCAATAAACAAATTAAAACATTCTGCCTCCTTGTTGTTATTTGGACGCCTTATAACACAAGAACAGCCCCTGGCAAAGTTTACTGGCCTTGGGATGAGATTTCCCAGTTGCCACTCAAATGACGCCTCACTGTCTTCCAGGTCCAGCCTCTCGTCCACTTCGTCCAATTTTCTGGCAGCTCCTTTTCCGAAGAGTCGTCAGATTCAGGCACATCTTCGTCGGCATCAACATAGACATCTTCAGGATCGGCCGTGGAGATGTTGTAAGTAGAAGAAGACTCAAAAACGATCCACATACAGATGTAATTCTAGAATGTTGATTGGTTAAGATTAGTTGAAAAGGTCGTCTTCGCAGTTGGTGTGCATCAATGATGAGACTACAATTATGCGTATCCTGAGGAGAATATGCCTCTAAGCTAGTCAGCTCTCGTGAAGCATTTCATGCACGGCAGTGGTCGCCAACCCGTCGATCTCTGAGACTTTCCCTGTCGATCTCCAAAATAATAATAAAAAAAGTGTCTTCTAAAATGTTTTCAAAGTCATCTAACTGGATCGGCGCTGCTACCGGGATATACCCACTATATAGCGAAATATGGGCTCACCTTTGTGGAACGCTGTTTCAAGGTGTTTATCGAATAAACAGCTTGTTGCAGATAGATGTCCCAGTCTTTCTGTTCCTTATTACAATACTTTGCGAGATGGCGCTTAACTTACTAGCTTGTCATAAACAAAGTAAGCAGATTTCAACAGGTTTTGCTAGGTTTATCCGCTAGCCAGACATCTTGTTAGCGATGTTAGCAAGCTTGTTTTAACACACTTGGACATCGAAGCTAGTAATAAGTGCTGTTGCATCGTCTTCTTTGTAATGTTATTGTGATACCTATGTTGGCCACCCAAGTTCCACTAGTGTCCGGATATTACAGGATTTTAGTGATAGTTGATAGTCCGTTAGCATTCAGCATATTGTCTCTGATTCAGGTTTTGTTAGCTTAGAATGCTACTTGTGTGTTAGTTGACTTGTGTGCCGTGATTGTGCAAACCTTTGTACAGCTTTCAGCTGAAAACATACTGAATTGGTCCTTTTTCCAGCTAAAAGTGGCAAGTAACATCTACGACAGCGGTGTAAACGTTAACTACCTTAAAAGAAGCTCCATGCCAATTCCTCCGTTGTGGGGCTTCAATAGCATTGTAACTAAGCATATAGCACTACTTAAGGGAAAGGTCGCTGTTTGCAAATTGTAACATTTCCTGAGGTTGTTTGTAAAACAAGTAAATCAACTTACCTTACCTAATAGTCTGTCAATCTGGTCCAGGTGAAATGTAACGATGTCAGCATAATGCTGTTGAAAAAACTGTAGTACAAATTGAAGACTTTCAACAATCGTGTCCTGGGTTACTTTGGGGAGAAGATGTTTCTCTTGTAGTGCCACGTGCCTGTAGCCCAGACAACAAGGTGTTTAAGTCTGGCAGACTATTTCCATTGATTAACTGCACATCTTCTATGTCATCCAATTACTATATGCATGCTTTCTGAGAGCAGCCCTATGTTTTCTGTAAATGTGTTCTAAAGCCAGGTATCGTTGTATAACTCCTTGTGCATCCCTCTATATTGCAAACAATGCGGAAATCAGGAAGATAGTGATGAAGTATCTGTAGATGCTGCAAATATTTTGAGAGCTGAAACTTAACGACGTTACAGACTGGACATTTGAAGCTTGTTTCCATTACCTTTGAAGATTTTTTCCCTGTTAATTAGATTCATGGTTTTAAGCCATTTGCTTCGGGATCTGTCTGATCACTTTATATAAGGTGACCAGATTTCTGAGACAAAATCCGGACACATTTTCAGTTCAGACACCTCCAAAACATGTAAACGGAAAACGGGGACACTGACTGGGAGATGTTCCACGTCAAGAGGAACCATGTCCAGCGCAGTGCGAGCCGTGATGTGTATTATGTGTGCCGGGCATCCAAGACCAATCACCTCCAGCTGAAGAGCATGTTTGACCTTGGAGTGGACATTAACCCTTCCTGCCCTTTTTAGTCCACCAAAGTTAGTATTGGTATTGTCCGCAGAGAAGGCCACAACTTTGTCCTCCTAACCCATGTTTTCGGTCAGCCGCTACAACATCTGCAAGCTCCTCTGAAGTTTCACCCCCCAGGGTGCAATTACAATTGTGTATTGGGGGAATAGAGCTAACCGGCTGAATGAACGAATGGAAAGAAGCCTAGAAAAGAAAAGAAAGAAGCCTAGGGCAAAGATTCTACCGCGGTGCATATTCCACCAATCAAAATACTAGGAAGACGGGCATTCTAGAGCTTGCCCCCCTGGCCGATGGCTGGCTAGCTTGAGCCCTTGGCATGTAGGGTACACAACTAAACATTTGGTCACTGTTTTCTTTCTTTCTTTCTTTTTTAAATTTGTATCCCAGGTCTACTGTTGGTCACAGTGAAAACCAGGGACAGGCCCCCAAAAACAGGGACGTCTGGTCACCCTAACTTTGTACCACTGTTAGTGCTAACTATCCCAATTTATTGGGAGGACTGGGTTGAACAACTTGTATTGACAATGAAACGACTCAATTACGTATAGGCTACTTGATGTCTGGTTTCCCTGTAATTTAACTAGACAGCCTGCTAATGAAGTAGTTAGTGCCAAATTGTGCATTGTATGTTGGCTGACTTTAGTAGCTAGTTAATGGCAACTCCCCAAGCTAGCTAGTGCTAGCATGCTAACATAAGATAGTTTGACAGGGAATATCGTTCAACTACAACAGTGGACACAAACTCAAAATCATATAATTTATAGTTGTTGTTGTTGTCAGCCTGACAAGGAAGAAGAAAACGTATCTTAATGATGGATCCGGTAGTGTGACTGGCTAGGATAGCTAGCTGCTGCTAACATCATTCAGGGAGTAGCAACGAACTGTTAACACTAGAACTAACTCTACAGCTGACCCGTCGGGCAAAGGAAAACAAAAATACCTCGTGTGAAGAAAGAGAATCATTCGGTGATGAATAATCTGGTAATTCATCTCTTCTTTTTGCTAGCTGGAATACATAATAATTTAGTCTGTCATATGTGATGTGAGATCTGTTTAAAAACACAATGCAGGAATTCCTTTTTGTCAAATCGAACATACTAAAGCCTATTTTATGGTGGTCCGTATCAGCAGACACGCACGTCGTTGCAAACCCTCTCCCAAATTTTTTAACTATCCCAATTGCGCGTCGGGGTCCTGTTCGTCACTTACTGAGCAGGTCTTGAAGAAGGCAGAAGGATCATCTCCCAACATGACAGGCAGTTACTATAACGAGCTGATATTCAGCACTAAACAACAAATCTAGAAAACATAAACAAGGTTGCATTTCATGCTGGCTTCTAATGACTAAAGCTAATGACAGAAAAACAATCCAAACATGCAAGAATTTTTCTTTGTTTACATCTGGCTTTACGGTAATCATGTGACCGTAACAAATAGTCACATATCACCTGTTTTTCTGGCCATCATGTCCAAAGCCTCATGAAGTAAATAAGCCACATTTGTGGAGATGGCTTTTGATGACCAGCTTCATGACCGACCCTCTCTCTGGCAACCTGTGGCAACAGTTAAGTTAAAGTCCTTACAAAACTGTGTTATGTTGAGTGTATGGATTTGCACAGAGTGCTCATGTTGCAAACAGTGCTAATTTAGTCTTTCTTGCAGTACCTGTGGAAAGAATGGCATCTCTGTTGCTTCTGTTCATATTCTGGAGGCATACCGCAGCAGTAAACGACTTGGAGTATTCATGAGTCTCTGAAGTAGGTTTCTGGCAGAGTGTAGGACAAAGTGATCCATGATAAACCTGTTAAAGTCCTCAAATTCAAAGTAATTGTCTTCTTGGGTGACTCTGCCCTGTTGGATTGCCGGCGTAAAATCAACGTTCTCAAGTCGATCAGTAGCTCTGAGGTTATTTGAATCAGCCCAATTAAGACTTCTCTTGTTGGAGTTTGATTCCTTTGACTTTTTAGGAACTCGGAGATGTCCTGAGAGCCTGCGTAGAATCCTCTCCTCCAGACAGCATACCCAGGAGTCAACAACTCTAGGAGCAGTGTTGAAATTTCCAGTGTCTTAGCAACAACAAACTTGAATTCCTTAGCGTGGGTCTGTCTGCCTTTTGGTAATCTTCTGGAGTAAAGTGTGCTGAAGTCAGCACGTGACTGGCTGGCTAGCATGGGGCTCTTCACATCATCAATTCTGTGGGCCATTTCATCAATGCCGGCTCCTTCTTTTCGGGGACCTTTGGGGGCCTCCTCACAGCCAGCTGCAGCCTGAACCAGTAGTACAGGGTGGCGGCTTAGAACAGCAGATTCCCCCTGGGTGGCACTTGGCCTCATCCGTTTGCACACCCGCAAGGCAGGCATCAAAATGTCCAGGGTGAGGAATCCTATGCATTTTATGATTTTCCTTATGGCCCAGTCCAGCTCCTCATCAGAGAACTAGAGTCAGATTATAAAAATCATAGATTGACTGACACATACTGAAGATATGCACCTGCTTGCACTCATGGAGAATATAGTGTTGAGGTACTGTATTTGTACAAGGTTTTCGTAAAGCATTTGAAGAATGTATTTCTCAAACAAACACGCAAACAGGGTCATAAAAAGTCACACACTCTAAGGCAAACATTAGAAACCGGCTTATCGTGATAAGGAAAGCAGCCCTGATCACCTGCAATTTCCTGAAATACAAAGAGAGTTTAAGCTTAACGCACTTGTTCATGGACAATGATGGTGACATAGTTAAGTTTGAGTGGTCTACTAAACAACTCTATGATGGGGGTGAACATCTAAAGGTGACTTACTCCGCAGAAAACTGCTGGGTGAAAGGGTTAGGGTAGGACACTGACTTTACAGATCAAAATACTGACGCACAACCAAGATTGTGGTAGGATGATCCCTGAAATTGGAAGAAAAAAGGGAGTGGTATTGTTGGGCTTTTTTGATAAGGTGGGTGGTAATATCCCATTTCATATTTTGGCTGATGTAAGAGCCCAGAAATGTAAAGGAGTGTTAGAGGTTGTGGGCTGGTCAAATATATTAACTAAGGCTTTGGTGTTAGGCCTCCTTTTCAAGGCCACAACTATTTCCTTAGTTTTTGAGGCGTTAAGATGGAGCTTGTTCTTGCTACACCAGTCTACAGCCCAGTTCTCTAGATTGGAGACAGACGCTAGTTTGAAACCAGTGAGCTAAAGAACTTGAAGGCTGGATTTGTATTGTTGTAAACTTTTATTTTATTTTCTAAAGTGTTTTGAGTTGTGTTCTGTCTACGCCGGTAGACTGTGGTTATTTTGACATTAGTTAAGTTATTGAGAGATACTGAGAAATCGCGTGGAGCTAAGCATCAATGCGGCTGCATCCAAGCTAGCATCCTAGCTCCACAAAGCCACCGTATACAGTCACAGGTATCATAATCCATAAATTAGCCGCGTCGTTGTTTAAGCCGCGAGGTTCATAGCGTAGGAAAAAAGTAGCGGCTTATAGTCCGGAAATTACGGTAGTTAAAAGGGTGTAACTAATGTTTTCAAGGTTAAAAATTGTATTTGTTAAAATGTTTTTTAAGCCAATCAGGAGTCATGGTGAGAGGTCAGGGCAGGGGAGAAAAAGGAGTGTTGGGGGAGTGAACGAGAGAGTTGGGAACGGAGCTTTGAGAGTGAGATGATAAAGAAGAGTGTGACGATATTGTATAGTTAATTCAATAGAGGAACGGCTAGTGACTCATTATTAACATACTGACGAGATATTTATATAGAGTTAATCCAATAGAGGAACGGTTAGTGACTCATTATTAACATATATATATCTTGAAGTGTTGTGCTGCGTTTTGTTTGACGGAACTCAGACAGAGTTCTGGAAGAGTAAAGGAAGATACAGCAACAGCTAGCTCAGCTAAAGAGTAGCTTCAAGTTGGGAAGACCTGTTGGAGAGACTGGCCAACCCGGGCAGTCATTAACACACGGGTTCCCGTATCGTCAGTGCCCGACTAGACTGTGGACTGGCGTGACGATTTCTTCCCTCCTGCCTCGCCAACACAGTGAGGAGGACAACGAGTGAGTGATTCTTTTGTTTGGCGCGAAGTAGCCATTTTGTTTAAGGCTCCACCGCTCTCCAGCTTCAAAACGGACTTGCACCGCTCATCGGACAACTGGTTGGGTACCCACCATTACTGTATATATTAGTTATTTACATGCCGGCTTAGATATTATAGGTTTAACAGTGTTATTGTGTGTGTGTAATCTGTGTATGCTAATCGGATGCTATGATTGTGTCGTGCTAATAGCATGCTACGATATGTTATACTGGTGTGGGGCTAATAGCATGCTAAGATTTGCTATGCTTGGTTTATGTGTGTGCTAAATGTTAAATGCTAGATCTAAGGTAAGTGACTGGACGCAGTCAAGCGGAAGTTAGTTGTTTGTGTGTTATATTCTGTGTTTTTGTACATATATAATCTTTTCTAAATCCTATTACAAGTAAATGGTTAAATGTATTCCCTTGTGTACTTGGTCAGTAACTAACTGGTTTGTAAATTGATAGTAGTAGCTTACTAGGTTAGGTCTTAAAGTGATGCATACTTAGGTTAACCTAGTAGGAGTGTCAGAGATAGATAGGTAATTGCTATATTTGGTATTGGGCTATTTAGTTGTATTTATGGCGAGCTTAAATAATAGTGTTAGCAGGGTGCTTTAAACTTCAACCTAGTATTAATTATATATATTAAAGAAACAGTTTAAGTATTCGGGCAGCGCACTCCACTACCATATTTAGGACAGCTAGGGGGCGCTACATAAGCATTGAAACAGCTTTAAAAAATGAAGGCAACATGCTGCATGGATCTTTTTAAAATTGGTTTTAACTTGAAAAACTTACGTGAAATGAGCAATCATTTTAGAATTGCAGAAATCAGTTCAGTGGCATTCAGACAACAGAATAACAGATTAAGCACATGTTTATTAAACGAACACTGTTAACCAAAACAAATAAATTACATTATCTTTACCATGCCAGTGGCACATTACACAAACACAAAATAAAAAGACACATAATAAAATAAACTAGGTTATACTAAATATAAGCCTTGTTTCAATCCCTATTTATTTGAATACACGGATATGCCAATGGGCATACATGAACACACAATGAATGCTCTATAAATAACGATATAGTGTTTTCCCTATCATTTTATTGGCATGGCAGTCAATCCCACTAGAGCCACATGCCAACCTCCAAAAATTAAATGGCCATTTGTTTGACATACATAACAGCAGGCATTCAAAATACCCTAAAACAAACTCACCTTGAACACTGATACTTATGGAGGAAAAAACATCGCAAGGTAACCTCTCTGTTTTTCTCAACAGATGCATGACCTGCCTGAAAAGATATAGGCGTGATTTGTTTAAATTACTTCAAAGTGAATGTTTACTTGCAACGTGTCCAAGAGGACACTTATCTATGCGTTCTGATTCCTCCCTGGCGTACCTGATGTTTGTCCAAAATGGTGCAAAGCCTTCACCTCCCGTTTTGTTAAATATGGACAGCAGTCGTGGCGTGTACTTGTCAAGGAGCAACATGAATTTTGACTGTAAATGTAAAGCAGTAATCCTTTAAACTCATCTTGCGCCTTAGAGACACAATAACAACAAGAGCACTTAGAAATACTAGAGTCAAGTAAACTGGGAAAATAATTTAGGAGAACATCAGTGCCACTATTCTTCTATATGAAGAAACTCATGTACACCGCTGGGAAAAGCTGAACAAGGCTGGCCATCTCTTTCACCTCTGCTACTGGTGGGCAATGGCACACCACTTCTTGTCTTAGTGAAAATGTCTTTGCCCCTCTTCTTTGACCCATCAATCAACAGAAGAGCCTACTCATGTGCTGGTTTCTTCTTGAGTGAGTTCACCACGATTTTTGGACAGCCAATACCTTGAAGTTTGGATCTGAAGTTGTTCATTTTATATTTGAGTCGCTGGAGCCATCCATAACATCCATTGAAAGATCCTGGTTCTTTGAGGCAGGGATGTTTTTTGATCAGGGCCTCTGCTACTTGACTTAGTTGTGCACTTGATGGATAAGCAGTGTACTCATAAATTATCTCAGCTAATCTTCCAAGAATATCTGGAAGTAGTGCGATGAGATCTTTGGTACCGAAAAGAGTCCTTGAACAACTGAAGTTTTCATTGCCTGACTGAAGCAGAATCTCTGTACTGGAAGAGAAACGGGGGATTGCAAATTCCGAGGGCCAACCCTCAGTCCTGGAGAAACAGGCAATGTGTCATGGGAGGACACAGATGAGCAGGCATCATCAGAAGGCTGAAGATAACCATCAATAATGCTCGAGCAGGAGCCGTCTACAGCCCGAATTATAGATCTGCGTCGGTGTCCGTCCGTTTTACGGATGGGCGGGGAAACAGATTCGGACGGATTCGGACGTACTGTTTTTGATTTATACTTCTTCGACGGCTGTGGGTGTTGAAAACAATTCACCGCCAGAACGGTGGGTGGAGCAGCGGTTTTTTGGTCACAGACGAGCTACTACGCAACCTCTTTGAGTGATAGAATTCGTTGATTGTTTATCTCACTCCTCCCAGCCGTCATGTCATCAAGAGCAACAGGTGTAGTCACATGGGTCTTTGAGACACACTACATTATAATGAATAGTCTGTCTAACGCTATATATTCACTTGAAAAGGCAAACTTATCTCCATCATGGTAGGTATTATTTGTGTGAAAAATAGTAGCAATCTATAACAAAATGATATGCTTATCTTACATACACTATAGAAACTATTAAAAACGATTCAATGAAATTAATACTATCTCATTTTCTTTGGTATTTTTTGTCATATTCAGATTTGTAATGATGATTGCTGGGTAATATGTATGCTGTTGTCCAATGTCAAGTCTCTATTTGATCATGTGACGAGACGATATGATAGTTTAGGCGCAACATCTGAACGTCAAGACCAACAAGCTGACTGGGCAAATAAATATCTGTGACAATGTGATTACAGGAGGCAAACTGGTATCAGGGAAGAAGTTAAAAATAAACTGTCATCTGGAGAGTTTAAAAGAATACAAAACGAGGGGGAATCTACTGTATGGAGATATTTCTGCTTAGTAGTCAAGGCATTGAACATTCCATATTTAAATATCTTAAGTAGTCAAGTAAACGTGTTTGCTTCACATGCTTCTCCCCTGTACAAAAGCGTCGGCTAAATGACTAAATGTAAATGGATTAGACCTCGATTGTTGGACTATGTAGATCGTTTTATAACGAACTTTGTGCACTTAAAGTTTTTTAAAAAAAGAAACTGTCATCTGGAGAGTTTAAAACGACACTCGAGGGGAAATTTACTGTAGGCCTATGGAGATATTTCTGTCGGATGGCATCATATTCTATGCGGATTCTAATGAGGCTGTTTGATATGTCCAATGTAAGAAGTGTGAAGCTTTAATGAAATATGATTGATGCCATCCTCTTTCTCCACAACATGGATTAAACATCGATGGTTGGACTATGTAGATACTTTTATAAGGAATGTGTCAAGAAAAAGGATAATCTTCAATGGTAAGACTTGTTTTATTCGCGCCTCTTCTGGTGTAGCATATAACGTGAGTTTTATTTAGGCATATCAGATGCATAGCGTGTGTAATGTGTAGGCCATTTCATTCCGTTCTTGCAATGTGAATAATTCATTTCAATATGCTTATATCCCTTTTGTGCGCGCTTGTGCGTTTAACGGGGCTTGTTTGTGTCAGCCAGTGCATTTATCATTCATCTGTTGATGCTGGAGTTTAATAAAGGCAGGCTATTCTTAAGAAACGTATGTAAATGTGTCAGTAGTATGAACAGTTGAGACATTGACTCATTGGGGTTCGGACTAAATATTTTACTTGCTGTCGGGCTGGGGTAGGGCTGGGACAAGTCAGCGCGATAAGGCATTGAACATTCCATATTTAACTTGGCATAGTCGCCCCATAATGCCGTGCGGCGGGCACATACTTTTCTCGATGTGATGCAGCGCATAGACATATATACATGTCTATGATGCAGCGCCCAACGATGTTCTTTAACAATGTTCCTTACTGTTCTAATTGCATGTCGTTGTTCTGTGTTGGGACGGAGTTTATACAGGTGTGTGACGGTAGCACAGTCTGTTCGTGATAACTTGTAGCAGGGCATAAAGCCCGTGCCATTTTGACATTGTATTGTGTTTAGTGTTTAATTAAAAGCCATAACAAATATTCCACACTTCCGTGATTTGTTACAATATCTTAATAAGTAGTGAAGTCAACGTGGATTCTATGGATTAAATTCATTTATTGACACATCTTTTCAGGACGGCCACAGCGCTTTAAAACGACGTGTTTATAAGTTACATTATTCAAAGATGGTAGATAAAAGGCGAGATAATCGCCAGGTGTAATAAGCCTACTTTCTCATTATGTGTGTGTGTTAGGGTTTGTAATGCAATGGTGTTGGCTGCAAGTTAACTCCACTTCACGTTAAGGTTAGCTTTTGTATATGAGCATTCATTTCAACTGTTCCATCATCTGAAATATCACGGTGTCGAAAAACAAACCTTTGATCTAAACAGAATATTCAGTATGGAATGGGAATATTTCAGAGCAGGGCTATCTTTTATCGCGTTTGACAAATATGCTCCGATTGCTGTGATGTCTCCTGTGAGAATGGGATAGTATTCTCTCCTATGAATTCGCGGTCATTTGAGCGTCCTTATAAGTGTTTCAGAAATATCTTCAGACCTCTTCTGTTATGTTTGTTCATAATCAACTAGAAGAAGCTTGTGAGACGGTCTACAGGCTATTCATAAAAAACATACGTAAATGTGTCATTAGTATGGACAGTTGAGACATTGACTATGTCTGGTTGGATTCCGACAATATATTTGAATGGCTGTCTGGCTCGGGCACTACTCTGTCGGACGCAGGCCGGGCTCGGACAGAAATATTCGGCTGATCCACACTCTATAACAGAATAGGAACAGATAGGGAATGAAACAGGAAATGTGAGATTCCGGAAATGATGTCGTTAGGAAATGATTTCGTTAGCGGACCAATCACAGCCAAGGGGGTATCCGTCGCTATCCGTTCGTATCCGAAAAAGTTACAAAAATCGAGAGGTGCACGTCGGTGTCCGTCCAGCTCTCCGAAGGGCTCGGATGGGCGTTCCACCACGGGGAAGGGTGTTGCCAAGGCGTGGCTATGTGTCCGGACGGACACCGACGCAGATCTATAATTCGGGCTTAAGTCTGTTAAGGTCAAAGTTACTGTAGGGGGTTCCTGGATATACACAACCTTGATAGTGTCCTTATCTGTGATGTCAGTTGTCAAAAGCAAGGAGAAAAAGTCATTACCAAAATCAGCATCCTTGTAATGCAAACAGAAATCCCCAGAAATCCTAAATGTATCTCGAACTACCGAATGAAGTTCTGCAACTGTTCCAGGGATTCCAGATGGCAATGTCAGTTTCTGGACAACATGGTCTGAAAGTATCACTCGGAGATGGGCTGGTTGCGACATTAATCTATCTGTAATACACAAAATGATTGAAATGTATCAGTAAGTACCATAACTACAAAAGTCAGTGAAATTACAATATAGTGTTTCCCCCAGAGTTGTACAGGCTTCGCACAGTGCCAGGCCAACACACCAAACTCCATTTGTTCCATTTTTTTTTGTTTATTTATTCTTTTAAATGAAAACATGAAGGCCACATAACAAATAACTCTGTTCCTGCACTGTATTTGTGTCTTGTATGTACATCTTAACGTAACTTTAGGCTGATAGGCCTAAACCTCATCGTGAAAAAGTGATATGTTGGTTATTAGAGAACCCTGTTAGTGCTTCCCAATAAACTGGGCAACTGCCTTTTTGTTCTAGCCATGACTTCCGAATTTGACAAGTCAAGGATATGTTGGCAATCTATGGAACAGAAATCTAACATTTCAGGGTTACAATGCTTTTTCCACCAAACATGTAAGGTGTTAAAGGGAACATGTAGGACAGCTCTGCAGGCTCTAGCACTTCCACAGTGTGTGTTTTCTCAAGGACATAGCTCCTGAGATGCTCAACTGACCAAGCACTTAAGCATTTCACAATGAATACATGAGTGCCCTTCACAACAACTATTTGGATCAACTCTCCTGTCAGACCACCTGTCGAGCCATTAGGCAAAATCATTCCAATTGCATACTTTTGCCACTGTAACAAAGATTGTTGGCTATCTGGATACTTGTCTCACCAGGGAATTTAGCTTGCAGTGCCTCCTGGATATCTTCTCTTAGCACAGTAACATCTACAGTAGACAGTTGTGTGGTCTGTAAGACAGGTTTCACAACACTGGGATCATGCTGGTTGTATGCAACCATCAGCTGATATATAGCAGAATATTTCGAAAGCTGTGAGTGTGCCTGACAACGCGCTTAAAAAAGCTGTGTTTGGCTTCAAACCGCATAGTCCACTAGTGGACCATAGGCCCTGATCAGCTGCGGATAATGTTCCAGGTAATGATGTTTGGGGATTAGTTTTTCCTGTGGGAAAACCTGTGTCTTTGTTCAGAGATCTTACAGTCTAGGTAACAAATAGTCTCCTCTGTGTGAACATGACTTACAATAAGCTCAACTATGTACTAGAAGTACTTCCCATGCTGGTTCACCCTCAGGGATTTTTGATCCAATTATGAGGGGCAGGAATTGCAGCAAGGACCAGTTTTCATGGGCATTCCCTCCGACACTTTTCCTTGCTGCAAAATTCAGAGGGACCTGCTGTGGAGCATTAGTCTTTTCTGACCATTTGTAGGGGAACGTGTTGATGCATTTGTTGAGTTCATTATTATCATTCTTATCCACTGCTATGCACTGGGCTCTGCTCGGCCTGTCGTTGAAGCAGGCGCAAATGCTATCTCCGTGAATACCTCTCGGTTGAAGGGATATATTCCACTTGCCCGGAATCCTGCTTGAATGTTGCCCGGGGTAACTGCAAGAGGGAAGGCTGTACCCACCACTTTGGGGATGTCATATGTCGTCATGGTTTTCCCGGGGTTGTTCAGCATCCAGGCACTGGAGGCGGTGTTTACTTCAACGGACCGTAGACAGACACATCCAGGGGCTGCAGGCAGTGTGAGCAATGGGGGAGGGAAGGACCCCGTTTCCCCTTACATGTGGAAGGGGGTCATCTTTTGGGAGAGAAGCAATAAATTGCTTCCCCCAGTCGAGAAACACCTCTGTGTTGCTTCCCCCAGTCTCAGTTGCTTTGACCAGAGTGTTGGTGGGAGCCCCGTAGCACCACTCAGAGCGCAAACGCTTTGCTTTGAAGATCACCATAAGTGGACCGTATTCTCCAGCTGCGTTGAGACTTGCTAGTAGGGTGGTGGTCTCCCCTCGCTCATTCGCAGTGACCTCAAAGCAGGGCGAGCCTACTGGCGACACCACCCTCGAGGACACAAAATGATCCTGTAAACCAGTCTCATCACAGTTCCACAGATGAGAAGGAACATCTTGAATGCCAAGGTCAGTGATGATATCCTCATAGGTCTTAAACCATTGGCCAACAACTACCGGGTTGAAACAAGCAGCCCGAGCTGCAGAGAGGGCCTCTGGCTTCCTCAGGCCAAGACGGCAATGCCTCTTCATGAAGGCCTTGAACCAATAGTGGCCTGCCTGACCTTTGCTCCTCAGAGAAGCCCGAGTCCATTTGCCTGTGCAAACTGTAATGCAAGCTTCTGGATTTCTGGCTTCCTCATGGGAAAACCTCGTTTTGCTAGGTTTTCGATAATCTCTGCTAAATTAGCCTCCTCCTGCTCTGATAGAACTGGCTTTCTTCCTGCTACATGCTTATGTCCTTCTATTACACCTTTAACCCGTCTATGAAGGGTGGATTTTGGGACATTCCAGGCCCTGGCAAGATAACGGAGCTTAGGTCTGTTGCCTGCCCTTTCCAGTTCTCTGAACTCCTGCAATTAGTAAATAATAAAATAATTTGAATTATTACATGTTTTAGTTTAAACAAGTAATAATTCAAATTATTGTATTATATTAGTAATATCCTTTTTATAAAAGTGACATTTATTTGCAGTAAAATTCCCTTTACAAATATACATCAAGAAATGCTGCATGTTGAAAATCCCTACTCTCTAGAGAGAACTAGACTACTGTGGAGGTATATACATGGAGGACAGAGATAAGAAAAAAAAACTGTGAAATCAATAAAAATAAATAATATATATTAAACTAAAAATTAACAATAAATAAGAATATAAAGTAACGGGAGTGTGGTGTAAATCAGTAAGTGTGGTGCAAAGATCAGTCCTGTAAAACCAAACAATAAGTCAAAACACTGAGGGGAGAGAAGCAGCCTCGAGCACAGACTAGGCAGGCCTTTTCTAGGCCCGTCAATCAACCTCCAATTGCGCGCACCTGAGAACTCCCGCCCTGCACACAGAGAGAGAGAGATGCAGCAAAAATGGGCGGGCCCACAGAGACCCACCAGGGTCGTAACATTGGGCTAATGCCCTTTGAAAAAGTTTTATTGAGCTTCTGTCGCATGTTGTTGCTCTGTAAACTAAGTGTAGTCATTTAGCGATGTGGTGTAGCCTTAGCTTAAAAAACAGGGACACAACTAATATACGCAGCGTATGGTGGTGGCTGTCTCTGCCATACTGCGTGTCGCCGATGTGCTCCCCGAGCACAAACACATCCTCTGACCCGATCCTCTTCCGTACAATGTAGATGACCTCTAGCAGTTTGATGGGCTGTGATCGTCTGAAACTTGATGATGCCTGGCGAATGACCCACTCTGCTGCCCTGACGACCCTCACTGTGCCCTCTGATGGAATCACCAGGTATCCATTGTCTTTTAGAGACAGCAGGTGGTAGCTCTGGTCCTTGATGGCAGATGCAGCGTCTGTCACCAGGCTGGCACGGCAGACATCACAAGGCAGCTTCTTCAGAGCCTGTCGCACAACAAATCCTGAAATTTGAGTTAGTATAATAATATCATAACTTATAATAATAATAATTAATAAGCATGGGGAAATGAAGGGGACATTTCTCTTTTTGGACTATCGTCAGATTATTTTCCCACAGATTTGACTATTGGCTCTTTCGGTTATAGGCAAAAATCGACTTTGTCAGCCTTTACCTGAAATGTACACGAGAGCGTTGTCCACAAGACCATCGAAGCGGACGGGAAGGTAGCTGTGGTCATGTACTAAGGCAGGAATGTCAGCAAAAGGGGATGGAAGATCTTCTCCTCCTGCTGCAGAGGACATAGCTACAGCTGATAGGCTTGTAGAGGTGTCGATGACCGCTGCTAGGGACTGTCTCATCCTGTGCTGTCACATTGTCTCTGCATGGTTTAACAACTCCACACCGGGCCATCAGCTTTCTAAAGATGTACTTGAACTGGCTGGCATTAGGGTTGTTATTCCAGCCTCCTTAAAAAAAACACAAGATATACGAGTATATTACACAGATATTCAATGCATGCTTTAAAATGTTTTATGCTAAAAAAATAAAGACAAATCAGAACTAGCCACCCCAGAATGATCTTTCCACATACATTAAGTTGAATGACATTATCAAACAATTCAGACTGTATCAGTGGTGATACATTCTGCAAACAGATAGTCAAACACACAGACATTTTTCTAAAAATTCAAAATAGTTTGTGACACTTCCAGGTAATGTGTATGTCTTCAGAAAACACATTTTACCGCACTTCAGGGCAGACACAAATCCACATTTCAAACAATTCACTTCATTGCCACATTGGGGGGGGGGGGGGGGTTAAAGCTGACTAGTTTGCATCCCTGACCTTAAAGTATAATCAGTGTGAGGTTTAGGATCCTTAAAATTACTTTTAGGACACTAAACCTTCTTGAATCAATTCACAACATAACATGCAGACCATGCAATACATACCATTATGACACTGGCATCTGGGGAGAAAAAAACTGAATACAAGAGAATTGGAACACAGACAAATTTGCAGACAGCAAACACATTGGATATATGAATAATATATAATACGTACCACTTTATGAACTTGACGCAGACAGAAAAGAGCATCTCATGAACTTGATGCAGACAGGACAGAACATTTTACAGGACAGAGCATCTTATGAACTCGATGCAGAAGATAGTAGATAAATAAGAGAACAGAGCATCTGTTAAACTTATATCATGGACTTGAGGGATGCACTGAAACCGGTAGAGTTTTACCTTAGATAATTTAATGATTTGTAAATTGACTACTTGTATACATCCAACAAAGAATCAAATAAACCCTTATTTTCTAAATCAGCAGTCTCGTTCTGATAATTGAATTATAATTAAGCATTTGTGCTGGGTATTGGCGACTACAAATGCATCACTAATTGAACAGTCACTATTTTAAAGTGGCATTATGCAGTAATTGTACTTCAGGGTTAGGGTTAGGATAAGCAGTTTTACCTTGAAATAACAGCTTAAAAAAAATTGGGGCGCTACAATGACTTTTAATATGGAGAATCGCTTCTGTGCCGTTGCCATACCAGTGTAACAGGTGGAACTAACCATAGTACTGGATTGAGAAAAAGTTACATTTAATTTAATTCTTTTCATTGCTCATGAGCGTTACTCTTAACCAGTGTTTCTCAAACTTTTTCAGGCCAAGGACCACTTAGCCAATAAAAAAAAACTCGCGGACCATCTAACTAAATAGTATATCCCCGGAACAACAGGCCTCCTACCCAGACCTGGCACCAGACAATTGTTAGCGGCACGTTATTTTCGCGGGTGGGCACTCGGTTTTATCGGTAGGCTAGTTATAGATATGACAATGCGCTAGTCAAAGCATCTGGAACCCTGTCCCATGCCTGACTTGGTTAAGTTACAAACTATAGTTCGCTCACAGCCTCATACTCCCATCACACACTCAGACACGCCAATGTATCACTAAACACAAATAAACACTACGATGCGCATACCGACCACGCGACCGCAGTAATTCACTACCAACCGCAGGCTAGCCGACTGGCATTAATATAGCCATCCTAGTAGTCAACTATTCTTAATTATGAGTTGTCATTATCCAACGTCACACAACACAGAATACAGTTATCATCTTGCTGTCTCTGCAGCGGGAGAAAAAAACGCTGCTTGAATGCAGCTCCGCGGCGGGAGTGACCCTTCTCCTTGTCTGTGTCAGAGGCATTCTCATTTAATTTTCTTTTCATTGTCCTTGTCTTAAGCCACCGATCCATGACCTTCTTAATAGATTAAGAATAGAGTTGCGGACCACACTTTGAGAACGACTGCTCTTAATTGAGACACCTGTCCTACTCACCAGTGTGTTCTTTAACTAACTGAAAAAGGGGCACTTTAACCAAAGTAATAATTTCCCACTCAGAGAAACCTAAAACATAGTGTAGCGCCCCTGTACTCAACTGGGAGCGGAACAGTCTATTGCATATGACCTCTATCGCTAGGATAGAGGTGCTTCGGGTTCTCGTAGTTAGTATGTTTAGGCTAGTTCTAGGCTCGGCATTGGAGGGGGGAGAAAACTGACAATAATAAAATCATATACAATTTATGGTAAATACAATAGTTTAATAAATATAATGATATAATAATAAGAATAATGATAATAAGAATAATGATAATAACAAAAAGACAATGATACAAAAGAAAAGAGAGCTCTATTAATTATCAAATAAAATACAATTAAACAGTTCAAAACAAAACAAATAGTCTGTGTAGTGAGTGAAATCAGTGTATGTGTTTCTTAGCTGGTTCCAGTCCGGATCCTCAGGTCAATCTGGGTTAGCTCGCCATCCAACATTCCAATGTGTTCAAAAAACCAATCTGCGTATAGCAGTTCAACAGAACAATCAATCATCAAAAATCTAATATTTAAACATTCAAAGGTTCCGATCTCAGACACGCACAGACTATTGTGCGCGAGCCTCGGAACATTCCACTCCAACGTCTCCCGTTTCCGAGAGTCCGTTATATATACAGTACATTAGCCTAATAATAAGTTAATTCCCAATTCAATAAAATAACCTTTATACATTCCCCAATTCCCCTATACAAAGACATATAACTCCCGATTCTATACTTACACTTGTATTTTCTTTAACATACACATATCATTCTTGATTCAACTATAACAACTATAATTTCCCCGATTCAGCTATCCCAAACGATTTAACTCCCGATTCGATATTAACACTTATCATACACAAATATCATTCTACATATAACAATAGTACAAACACAAACATTAAAAGAAATTCTCCGATTGGTTTTAATTATCTAAATTGGCTAAATCAAACGGTCAGTTTAATTACTCACCGGAGATCCGAATGAAAGATCAAACGGTTTACGTCAGTCAAGTAAAACGAGTACTTTACTAAGATACTAAGTAAAGTAATTTAAAAGAAGAAATATTAATCAAAGGGAAAATCGATTTAAAAGTAAAAAGAGGGTTTCATAGAGGAGCATAAATCAAACGGGGTGCATCAAAGGAATCAAGGAGAGTATTAATAAAAGAAAACAAAAGATCTCCTTGGAGACGGTCGCGTGAAAGATTTTCACGCGACTATTTGATCCACTTATTTAGGTGGGTTACAATAGCAATAACACAGGATGTCATAAGCCTCATACCAACATTCACTTCCATATATCAGAATACACTGTGTCTTAATAACAGCAAAACATGATAGAATAGATGCAATAAACTGCAAGTCAACCTTAACACTATTACCTTATACCCAAATACAAAGACATTCAATTGCCAGACTCGCGACCACACACACCGTGAGCGTGTCTACTACCGGACACTTTACGAAGTACACTGCAATACAGTGCACTGACATCTGTAGTGCACTCCGTCGCTGATAAGTGCTGTATCAAATGGAACACTTACGTTAACCACTTGGCGGAAGTGACGGACGCAAATCTGTTCACGGCACCCGCGAAATTAACCAGGGAGTGACATACGCAAATCTGCTTGCGATACCCGCGAAACTAAAACTGACAAAATGAATGCACTTCTTGCCCTCTTTTTGTCCCTTGTTTACCCCTTTCTCCACCCCATGTGGAAACTGCGATACCTCCACAATCGCGGCAGGAGCCTCCGCCTTCTGGCTGCAGTCGAGATGGTATGTAACAGCATAGCTTCATGTAGTAGTTGCAATTAAATTCTCCTAGCTAGGTATGCTAAATTCTCAATTATCTTTGTCAGAAGTAGCCTTCTTCTTTGCAATCCACATACACACCATATGGAAATAAAACATGACAAATCTGTATATGTTTGTCCCTAGATTCCAATTAGTTTTAAGAATTATCCACTGAAATGATAGGCATCATCTGCTTGAATTCACACAGTAATAGGCCTACTTTGACTGACTGTACTTTTATACACATCTCTGTTGTAGTTAAGTTTACCCTGATACAGGAATCAATTAGCAATTGAACACACAGGCATATTAATTATTGTTACAAACATGCATCAATTCTAATATAAATCAGAAAATGCAATAAAAGACTACAAAACCTCAATGACATTGATTGATACATTTAATTTAATTGATACATTTATTGATAAAATGACTTACATATTAATATAATCTTCCCTTCCCCTCCCCACACACTCTACAGCAGCCACCCAGTCCCAGGCGGCGCTGCCGTATCAATGTTGCAATGCCACAGTGACATGAGGGTGGACTTCAGGCTCACCCGAGAGTCATTCAACGCCCTCATGGCTGTGGTGGGCACTGACTGTGACCACGGTTGGGGCCCCGAGAGCTCCTGTCTAGTTTTTATTTTTTGGCTTGCCAGCGCCACCTCCTATCGGGTGGTGGCCAGGGCCTTCGACATGCCCCGGGCCACCGTTCACCGGCTGGTGCACAGGATGAGTGGGCAGATCGCTGCGCTCCTGTACACCGTTGTCCGGCACCCTAAAGGAGAGGAACTCCCACGCCTAGGTGCCCTCTTCGCCCGTCTAGCTGGGTCGGCAGCCTTCAGCAGAGTGGTGGGGGCTATTGATGGCTGCCACATCCGAGTGAAGCCCCCAGCGGAGGATGCTGCCTGCTATTTCAACAGGAAGCTTTTTCATTCCATCCAGCTGCAGGCCATCTGTGATGATAAGTGCAAATTCATAGATGTGTGTGTGGGCTACCCAGGCTCAGTGCATGATGCCAGGGTCCTGAAAAACAGCCCCATCTTCTATGAGCAGTCATACCCTCCACCAGGATACTGTATCCTTGGGGATGGTGGCTACCACTGCCTGTCCCAACTCATCTGCCTCATGACCCCCTTCAGGCAGCCTGTCGGCAACCACCTCCAAGCACGCTACAACTGCTGCCTGTCAAAGGCGAGGTGTGTTGTGGAGAGGTCCTTCGGGATACTGAAGACGCGATGGCGGTCCATCTTCTTAAAGGCTCTGGAGGTGGATGTGAGGTTTGTGCACAACATCTGCCTCACCAACGGTGACCTGCTGAAGCCAGATGCAGATGTCGGGAGGACAGCAGAGGACCTGCCAGCACCTCCAGGAAACGGCTATGTCCCAGACCACGATTACATTTAAATTAATACATTAAATATTTATAGGGGGTTCTGAACACCAGAATTCCCCTATAATTGGCAAACAACTTATGAGTTTGTAATATTTCACTATCACCATTTCACTTGTTAAGCAAATTATTTTGTCAATAATTCCACAAGAGACTACCCACAGCAACCTTTAACCCTTTACTTTTCAAATGTATGCAGTTTAACTCTTTGGTGAAGGTCCCTTTAAATTTCGGTCACTCATGACTGGTCACGTATTTTGTTGCATTCTTCTTCTATTTCACTCAATCTTCGTTCCCATGGTACTGAAAATGTTGTTTACAGTTGTCCAATCACAAGGGAGTATTTGATTTGAATACCCAGTCTCAAATACCATTGGTTTAGAGATGTTTTATAGAAAAATATTTTTGACGTCGCTTCATTTTCAACATGGCGTTTGCAAGCAAAGTCTACACGCTCGATCAAGCGGTTCATCTATGTTTACAAACGGACAATGAAGAGGACAACGATGCAGATAGTTCCACTGGTGGGATGAGCAGTGGAGAAGAGGAAGAACTTGATCATCTGTTAATGAATGATTGTGATAATGATCAAGAATTGAGGTTAGATGCGTCTATGTTCACTCCTAAACGACACGCTGTTTATCCTTACATTACAATTTCCGATCTTTTGCGCCATCAATATATACATCTTTTTACACTAAACGTTATAACATTACATTATTATTTGGAATTGGTTATTGGAAGTTATTAGACTTTTTCTTGATAACCTATGTGTTTCCAGTGTTTTGTGTCCACGTGGAATGACGTTTCATTCATGGATTCGTTCGTGTCATATGTCCCGCATTTAGATCGCGATACACATTATTTTTCATACAATGCTATCACTTCTGTCTCATAGTTATTTTGTTTATCTTGATCAACCAAAATAAATGATTATATATTTCTATACTTGCATTTGTGTTGTTATTTCTCGTATATAACTTTGTAGTTTGCTATTTATTATGATATTTCATCCTAAACATTCTTCTTATATCTATCTTGTGGTGAATGATATTCACCTTGATCATTGCATGGCAAATCATAGATCAGTAAAGAGACAAAGTAATTGCAACTTTGATATATATCAACATTCATGTTTTATGTTGCTAATTTTCATTGCAGTGTTCAAGTCGAATATCAACCACCACAAGACAAGTCAAGTTCAGGGGGTGATTCTGAAAATCATCTTGGGTCACCTCTCCAAAACGTGGCAGAGGACAACCACATGGCAAAGGACAGCCACGTGGAAGAAGGGCTAGGGGTAGAGGAAGGGGTATCAGCAGAAGTGATAGGGCCAGAGGTAAATGTGTAGCACCTGGTCCTGTTGATGTAAATAAAAGCTACGATGACCCAGACCCATTTTCCTAATCATACCCTGCGAGGGACAATGACCACAGCTTTGGACTTTTTCAGGCTCTTCTTCACCGTTGAGATTATGAATGACATATGTACATATACCAACGATTATGGCTGGAATTTGGTGGTAGGCAAGCCCTATTATGGCAATAAGCAAGGAGCCTGGCGCGAGACCAACCCTGCAGAGCTAGGCAAGCTTATCGCTCTCTTAATTTACATGGGTTTTGTAAAGGTTAGCTCCTTTCACAGGTATTGGAGTACTAAGTCACTTTACCATGGCCTCTGGGCGCGTCAAATCATGTCAAGGGATAGATTCAAAGCCCTTATAGCATCTATACACATTGTTGACCCTGGACAAGAGAGGGATGGAGATAAATTGCGCAAAGTGGCAGATTTTGTTGCAAAATTCAAAGCAAAGTGCCAGTCCTTATATCAGCCCACACAAAACATCTCAATTGATGAGAGGATGGTGAAATCAAAACATAGATCAGGAATTAGGCAGTACATAAAAAACGAACCGACTAAATTTGGCATCAAGCTTTGGGTTCTTGCTGATAGCTGCAATGGGTACACTTGCGATTTCGATACATATGTTGGCAAAAATGGTGGTCAGGTTATTGGACCAAATGGCCTGGGGTATGATGTGGTAATGAGACTAATCAACCCACTTCTAAATCAAGGGTATCATCTATTTTTTGATAACTTTTATACGTCAGTTTTACTGATAAAAGATTTATTTGGACTGGGAACACCTGCCTGTGGTACAACATGTGAGAACAGACGAGGATTTCCCTTGTCTATGAAAAATGGAAAGCAATGGGCACGGAAAAAGGCTAGGGGAAGCATGAGGTGGAAGAGAGATGGTTGCTGTCTTGCTATCCAATGGAAAGATAACAAGGCAGAAGATTTTGTCAAATTGACTCCAAATTTGGCAGGAAGATTCCTTACAGTATATACTAAAACTTTGCTTTTGCACAATTGCAGTCATTAAAACATAAAGGCAACCACAGCAGATTACACCTACATTTTGTGTTTTATTTCAGAAATATCGCTGCATAAATTATTTTTTAATAATTTTAATTGAGTGATAATATTTTTTCCATCTATTCTACATTGATTCTACATTCATCACCCTTTAAAATGAATCATAATATATGGTGTTATAGGCAATATTTGCAGAGATATCCCAGATTTACAAAAAGTCACTAAAAATGGTCAATTTTGGGGCAGTCACCAAAGAGTTAAAACTAAAATATGAATAAGCATTTTATAAGAAGAATATAACTAATCTCTTGCATATTTCAGTTTGAGCTCCTAACAGCCCGCCCATTAGCAAATGACAGCTACTCATATGATAAGGTGTAGGTACACTGGAATTCGTCCATTGTGGTTGACTTTAATCAGTAACTTGTCTGGGTTCCCCCGGAAACTACGTCAGGTTTTACCTGTCATAAAAATGTAACCTGATGCTTTTCTTAACCACGCCCACCTGAGCGTGGATAATAGCCGCATCTCCCCAGATGTGACTCTCTCTCTGTCGGCGCCCACCTGGCCAGGACCTCTTCAGCTCTCCCTCCCGGCCTCGACCGAGGAGAAAGCCTCTTTGACCTCCTCTCACCTCAGGCATCGCCTACACACGGTGAAGAACCACTCTCTTTGCTCTCACGTCTTACGGCCGACACACGCCTAAGATCTCTCAGTCAACTAACTGCTCAGTGAGACGCAGTAAGTTTAGCGAAAGCAGCTAACGATAGACCTGCTAGCTAACTCCACACAACGGGAACAAAAGGCAGACTGCAACGTTCTGAGCGATCAAATCCTCCGATCTAAACTGCAGGGACACACATCACAGCAAGGACAACTTTCTCCATTTACGGACGGCATCATCTCTTCTCTGCCTTATCCACGTCGGACCAGCCCAACACTTTTCCCAAAGGACTGGTAACTGACATTAACTGGGCATTTAGCTATCCTAGCTATTCACAACCTGGCTAAGCATAAGACTGTTTACATGCCATTGTTCATGTGTTTCATATGTTTTGTTTACTGAACGTAACTGTGATATATATGTTCATTGTTAGCTGGTAGTTGGCTTCGCCACACCATCTAAGGGTTATCGTTAGGATTGCTTCTCAGACACATCGAGTCTTGCATGCATCACTAACCATTTCCCTCTTTCCTAACATGGCATCTTAATCGCGCACGATTACACATACATTGGCCTTCACATAGCCTCACACGCGAAGAGAATACTCGAACTTCGCGCTGCATATAGGCTCGTCCTTTTTCCACATCACATGTATGTTCGCGTACGTGCACACACATGCACGCGGAACTACGGTGATCAGACAAAGGAACACACACACACATTCTTTCTGGCGCGCTCCTAACAGCGCAACCCCGAGCTCACCAGCTCACACACACATCCCCACATTCCTTCAATTCATTGGTTAGTTACATTTAGCTAGATTACAGATTGTGTGTTATTTCTTATCATTGTGTGAATAAATACTTTGATTTATATACGCTGGTTTATTTAATGTTACACAAGAATGGACGTTGCCAACCTCTTCTATTCAGAATTCTAATGACCTTCAACCATACTATTAGTAAGGTAACTTTGGTTGTAGTTATTAATTTAATTATTAATCAGAGTTCCAAATTGATAGTATAATATATTTTATGAGACTGATATATTTAACGAGACTGATTTGTGGATTATCATTATTTTGACCACGTGGAGGACACTACACTTTGTGTGGCGCCCCCTAGGTGTCGAACTTAATTGATCTGCCTTTGTGTTGAATGGTTGATGCCTGTCCAATCGGGTGAGACTACCAACATATTGTTGCTGTTGCAAGGACAGCACCAGTGTGTCTTGGTGGCCCTCGCAAAGACGGTATCACAATTTACACACAATTGCACCCACATTCACCCGGCTCCTGCTCACAGGGTAAGTTACCTACATAGTCTGGTACTCCCATGTGAGGCTGGTACCAATTTCACCTACAAAGGGTATGGTAATTCAGTGATCACTATTGACTTCCTAGAAAAGTAAAACAGGCCTCAGCCCCCTACGGGTTAAGTGTTAGTAAACAGACATGTACATAAATCTGAAGTAACCAGGCTTTATTATTATTTCTGAGCTGAAATCTTTTCCAAAAGGGTGAGGAGGCGCTCCTCTCTGGCGGCTGCCTCGCTCATTCTGGCGGCTGTCTCCCTCTCTCGCCGCTCCTCTCTGGCTGCTGTCTCCCTCCTCTCTGCTGCTGTCTCCCTCTCTCTGGCGGCTGCCTCTCTCCTCTCCTCACTCTTTCTGAGAAAATTAAATCTTCTCTCCTCTATGGCAACCGTCTCCCTGTGGCGACATTCTTCCCTCTCCAGGGCCTCCCTATGTCGCCGCTCCTCTCTCTCAGCAGCCTCCCTTGCCTCGCTCACCCTGGCCTCCTCCGCTCTCCTTTGCTTCTCCTCCATCTCCGTCCATGCCTCGGAGATCTTCCTGTCATTTTCTTTAATGAGCTCGGCAACCTCCACAGTGTCTACCCTCCGTCTTTTCGGGGTTGACACTGTGGAGGAAGCTCCACTTGCATTCCTGACCACAGGGAGGGGTGTGACCACAGCAGGGGGAGGGGGGTCCCTGCCACTTCCCGGCTGGATGAGGCAAAGAGGACTGGAGGGGTCACAGATGGCCTGGCCCCTAGTGCCTCATCCATAAGGGCATACCACTTCCAAGAAGCAGCAGTGACCCCACCCCGCTCTGTGCTCACACCCGTCCGGGGTTTCTTGAGCTCCTGCGGATGAAAAGACAGCCAAACTGGAGTTGCACATCATTGCGCCTTCAACTGGTCTGGTAATTGGTTATTGAACTGAAGGCTGACCATACGATTACTTTACATTACTTTGAGCACAATACATAGATAAGAACAAGAGTAACAACAATCACCTTAATCATAATATATTGCATCCATGTACATGTACACTGCATGTAAATACTCACTAGCCATGCCATCTCTACATTGTGCAAGTGTGTTACTCTACAGGGGCAAAGTTATGATCAAGAAAGATACTTTATTGGACTAGGCTTTGTTGGACACTAGGCTTAATCTGACCTTATATTTGTGAACGAGGTTTTCCCACCTCTTTTTCACAAACTTGGGATCCAAGCTCCCAAGCCCTCTCTCCTTCATGAAGACCCTGGTGGAAATATATGCTGCTTTAACATCTTGCCTCAACCACATCCCTGACACAGTAATGACCATATTGATCATTGCAAGGTTAGCAACTAAGGCAACCATTTAGAGTAAAGTCCTATTAGCTACCATATGAGTCATTTTACTTACTCAAATCCAGTCACGGAGGCGTTCCTCTTCCCCGTGAAGAGGGATTTGTTATCCGACCGCCACGGGATTAAGGCTCTCGTGTCCTCGTCTGTCCCTAGACATGTGAAATACCACGACATTAAAATAAAAAACACACAACGATGATTGAAAGCTACAATTATTTCCCGCTCGTCAAGCTAAAAGTGTCCGATAAAAGTGCACCTTCGCCGGACTGTCAAAGAGGACCGGGTGGTGGATTAGCCAGCTAGCTTATCATAACTGCCATGCAGATCCAATGGCATCTAGCTAGCTAGGTATGCTAACAGTCGGTATACATCGTTACATCATATACATCGTTAACGCCACCAAATACTCATGTCGCTGGCTTTAATCTGAGAATGGCATGTTAGTAGTACATTTTAATATCAGTACAATGTTTAATTACCGCTGATACTTACATTTACGGTCTGTAGCTTCATGGTCTACCGCTTGTGCTACCGTAGCCATCTCGTAACGATAGCTATCGTAACGGTATTAATTATCGGGCGGCGTGTGGGCAAACGTTCGCGTTGTCATGTTAACCCGTTATTAAACTGAGCATATCCATTATTAAAATTGCTATTTCGATTGTTTAACAGAACAGCCGTTGTTTAACACTGTCCGATGACTGACAAGCGCCTGGAGCCCGCCACCTGCCCCCTCTCGTCAAGCTAAAAGTGTCCGATAAAAGTGCACCTTCGTCGGACTGGCAAAGAGGACCGGGTGGTGGATTAGCCAGCTAGCTTATCATAACTGCCATGCAGATCCAATGGCATCTAATGCTACCTAGCTAGCTAGGTATGCTAACAGTCGGTATACATCATATACATCGTTAACTCCACCAAATACTCATGTCGCTGGCTTTAATCTGAGAATGGCATGTTAGTAGTACATTTTAATATCAGTACAATGTTTAATTACCGCTGATACTTACATTTACGGTCTGTAGGTTCGTGGTCTACCTCTTGTGCTACCGTAGCCATCTCGTCCGCCATTGTTTTAGAAATAAAATGAAAAGCTGGCGAGAGGGCTCTTCCGCTACGTAGCCAAGATGGCGCCCGTTTAGGGCCAGTAGTGTCCATCGTTTCACACTGCATTTTTTGCCCGTTTGCAGTGCGCCATCCGGGTACTTTCAGTGCACTGAATTTTGCTTGTTTTGTCTGGCGAGAGACTCTGGAGAGGTATCTAGCTAGCTAGGATAGTGACAATCTAGAGTACAGTACAGTAACGTAGCAGTGTGGAGCAAGATAGCTGCAAGTAACTTTATTGTTCAAGGGATGTGTGTGCATGTTGCTGAAAGTATTTCACAGTCAATGTAGCGATAACTTGTGTTGTGGCGAGAATGGGATCTCACTACACCTTTTCTTTCAATCAGAAGACCGGAGACTGGATGTAGAAATCTGGAGGTTTATTATTGTAATCAATAAGCTACAATAAGGAGATGGTCCATGGATTAGCTCGATCTCATTGTATGAACGTTTTGCATGCCATTTTAAGGCCTGTGGGATGTGTCCTATCTGGCTGTTTGCCAAAACCAATCAGAATTAACTACTCCCTCTTCTGTAACTCCCCTGAGTACCCTTGTGTGTGTGTGTGCTTATGTGTCAATGTGTGTGTCTGGATCTCCTGAGACCCCCTGACATCCTCTGTGACCCCTGTGTGTGCCTAAGGCTCCTCTGAGAACGTCTGACCCCTTCCCCATCTGGTGCGGATATCCTGAGGCCCTCAGTTAATTGTTAATTGCTAATTGGCGCCTGTGTAATGGTCTATGTCTGCTTCCTGTTAAGTCTACTCTTCCTAAAGTGAGACTCTCATACTGATAAGCTAATCCATGTTCATCTTAACATAAAAATATCCCACACTTGCTTGTAAAATGACGATCCTGATGTAATGCTATGGCTTTGTATCAGATCGCCAAGTTTTTGCTCTCGGGTTGTGCCTTATGCATACCTTGTGATACTCAGGAGTAGGTTGCCCCTTCACAAAAGGCTACACATTTTATTCAATTTTTTTTTTAAAGTTCGTAATGGCCTTTTGGGACGTTTTGTTCAACATTGATTCAGTATGTTAAGCTCCTGGCAACTTGCTGGCGTTTGCTACCGCTAGCTAGGATAGCTCAGCGTGCAATTTTGTGGATCTCGACTTTATTAGCATGCTCCTGTCTTCTCCGTTTTCTTCAGTTGTCTGTAGCACCGTTAACGCGCCACCAACAGGCGTGGGGGATGTACCACAGCGGATTTAATCCGATCCGCTTGGTTCATGTGCACGCGAATGTCTCTTCACCCTGCTCCGTGTGCACGCAATTAAAAAGTGGATCCGTGTGAAAAATGAATCCGGGTTCAGGCAACTTAGACTCCGTGTGCAAGCGGCCTTAGTGTCAACAGGTATCAGAGTGAGTGAACACCCAAGTATGAGGCATAGTTTGATTTCTCTCCATTTCCTCTGTGGCTATGCTTTTTAAAATAAAATTGCTGCATTGCTTTAAACCTGTAAATATGAGATGTGACAATAAGGGTGCTTTTGAGGAAAGTATGTGGTAGGTATAAACAGTTTTAACCAAGTTCTTGCATATTGTTGAATTTGAGGAAGGTCATAATTATTTAATCGTTCCTGATGCCAAAAATGAAAAAAAAAAAGATAAGGGTTAATCCTGGTGTCATTCACATTTAACAACCACCCTCGTTTTGGGGTAGCTGACCAACAGATCAACTACAAAGAGAGGGTGGGTGTAAAAGGGGTAAAGCAATTAATCACTCAAATGTTGGTAAGAACAGTAGAATGTTGGGAAATGTTTTTGGTCAATGATGCAAATCCCTAGCTGCATTACCTTAATTAATTCTGAAGTAGCCTCACAATCTTTGAACGCTGCATAGCCCACGCCCTGCAGAGTTACTCAACGTCTGAGCAGCCAGGGAGACCTTGATTGAGTTTATAAGGCGAAATTAAGAGCACATTAGCGCTACAAGATACAAACATCATCAAAAAGTATAAAAACACAATAAAGCCCTAGAGCCCATTTCTATTGCGGCCCTCTATACATAAATCATCATGCAAACATACCTTCATCTTCTGATTAGTAAAGTTCACATGCTTATCGGTTGGCAGCATGTAGTCCACTTTTCTTTTGGACATGGTTCAGCTGAACTATGTACTTCCAATTGAAACTGCCAGTTATGCTTCTAAAAGGCTGTATGCCTGCAGAATCAGATTTTTTTTTTCCGCCCACTGCACACATCAACTGTAAAGCACCATAGTCTGCACAATTATGTAAATACAATCAACATGTATAAAAAGCAGAACAGTCAACCAGAGCAGATAGGCAATAATGAGCATGTACCTGCAACATATTGCGTGTCAGCTTCAGCATGTGGCAAGCGTCCATCATAACAAAAACAATGTCATGGGTTACTGGATGTGGGAAATGGGTCTTCAAGGGCTCACAGGGCTCTGCTTTTAGATCGCACCCAAGTTGGGAGCACATACTGACATTTGATGCATGACCATCCATTGTCATGCATACCACCCTTATCTGACGATGATGCAGCTCTTCTAATGCATGTTCTGCTCACACTTTCTGTGATTCTGGTGTGAGGGACTTGGTCCAATAATCTTGAAGCCCAACCACCATAAACACAAGAACCTCGGAAGCTATGTCAGTCTCATTCTGAACACACTGAATATTCTGAACAGAGTCTCTGATCATCTAGTCGCATACGTGTTGCATGAGAATATGATTTCTAACAGACATGAAACACTGTGAAGGAAATTTTGATTTCAACTAGAGAAAAACAAATACTCACATCATCAAGAGATTGGACAAGGCTCTTGAGCTCTTCAATGCCAAGAATCTTGGCACATACTCGTCACGTCGATCAAAAAAGGTCTTCTTGAGGTCTACGGATATTATACGTCTGAATTCTGCTGCAATCTAATCAAATGCCAGGCACACAATGGAACAGAAACACATGGTCAGATGTTATGTTTTGAGACTAGAGTAAGTGGATCAAATATCTTTATCATTTATGTTACAATGCAATTCTATTTTTTAGAAAGTAACCCCCGCTTCAAGAAAGGATACTAACCTGTTTCGCTGTAAACAAAGCAGGCCATCTGCTCTTCACATCTTTAACCAAAGGCTCGTCCTCGATCACTTCATTTCGCCTCAAAGAAAACATGCTGTCCTTAAGTCCTTTTCTTCATCTCACACTCTAAAGTACTTCTCTCCACTTCAAGACTGTTTTTTCTGCTTTTTCCCTGAACATGAATCAGCCAGTCTACTCGACCCAGTACAATCATATATTTCTGGAGAAAAGAAATTAGTGTTAGCATACTTTAAAGTGCAACAAATACCAGAATTTAATTAAATAGAGAATCATACACCTCATTTCAATTAAAACATTAAAAGACCATTACAAGCATTGAGATCACCTAGTGGCCAATGCATTTTTCTGCACTTCAATACAGTCTAGTCTATTGAAAAACAATACGATTTTTAATCAATGGATTGTCATAAAGAGCCACATGGGTTCTTGCAGGCAAATTCATATCAATGGGCTTATGCTACCGTTACATACAATACTTCAATTTATGAGGCTATGTGTTCTCAATAAATTATTGTTAAAATTATTTAATTACATTATTCAGTTATCAATTCATTATCCATCATTAATGTAATGTTATTGCTAAATGTAATTATTCATTAGGAATTGGGCTTTCAATTGTGGTGATTGAGCCAAATGAAGGCATGGTGCACGCTCGCATGCTCATGATCATGAGTAGCTTAGCTAGCTAACTTAACCACCACGTCTGCCTTATGAGCCAGAATAAAAACACTGCATTCTTTTCTATTTCTTTTTCTACATGCCCTCATACGATTAAAACTGCCCTCAACAGCCAATGTTCAAGCATTACCAGGCTTAACTAGGTGAAAATGCATTAACACGAGCTAGCAATGTACTTGGCTAACCAGTCCTTGCAACCAGCTAGCTAGCATTAATGGTTACGAAGGAATGTATTATAGCCTAATATTTTGCCATTACCATTTCATTTTGAACGTGTGTCCTTTAAATGAACAAATGTATGTTTCAAACCAATTTTAAGATAATGTGATCTAGTCGATGTTATCTTGCTGCTGGCCCTGCATAAAGCAAACAGTCTAGCTAGCTAGCTACTGTAGCTAGCTAGTCTTCAATGCCGCGCTTCGGTTAGCAAGTGCTTAGGGTGCGTCCACACTAGCCCGGGTAAATACAAAAACGCGTTTACATTTGTTGCGCATCTATGTGCTGCGGCTCCCGCTCTTTTCTCGCGAGCATACATTTGTGTGCTGTATGTGCAACTGTAGCGAAGGGAGAGCGTGGTCACCCCACCCGGACTCGAACCCGGGTCTACAGGGTGCCAAACATGCTCTCTGACCGCCACACCAAAGAGCCGCCCTCCACAACAGCCTTTGGACATGGAGGAATGGTGCCATCTCTCAGGTGCTTGATGATGTTGGAGTTCGCAAACAGGTGAGCGTCGTGGACACGGCCGGGCCATTTCACCACCACATCAATAAATTGGTACTTGTAATCACACACAGCTTGGACATTCAGTGAGTATCTGTGTTTTCTATTTATAAAATCAGAAGAATTTGAACGTGGTTGTTGAATGTCTATGTGTGTGCCATCCAGGGGCGGCCCTAGCACATTTGGCGCTCTAGGCGAACTTCACTCCTTTTTTCCCCCACGAAAACAGAATTGCAACTTTCAAACGCTATTCCGCCCTGTAATGGTGCAAACCCATGACAGCGACGCGATACGCTTCCATCACTTTGAGTGGGCGTGTTGTAGCGTGTGGAAATAGCATTTTCAAACTGTCAGAGACGACACCAAACATTCTGATTGGCCGCTGCGGAAAAAAAATTGCTCCTCATTTGCATAGGATTCAACATTTTCCACCTTTAATCGGTCGCGTCGCCCAAAAAGGTGGTCTACGTCACAATGGATTGGCTCCCGTTGAAATGCATGGGATTAGAATATCGCGTCGCTCGTAACGGTGTCATGGGTTTCCACCGTAAGACTGCATTTCTTTCACATAAACACATCAACGATCGCAACGATGAACAAACATTAATTCAAGAACAAATCACTGAGAAAATGTCACGCCTGTGCTGGACTACGCTCCGGCCACGCCCCCTGTTCACACACACACCTCCACGTCATCTTCCCAATCGCCTGTCAATAATGTTTTCTTAATCTTCTAAAAGTGAATCTAAAATGATATAACAAAAGTATGTATTATCATTATTTGTTCAATGTAGCTATTATGTATAGCATTTTGGTGTATTTGGACAGCCTGACATTTTTTTATTCCAAGATGCATAGCTCTTGATTAGTTGAATCATGTCTAATTAAACTGGCTAGCTCGCTCCACCAAAACTAACGTTGTTATGATTACTCAAATTTGTATTTCATGACACATCGAAAATGACGCAAATTGCGGTACAGCTGAACTTGAACTGATGTTTTGACTGAATGGCAATAACAAGGAACGTCACAAGTCACTGGCTAGCTAGCGTTAGCTAACTAGCAAGATTACATACAATCCATTCGCGTTGACAATACAACAATACACTTGAATTTTTACCAGTATTCCTCATTTGTTGACAAGTTGGCGTGTTTGGCTTCCTTAATGGGTGTGCTATGCAACGAGTAAGATATGTGTAGTGTTGTTGCACTGGCTATTGGCTTTATATGTGCGCCCCTATTTTAATCATGTCTTTTTTTGTATAATGTAGAATAAATGGACATATCATTTTTTATATACCCGCCTCTAAAATCCTTAAAGAACTATGTGACGGGGAGTAGGAAAACTTTCAGTGATAAGAAGAAAAGATCACTGAAACCTTAACTCCACTAAAGTGCCTGGGGCAATTCATGCATTCGTGAAAGTTTTCTTATCTGAAATTCATTCTAGGCTAAAAGAGGATTTAAGGATTTACCTTTCTCCTTGGCACGTTTCTCTTCTTCTTCCTTTCTTTTCTTCTTAAATTGCGCCCCGGATGGCTTTTGCCTCTTCATTATTTCGTTCTTAAAAGTTTCTTGAACACACACACACTCTAACCAAACGCATCACTGTGCTAGCATGTTCTGACAACACCAAGGACGTATGTACCCCTTCCGTTTTCGATTTTTGGCTGATTTTACCCTAATGTTAGATTTTTTTTTTATGTCAAAATATTGGTTGGAGATATAGAAGGGGGCGCAAAAAACTCTTTCCAGCAAAACAAAAACAATTCTTGTTTTTTTTCCCCGCCCCCCTCTGAGTGGCGCCCTAGGCGACCGCCTGTAGGAAAAAACGCCCCTGGTGCCATCGACAGCTCCTATGCACTGAGGTATCCCGTAGTTAAGGAAAAAAACGACTTGTTAGGTCCGCTACTGCAGGCTCGGTAAGTGGCAGGGTGATGTACTCTAGACCCAGGTGATACGTGATCGCTGTGCATACCTCCCTGACAATTTTCGAGACCGTTTGACGGGCAAAGCCAAACGAGTTTGCCGTTTTGCGCATCCTGCCTTCGTCGCTCAGGTAGTACAACGTACAGGCCACCTTCTTCAGTACGTCCACGTCTCTCATTTGCATTGTCAGTCCTTCGATATGAGGGCGTAAGATGATCTTATTAGGCTCCCTCTCGACATCCTAAAATTATCTCTCCACTCCTCGGGCAATACAATTTGGTTTTCAAAATTGTCCCACCAGCTAGCTGTTCGGCCAGGTCTCACCCAGAACAGCCGCTCCATGTACGGGTTTAACCGTCTTCTCTTCCTCGTTTCATTCAGGCAGATGAGGATGAGATGGAGATGGAGAGCGAGAACAGAGAAGATGGTGGCGCCCGGAGAGCTCCCACGTTATTTACTAATTAAGATTGATGTCAAGAAAACCGCGATAAAAATGATCTGCGTGGGGAAAAAAAACATCTATTTATTAATATTATTTATACTAATACTATTTATTATTATTATTATTATTTATTATTATTATTAACTGCAGGAATGTCTGCCTGTTTCACAACTGAGAGAGGAATTTGTTGAAATTTGTCATTTTAACTGATGAAGCCTCGCCCACACTTCCTTCTGTATTTCCATGTGCCGAGAAGTCACTGGATTGGGAGGGTCAATTGGTTCCAAGACGTCCTCGAATGGATACCACAGGATATCTTCCAAAAGTGGCCAGAAGAACCTGTTTGGTCCAGCACAGCTCATGCATTTGACCTGTGCAAGGGATTCATCTGTGGCTAGAATAACCCCTGGATAGAAATCATCGTCATACTTGATGACACACCATCCTCCGCATGTGTTTGGATTTTGCCAGTCAAACACCCTCTGTGTCCAAGTAGATGTATCTTTGGGGTCAAATTTGAAATGTTGTGTGTAGAAACACTGGCATTCCAGTTGCTTGTAGACTATGCACATGCAGCTCACATCACGGTAAGCAATTTGCCCTGCAGCCACACAAACGACTTGATGAATACGCATTGTGGATGGAACCACTGGCAAATTGGCTGGCATCCTCCGAAGGGCCTTCTCAACTGCCTCCTCTTCAATGAAGTGCAACTTGATGGCAGTGTTGCTCTCCTCTAAGGCTCTGTATAGTGTATGAGCATTCGGGATGTCAATGCCTTGACTTATCAGCCGGTCTGCGGTTCTTTTAAGGGTGGCACCAACCCCATCTGGTGCTCCCTTCCCATTACCCGCCTCAAAAAAGTTCCAAGACCCTACCCTGAAGCCTCTCTTGGCCAGTTCTGTGCTGAACAAAAAGAAATTGCCCTTTTGCCTGTACTGGGTACAGGGACCATCACTGAAGAAATGCACAGTTGTGATGTTGGGGTGGGTTCTTTGCAACTCCTCAAGCACAGGGTTGAGGTGTGCCCAGATTGCTTTTGTTGCTTGAGTCTCACCGCCACAAACGTAAGGTTTTCGTGCAGCTTGCACATGCATGTTTCCCAATCGGCAAGGGAAGGGTGAACCACCCAGAAAGGTCGGAGGCGGCAAAACATGGAGTAGCATAACTCGGCTGGGTTCTCTGCAAGATACTTCCTATGCAGAGTTTTCATGGTGTCAAGAAGGAACCTCTTCTGCATCTTCTTTTTATCTTTTGTTATGGTTTGCTTTTTGCCAGTCGTCATTCTGCTCACATCATCCCGTACAAAGAAATCCCTCACCTTCTTCTTGACACCCACAAAGTTTGAGATTTCCTTCCTTTGAAAGGTGGATACACTGCGGGATTTTGTAAGACTCCGGCGTTTCTTTGAAAAACCCAATGCCCCCTCCGAAAATGTTTGCAACCTGTACTTCCTAATTATGTTACCCACTGTTACTTTTGATATTGTTTGCCTCTCTCTTTCAGTTTTTGCCTTTTTGTAAGTGTCCTTTATTTGAGCAGTGAGTAATTTGTGATGTAATAGAGTCTTCCTGACATTACTTGTTACATGGCTAGCTTCATCTGTGGAGCTTGACAAATTCTTTTTGCCTAAACGTTGGAGCCTTTTTGTGTATTTTTCTTTTGATCTCCTCTCCTGATCCAGTGATTTCTGTAGATCTGCAATCTGCTTTTTCATCTTGTCTCTTGTCTTTCTTGTTTTTTTCTTCCCTTGCTCAGATTGTCTAAAACAAACATATACAAGAGTCATTCTACAGATTCGGTGCCAGGGTGTACTACTGCTATAACTTTTCAGAACATTGATCAAACTACACTTAAACTACAGCATTTCAAAGTTTAAACATATACAACAGAATCATAAGCGACTCAGTGGAGGTAAATCAGTCTTATGAATATTATTGCCATGTGAATACATGTATGTAAATATTTCATTAAGCAGTTGTTCAAATAAAAGTTTACACAAAAGCTAGCAGAAATCCTATGTATGCACACTTATATTGTCTCTCTCTCACACACATATACATTATAGGTTTGTGTGCAAACCTACACACATTCACAATACACCTGGTAACTGATTCTACATGAGAAATCTTTTCCTAACCTTGAGGACTCATGTGATGTGTCTCTATCGGGACTTTGTGGAGGGGTGGCAATACTTTGAATAGCGTTTTCTCTTTCCTTTTGCAATTTTTTTGCCGTTCTCCATCTCTTTCGCGTCAACTTTTGACTTCTTTTATCTAAATCTTTGATCTTTTTCTTCTTCCCTGCCTCAACATCTCTCTTCCATTTAAAAAAAATATGTTTTCGTCACCTTGTTAATGTGAGACTTGAAGCTTAAATCTGAATCTAAAATAACACCAAGACTTGTAACCTCCGATTTAATCAAGGGAGTTAATTTCCCCAGATTATTAAACAGCATTTCTCTTTTTGTTTTAGGGCCGACTAGTAGGATCTCAGTTTTGTCCTCGTTGAACTTTAAGAAATGATTGCTCATCCTCCGCTGCGCGTCGGGGTGCTGTTCGCCCCGTCGGGATTTATTTTTGGATAATGACCTCCGGACAATACATTACCCTGTTGTTATTACTAAGTCTAGAGTGTTACCATGTTGATATGTGATATATATATATGCTTATATGATTTGAAGGTTACCTTAGTTTGAGTATGCTGTGTTTTGTATCTAGCCTTGAAATCTCAAACTATTACGTTATTCCAGTGAAACCTTCTTATTTTTTCTATAAAAACCTAATAATTGTAGTAATTTTACCATAACAAAGTTACTTAATGTGAACAACATGGCTATTCCATTTCTTAGAGTGTAATGTCACAAAAGAGGGAACTGGATCGCCATCATAAAAAGTAAAAGTTTATTTTTTGTTTGCAAAGATGTTTTAAATAAAAAACATACATACATATAGGAATACATAGACAAGTGATACAAAAATAAATAAAAATAAAGCAATGATGAAAATCATTAAAGTTACATGTCTGCAGTGCAAAAATACATTTCAAAATTGCTCAGTAGCCTACATTTAGATCTAGTACAAAATAGACATCTTGATAAATAAATAGATAGATAGATATATAAATAGATAGATATATTTTACATTCATCTATTTTTTACATTGCTTCTTGACTAAATAAGGTAGTTGGAGCTCTGGAGAATAAATTTGAGTGTGTATAATATCTCCTTTCGAACCACCTCCCACGCACAATCACTGGATTCCTGGAAAGGGACATACGAATTATTAGTAATGATTAAATGTGACAAAAACTACATAGAGAATATTGCTGAGCCCATGTGTTCATCACCTTTTCTTTCAAAATTGTTGCTATTTTGTCGAAGTACGTTTTCAGCGCCGCATTTCTTGTAGGGAAATCATCCTTGGGTGATTGGGTTTTGCTCATAATCTGGTTTTGAGGGAAATGTAAAATTAGATTTAAAAAAAATACTGTTAAAATGAGTTGTCTTTGTAATCACTAGCTGTTTGACTCACGCATTCGCTCTCCTCAATCTGACGGTAAATAATCTCCTGGAAATCCTCCAGATTGTTCCAGCTGGTCGGCATAGAGTCATTCGCAAAAAGAGTGTCGATCAATTTGAGAGTTTCATAAGCCACCTTCTCTGCTCCAGCACTCTGTAAAACAGGAGACGATACATTCATCCCTATAAAAGAACGAAGTTGTTTTAACACCCCTCCCCCCAATCCGTCATTGATATTCTGTAACCCAGTAAACCAACAACCACTGCTTTTCAAGAATTCCACTTACTTCTGCTGCCTCAGAGGTCATAAAGGCAGAGGACGGGAATGCAATCGGAAGATTATGCTCAAGGCACTCCACAGGAAAGAGACCACTCTGTGAGATAAGACGGAGTAACATCGTTATTGCATGACTAAAACCTGCGTTGCCCATACGTTTTGTAACTCACCATGCTCTCTAGCAGGCTGTGAGATTTTTCAACCAATCTTCTCTGGAGTCCGCATGTAATGGGTACTGTGCTCACATGCACAAAGCAGAGGATGATGGTCACCCAGGTGAAGCTCTGAAGTACCATTATGTTCGTAGATTTGCTGAACTGGAAAGGAGGACCACCAAACCATTACACTGGAATGTTAATAAAGCTAAAATTATGTTTTAAATTAATTTCGTTTTTTCCAAGCATGACCATACCTTCTTATGGTGTAGTTGTAGATCCAGTAGATCTTATATGGTTTGTCTTCCATCTCCACTTGTGTGGTTTTATAGGGATTCGAATAAAAAGTGAAAGAGGGATGAGACCGTTGATAAAAAAATAATATCTTATTTGAAGTGAATTAAATTTGGGAAGTTTTCGTTAACCACAAGAGACGGATGTCGAGTATTTTCCGTTTTCGAACAGCCTACTACTACCAGAAAATGTTACTGTATGTCGTAGCTGTTCAAAAAAGTATCCTGTCTGGACAACAGGCCGGATCTACACTGCTCAGAATAGACGTCTGACATGGCTAATCTTACACCTTATCACTCTACATACAGTTGCTCTCAAAATAATTCCTAATTATTTGCACATGAGGAATAGACTTAGATTGTGATAGAGAAGTTGAATCATTTTTCATATTTTCGTTTCATATTTTATGTTTGAAATTATGCACTCTAAACCCTCCCTTTAAACAGAAAAGGCTTATTTATGAATTTGCACCCACTCCTTGCAGATGCCATGTTTAGTGGACTTCTATGTTTAGAAGTTACCCATAGATTATCAATCCTGTTTAAGATTTGGGACTGCAAACGCCAAACACGAAAGTTTGCTTTGAATGTGGTACTTCATGGTGCAATTTGAGGCATGCTTTGAATCATTGTCCAGTAGATGTGTTTTAGGCTTCCGTCTTTTGACTGACCCCATGAAATTGCATCCTGAAGTTACTGATGTTTAGTGGAATACATTCTTCCCTTTATTCATACAATGTTACCTGTGCCACTCGCTGTTAGAAAATTAATAGATTATTAGAATAGATTCACCCACAGTTGTCAGGGGGTTCTTTTTATCAAATGCTGCATGATAAAATTGGCTTATGAAAGCTCATGTAAATATTCTCTCCGTGCATACAGACAACAGACCCGCAAAGGTTATGCAGGTGTACAGGATACCACTGTCCTCAAGCCGCAGTCGTCAGCGGCCTCAAAAGCGGAACAGTGATCACTGAAGATCGGAAAGCTTCTCCTGTGGTTTCTCAAACTTTCCAGACCGTTTCATTCACGCTGAAGGCTCCTTGTGAAGTTTCATTTCACTTTTCATACAGCCATTCATCCAGGAGGTTTAAATTCAGAACATGGGTCTACCGGGCATACACAACCGCAAACCCGACTACAGTTACCACTGGGTAGGCCTACTGAAAACCGGTCAGGAGGCACCACCGTTAATAATCGCAACAATAATAGCTTAATCGTGAAAGAATGAATGCTTGTTTTAATTAATCAGTGCAAAGGTGATTTAAAGAGGTCTGTTGCAGTTTTCGCATCGCGGACCTACAGACGGAATGTCACCACAGAGCTTCACTTTGATGAGCATTAAGCGCTGTATGTAGGCCTACATGGTCCACTCACTGTGCCGGCTACAAGGGGCACTGTCGCTACCGACCGGCTCATAATGTTATTGTAAGATATCATATACATGTAACAATGAATTGTGGCTGACGACTAAATGTATTAAACAAATAAAAAAATGCTCAAGGATTAAATCTTATTACAATTTTTCCTTGATGCTAACACACTATAACCAGTTCCCTCAGCAAGAAAACCCATAGTCTTACCTAAGTTCTCAAGAAATATGCACTTTTCCCCACTGTACACACTATTCACAGAATTTTACACTTTTTCTGTTCAATCCAACACACAAATTAATCATTCATTGCACCTATATGTTGCTTTGGGAAAAACACTTGACGCAATCAGTAGGCTACAATAAACTCAAATCATCGCCATATGAATTCAATAAGAACATCAAGGTGGAAACAGGCACAAAATTGTTAACTTTTTTTGTAATTATAACCAGAATTGCAGAATCAATGATGATGTAGTGACACAGTCGTGATTGAAACAAAATTATTCAAATAAAAAAAAATCAAATTGTTCTGCTCAGGAACTTTAGACGTGAAAACAGTTTTGAAGTTTTTGTCGATATCGTGTCACGAGGAAAATGTTATGCACTGTAAGCAACGATCGAGGTGTTACAGTTGAGCCTATAATTGTGTTTTTGTATTGGCTGTTTTTGTTGTTTGTTTTGCAGCGGAAAATTATTTGAGCTTGTGGGGGTGTCACCCTCAAGAAAGTTTTTAGCATTATTGTTTGAACTTGCACTTTTCATGCGTTTGGCGATTAAAAGGACCGCATAAATGCACGGACTACAAATTCACCAAATTCCATAGGTTAACCTACAGGGATTATCGTGTGTTAAACTGGTGGAATACAGAACTCCGATGTGAGAAACCTCATTCCCCGAAACTTTGAGAGGCATGATAGCAACAGGTGACAAATCCAGGGGTTTTAGCGTAGGCTAATTATTAGCAGCCCCACCCCCACTGATGTCCAAGGGTGTGTGTTATTCGAGGCCGGTGCGAAACTGTGTACATTTAAAATCACATGGCGAGCATCAACTGTGCATAATTTGACAAGTTTATGTCCACTTATGACGCCCAAAGTGAGTCCAAAGCCCTGAGCACAGCAGCCTCTAATTTCACGGTTTTAGACATAGGCCTAGCTTAACCCAACTGTAACCAGCTTGCTCTGCACATTTTTCAATTGACCAACCAAACACAGCAACACATAATGATAATAAACACTGGGATGCACTGGGACAAAGGTGATACCATCTGATGGCGGTCATCAAAGAAGTTACATTGTAACATTAACGTTTTCTCCCCTCACTGCCTTCTTCACTCCGCAGTGCTTTTTACAGTCGTTGCTCTGTTCCCACTTTCACTTCTCAATCAAATTTAAAATTAACCATTCCTCATGCGGTATGGGTTTATTTGTTGGGAGTGAGTTGGGGGATCCACACCTGGGCACACCAAGATTTATTTCCAATGTCATTTCACGATGGCAAGCATCTTGATTTTCTGAAGAAGTCTACAGAGTTGAACAGTTGATGTCGTCATTACCTTGTCACTCCCAGCAGGCTGTAGAAAGTGGGCAAACCTCCACATAAAATAAAAAGGGACTTGCCCAACTCAACTTGACTGACAAATACTAAAGGGAAAGTTGCAGGACAAACAGTTTAGCCACCGTGGATGTGATGAGCAATCCAGAATTGGGAACCACCTTCAACAAACTACATAACTATAATATTTAATATAAAAAAACATTGAAACAAATCTCAATCCACCTTCTCATTGATTTGCCATCAATGTAGACTATTACATCAGGAACTTACAGAGAAGTCTGGTGTCAAGGGCCATTTCCGTGCAAGATTCATTCATTCAAGTCGAATACAATTTGGTTGAGGTGCAAAATGGAAAGTGGCAGTGCGCCCGCGATTTTCTTTTTCTGAAACCACCATTCACAAAACTGTGTGCGTCATGACAGCTGGTTAACATAATATTTAGACAAAATGAAAATGCAATAAAACATTATTGTGTGCTTTTTGGGCCGACAATACTAATAAATCCAGTGAGTACAATATAATTATATCTTTAACGCATTGTTTACCTTTTTATGACAATTCTGTTACCTAACTCAAAGCTGAATTTGATAGAAAAGTAGTATAGTAGTAGTAGTAGTAGTAGTGGTGGTAATATATTAAAAGTGAGTGCAACGAATGTTTCAGATTTTTAAGTCCTTATTAAAGTGGAAAACACATTTTAGTAACAGAAGACCGTATAGATATGATCTTAATGTGAAAATGCGTATTTTTTGTTTAATTTAACTGCTAAAGCGCTTAGGCCAGTAATTCAAATGTAAGGCCATAGACCAACGTGTGACAACACCAGCACACCAGCATCCACTGTGCCTTTTGTGCCCCTTGTTTCAAAACCAACTCTGACTAGTCAGCTCTAACTGCCGTTGACCAATTGCTAAAATTATGCTTTTACCAATTCGACTTGTCAGCTCGTACGACCATTCGAGGTGTCCGGCCTCAGCTGACGTTTGTTTGACATTTTGTCTTGCAGGAGCTTAGCTCGTGTGCATGGGAGATCGTGAGGGATGAAGTCCACTACACCCTCGTTCAATGTCATGCTTTCCTGGAGAGCAGAACGAAATAATGAAACCAAAAAAAGAGCCAACTGAGTAATTGTGCATTTATTTATTTATTTCTCTGCATGTTTAAATATGACCATCATAAATGTTTCCCAAAAACATTTTATATTTATGATGATACATTCAAATAAACTTTTATAACAGACAATGTGTTTCACGCACTTTCCACGTTAGGAACAAAAAGGAATACTAGAGAAAAATAACCTTTTGTAGAATAGATACTGAACCGGTTAAAGCCAAGTTATTTTATTTGTATACAGAATGACCTTCTGTAAGTGGTCAGAATTAATTTATTTTCCCTGTGGATCATCAATTCCGATCATTTGATGCACAGGAATTAAATAACTGGTTTGACAGACTAGCCTACTTATCGTGTAGCTCTTCCCCAGAGGGTCCTTCCATCTCTTAAATATATTGAATTGTATGTTCTAGCTCCATGTTTACATCTTCCTTACAAATTGTTTGAAAATTTAATTTATAAATAAGGCAGTGGTATTTCTTTCTCTAGATGAAGTTGCCGGAGTTGTTTTGAAGTATAAACTTCAAAGGTGTACAAGAGCTCTTTTCGAACCACTTCCCAACCGCAAACACCAGAGGCCTGAAAAAAATGAAAGACGATTAACCATGTTGCGACCGCCATGAACACTATGAGTTATGTAAAGAGGAAGTTTTGAATAAGCTTCTCACTTTTTCTTTTAGGGTTGCCACTTGAGCGAAGTATGTTTTCAGCTCCGACTCTCTGAAGAGAAAATCATCCTGCGACGCTCCGGATTTTCTTATAATCTGTACATGTGGAATAAATGCAAGCAGTCAAAACCTGGTAATACAACGAATTCAAATGGTAAATTGTGGTGTTTGTAAAAGGTGTTTGACTCACGCATTTGCTCTCCTCAATCTGACAGTAAAGTATATTCTGGAAATTCTCCAGGTACCCCCTGTTCCAGCTGGTTGGCGTATAGCCTTTCTCAAACAGGGTGTCAATACATTTCAGAGTTTTATAAACCGCTGTTTCTGCCCCAAGGTTCTGTTAAAGGGAAGAACATCGACTTAATACCGGTTTAGCGAGCTAATTTTCAGGCTAAGATAAAAAACGCCCCTCTTTTTGGTTCGTGGAAGCAACTTTTGATAAATCACCATAGTTACATATCGATTAGCACTAACCTGCTCCAGGGCAGGCTAACTTAAGTGTAGCTGGATAAACTTGCCACACCCCCGGAAAAAGGAGGGATCCCATTGACCAAGGACTGATATTAGAGTTAGATTAGCGGAGGGAGAGAGTTCTTTGCGATCGCCAAGATCCATTATTCTTGTATGAGCGCTACCGATTCAGCCGACAAGGAATCATTAATTTACAAGACCTTCTCGAGTCATTTATTGCAAACACCACAGTCGAACATTGACTGTCTTGCGCTTTTTTGCGAGTGGTACATTTTTGTAGTGTCGGTGATGCGGAGAACAAAGCACTCATAATTATATGAGTGTTATTAGTACACCATAGCATATCATTATTGTAGAAAATGATTACGGTGGACTCATGATAAGAATAGAGAGAAATACAGCCAATTTATTTTCGCTGCTTCAATTTATTGCATTTGTTATTAATACATTTAGTCATTTAACAGACGCTTTTATTCAAAGCGACTTCCAAGGAAATGTAAAACTACATCGAAGAAGGAGGTGAGGGGATTTGAACTAGCAACCATGCAGATTCTAACCGGTAGACGAAACCTCTGTACCAGCTGACATTTGCCGTCAGGGATTCATAGATAGATATTACCCTATAAACACCCCAACACACCTTGCTCTCACAGCGGTGGTGGTGTTGAATTTTGCCATGATTATGGTCTTGTATTCTTCATAAGCGTTCATGTTCATCTCCTACTCGCCAGCGGAGAAAAAAAGAGCCCTTTTCTTTGAGTTTAGAACCATTATGCCGTTAGAAAATCATGGTTTTGGTGATCGACCTTTCCTGCCTTTTGAAGTAGGACGTGCACGCGCAAATGCCATGATAACTTTAGCCTGCTTGAAATTAACCACATGATTAGGATGCGGGTCAGCCGTTAACGAACCGATATTTGCTGTTCTCAATCAGCTCGCTAATCTTAACGGGCTAAAAGGCCAATTGATTAACTTAGCTTCAATCCTACGACGAACGTACCCCTGGAATTCGTCCTTTGTGTTTGTTTATAAACGTAAACAGTCGGCCTCTCCCCCAAAACTGTAACCTGATATCACTCTAACCGTGCCCCCCTGAACTGTACACACACTTTCTTCCCTTTTGTTCTCAGCACTCTGGAGAGTTCAGCATCATACCTGCCAACATTTGAGTAGCAAAATCCGGGAGATTTCGGCAGCGGTGGCAGTGGGTGGGGCATGGATGGCAGAGGCGGGCAAATGTTGGTTTGGAGGGATGTTGTGCATATAAGTATTTATAGACAACGTATTTATTATGTATTATGTAGTCTTCAGTATATAAATAAATACAAAATAACTGTATTTATCAACAAAAACGAATTTATTTCTTTATTATTATGTATGTATTCACAATCACTTATTTATTATTAAAACAACTAACTATTACAATAACGTATTATTTATTCATGACTTTTTTATTACGACAAAATCATTCATATGAACATCACAGAAACAGTTGACGTAAGCCTTGCACAGGTCTTAGGATATGCATTATAATTAAAAACAATGGCCAGTAGTGTGTGTGTGTGTGTGTGTGTGTGCTTGAGTCAGTGTATATTTGTGTGAGTAAGAGAGGTTGGCATAAAGAGTCAGTGATACAGATACAGCTGCTTTTCCGTCGGGTCCAGCAGGACTCCTCTCCATCCGGTCGAGGCTCTCAGAGGTCGTCCCAGCAGGCACTCTTCTCCAGCCCCTGTTCAAGGCTCTCCCCTCTCTGCTGGGTCTTCTCACGCCAGTGCTCGGAGTCGACGCCTAGCCAAGGAAAGTCCATTATACCAATGCACATTTCTGCAGCTTTACGTTACTTCACGCCGGTTTCATCCCTATATAGCCTATTTGTATGTTACCCAATGTACATACCCACCCATTAATGATTTACCTTGAGTTTTTTTTACCTTGAGCGCATGTCTTCCAACTGTGCATGCACTGTGCATGCACCGTGTACCTCCTTTGGACGCTGTCAAGTTCCACTGTCTGTCAGTTGTTTTGCTATTAACATCTCTGTATTGCTCTTGGCCTTTTAGGGTCTCTCAGTGGTCAACCCTGTAGCAGCGTGGGTTTACTTGGTGCAGACTTTTAGGGCCTGTGCCCAATAGGCCAATGCGGTAATCCAGGCCAGAGAATGAGCAAGAATGAAGGGAGAAATATTCTGTTCCAAGAAAAATTTGTTATCTTCAATGATAACAATTCTGGCAAATTGTTTGTCTCCTTCTGAGTGAAAATGAGAGGAACTTTAGTTTGTGGATATTGCGCCTGTAGACTGATAGGGTGTGAAGCAGTACCTGTGAGTAACGTTCTGTGGTTTTGCAACCTGTCTAGTGAATATGAGGCATGAGTGTAGATTATAGACATTTATAATATGACAGGGGTATACACTATCATAATAATACTTTTAAATATAGCACGCAGCGACCATCAAGGTCCCAGCCTAATTTATTTAGATATTAGGGAGTGGAGTGGTAGGTGTTTGCTTTGAACATCATTCACTTGATGGCGCCACTCCACAAATGAGTCATAATGGGCTAGGATAATGCGCCTTCTAGAGACCAACTTGCCATAAAAATGTAAATTTTTGTTTAAATGTTTTTTAAGCTATTGAAATGTTTCAGTTGCTCCTCCTACTGACAAAATGTCACTACATTTGCAGTGTCCATAGACTGTGGTAGTGGAGCAGCAGGTCAAATTCCGTGAAGTGCTTTGAGCCAAGCCCACTTCATGTATGAACTCAAACCTTATTTTGAGCCAACCCCACCTTATGTAGGAACACAAATCTTATTTTCATCAGCCATATGGGGATTCAATTCAATTCAATTCAATTCAATTCAATTTTATTTATATAGCACCATAACAATACAATTGTCTCTAGGCGCTTTACAGAGCCCAGAGCCTGACCCCCTTACAATCATGCCAAGTTTGATGTGAAATCAGTGAAGTCTAAGGATGTGATATCGTTGACCAAAAATACAAATAAAAAAGACTGCAGCAGCATTCATTATTAGTAAAATCATCCAATAAAAGACTGAATGGGCTACACATAGTTCCTATAATAATTTTATTACAGGCCCAAATTAAGTTATGTTCATGTTGCAGGAATTACACATATAATCAGATAGGATACCTGATAACCCACATTTTAAGTAAATCAATCATCAACTACCCAAATATTGCACTCCCTTACATGTCACACATTTAAGATGCCCACACCCAATTCTTCCACAACATTAGCTACAAATATGTCTATAACACTCACTGCAATATCATATGGCCCTTACTTTGGCAGCAGAAACCAGGTGGAAAAAATCTACATTGTCCAGGAAGGTGTTTGACTCGGCTATACCCATAATATCCATTGAGAGCATGACAGTATATTTCTTCCTCAAGAAGTCTACAACCAAAGAAAATAATCGTCAATTTCCTATAAAAGTTATGGATGTGACGATCTTGACAACATTCCAGAAATTTGAAATGGAGCAGAAGGGCAGTTCATTTTGTCAACTACTTTATACCACAAACATTTAAAACTAATTTTTCAGAAAGAAAAAAAAAACATACATTAGGGTTGAGAAAACCTGCTGATAAGGCTATCCATAGTTTTTGAGAATGAATATAATGATTAAATGGAAAAGGAAAATGTGTCACCATCATTGAGCTGCAGCAAATGTCTATACTTTTTGTAGTCTAGATTTTGACACAGTTTTTGACGTGAAACTATTCTTGATACTGTAAACCATGAAAAACTACATGAAAGGTTCCAGGAAGTACTTCACAGGGTACTCCTCAGAATCAATGCTCAACATCTGGGAAGCCAAGATGATCTTGCTGATGGCGTCTTCTTTCCTTGTACTGAAGCTTGCAATGCTAAGTGTGGCGACAGGTGCCGTGTCATCCACAACATCAGTGATCATGCTGGATTTCACAAGACCTTTGTCTGTCAAACCCTTCAGAATGACCTCAAATCCTGGTGTCTTCTCCTTGGCACGGTAGTGCTGTTTTATTGGACAAGATATGCCAACAAAGTATCCTCTTGGCTTCGGTGTCCAAACCTGAGGCTGCATGTTGCAGGCAATCATGAAGGCCACTATGTAAATATCAACACCGTACATCTCATTTATCCAAGTAGGGAGGAAGTTCCCCCCAGTGCGTGGATTGATTTCTATGAGTTTGGGCCCGCACTCAGTAAGCTTGAGGTCAACATTGTAGACTCCATTCTCTAGACCACAGTGTAGGCAGCTTTGATAGGCAGCAGCCACCATCTGCGCCTCCTTCTCCTGGCTGATGCCAGAGGGCATGAGGTGGGAGGAGCTGATAAAGTACGGTAAGATAGAGGGACCGCACTGAGACAGGAAGGCCAAGAGCAGCTTTCCCTGGAAGATCGCCAGGTCCACCACATACTTGTCACCGCCAAGATACTCCATTACCATTGGACTGGATGCAAAGCCACCATTAGGATCCATGGCTTTAAGGGCCATCATTTCTTGGACATATTCTTCACATTGTTGTGCACTCTCCACCAGTTTTACAGAACTAGAACAATCTCCATACTCTTGCTTCACCACAGCAGGAAACCCAAAGGTTTCAGCAGTGCTCTTCAGACCAGCCAGGTCCTCAAAGTGCTCAGAACGGACGGCATACTGCCGAGGGGCAGGTAGGTGACACCAGCCCTGATCAATGGTTGCCAGATGCCTCTGGGTGTGGCTCTTCCTCTTGGCAATGGAAATGGCCTCCACTGTATCCCCTGGCAGGCCCAGTTTGGCCCTCACCAAAGCACAGAGAATTGTGTTTCCGCAGAGGAAGGTTAAACAACCATCTGCTTGCAGACCCTTCTTTTCCAGCATGGCCACAATTTTCTCAGCATGGACTTCATCTTGTGTGTGATCCATGTAGTTGTACACAAAGTATTCTGATACATACTTGTATGCAGGGTGGGGGTCTTGATGGCAGACAAGAATACTCTAACAAAGAAATGAAGTTTTAAGTTTAAACATATTGTTTTGCATATCTTTTACATATCTATTTACAAGGTCTATTGCTTGCTGTCCATAGCCAAAACAGTACACACTCTCCTTACAGAACAATACCATGTGCAGAGTGCAGGGAGATGCTCAATGTGGCAGACAAGAATGCTCTAATAAGAAAAATGCATCAGTAAAGTTTGTTGTTTTGCACTGCATTGCTGGCCATCAACATTCGAAAAGTGCACTCTACTTACAAAACAGTACAATACATATTAGTTTCATCTACCTTAATGCCATACTGCTTGGCGTTAACGAAGACTCCAAGCTTTTTTGATTCACCAGCTCCAATAAACAGCAGAGTTTTTCCAGCCATGATGGAGCAGTGTGAGCGCTGGCATATGGTCTGTAGCAGGGGTTCGAGGGATGAGTTTGACTGCTGAGGGTGGAGAAGACCCTTTGGAGTGCTGAACACTCCCTTTGAAACATTCTTTATCCCCAGAAGGAAAGGCTGCAGTTCACCATCCACTTCCCCCAAGGAAAACTCAACTCCTACAAAGAAATAAGAACATAAACATAGGGGAAATGTAATGCAACTTAAAATACAATATAATTGTTAAAAATGTACAATTAGTTACAATGGTGACATGAATCACAATTGTCATGTACAATGCATGCACAATAAATCTGTGCTAAAGAGCCAGCATATACATTTCTTACTAAAATGGCATAATGCCCTTCAACATGCAAGGTAAGTCATATATAAAACCGTTATTATGTGTGTTAACACACTCTTATATTATATATTACATCCAAATGAACATTAGACACAGACATTTTCCATATGGGAAAGATGCAACTGTATGCTTTTGCAGGTCCATAAACACAACGATCATGGTTGTGGTTGACAAATGAAACAGAAAATTAAAGGCTTATCATGTTCTTTTATGTAAATGATTTCATATATATCTCTGTATAGAATAAGTCTGACTGTATCTTATAAAGTACACACCTATCAAATCTGTTCTTGCATGAAGTCCTCCTTTTTCTGTGTCCACCAACTCTGACTCGTGGTCCATAATGGCCTGCAGGGCTGTCTTTGCCCACTTCTCAAGGAGGGAAATGATGTCATCAGGCTGAGACAAGCCCCAATCTCTTAAAGTTTCCTCCAGGTTCTGCAGTTTGCTGGGGTCAGCTCTCGGGTGGGTGTCTCCTCTGTCAACCCTACACAGCATCTTGGAGAGAGGAAGGCAGTACGAAGAAAGGAGAGGTAGAATTATTTTCCATTTTCAGAGTTACTTCCCACCAGACTCTACAGCTCCAACCACCTTATGCTCCAAATCCATTTCTAGCCGTGGAGCACTCTCTGTTCTTGGGTGCTAAACTCTATGCGCAGGAATGTGCAAGTATGTAATGTTGTTACTTTTTACTTAAATGCAGGATAAAACATTGTGTTTGAATCCCATAGGATTGTTTTCTGGGATGGTGTAAGCTCCTCTGCAACAATAGTGTGATATTTGCAAGGGTAAATGATAGAGGCAACCAATTACAAACTGGATGCACTATCGTCAGAAAATGCGAAGTGTGGTTGGGTTTTACCTAGGGTGACCAGATTTGAGTTTGTGAAAAAGAGGACACTTCGTCGCGGGACCCCGCCCATCCCCCGCGACGGAATTTTGACATATTTTTCACATGCAGATGACCCCGCCCCCTCCCCCCTGACGAAGTTTGAGCAAGGTGCTCCGTGTTGCCAGATTGGAAATGGGGAAGTATCATACCAAAGGCTCAAAATGATCGTATTTGGAGGATAATTATCATACATCTGGCAACAATGGGAAGGCGGTCGACCAATGACAGTTCTCTCTACAGTCAGTGCTTGCGCAAGAAGTTGGAACGTAAGGGACATACCCTTTCCAAAACTTGTAAGGACGTAATAACTAGTTTGTGAAAGACCCAGAGAAACACAAATATCCGACGAGGCAAAATCCCGGACAATTTTGGAATCCCTGCCGGACGCATTTTTCAGGTCTCGAAAAGAGGACATGTCCGGGTAAAAGAGGATGTCTGGTCACCCTAGTTTTACCATAAGGACAAATCACGGTCCTCAGAAGTTTCCAGTCTGAGAGTGGAAGTGACACGTTTCTGGTCTAGGGCGTAGCTCCACTGTCTCAATCATTTGCAGCCAGACTGTCTTGAACAGCACAAGCTTGCTGTTAGATATCGTAGTAAGCTAATGTTACAGCTTCAGTTAAATAAGTACCCTATGTTCAAAGCACACTGTGGGCTAGAATAACATGCTTTTTGTTCCTTGCAATACATTTGCTTTACAGTTTTTCTCCATTGCTTTGGCTCAATTCTTGAAACAGAAATGACATTCTCAAAGTGCATTGGGCAAAATAGCCTATATGGTTCAGCACAACTACATAGATCACCTTCAAAAGGTCATATCTCACCCAAAACAGTTAATTCAAGCTTCAAAACCAAATAATTTTCTCATATAAATAGTCAGTGCCCCCAAAATGAAAATTTTCTTCTCAATTGCTGTGGCTCATCTCTCGAAAAAAAAAGGACATTCTCAAAGCTTTAAATACATTTGCCAAAATAACCTAGATGGTTTAGCAAAACACTATGGCACACCTGAAAAAGGTCATATCTCTCCCAAAACAGACAACTCATCAGTCAAAACTAATTCCTTTTCTCATACAAATAGTCAGTGCCCCCAAAATGAAAAGTCCCTTTGGCATTGTTTAAACACTGCAGGTCAAAACGTTTAGATGTTTTGTCAGTATGGCAGTGGACCATAGAAATATCCCTCATGTGCACATTTCAATCTTGGCTTAGTCCTTTGACACTGAATGGTTACTGTAGTAGATATTTTCTTTCAAGAATACTATGTGTATCAAACAGAAAAAAGATTACGTAATTCAAGAGGAGCCAACAAGGTTTCACATCACATACTGTATTGCACTCATACTGCCATGGAAATTGTTACAGTAATTGCCAAACAGAAACAAAAAATGTGTACAGCACAATATACTGTCAAACAATAAGCACATCAAAACTAAAATGATGTATAGCCTACACTACTGTAACAACACATACAGTAGGAAAGTAAAGCAAAGCTGACTCACTCTCCTGCTCATCCTCGCGCTCATGTCTGTCTGGCCACAGATTTTCATCAACATCACATCTGATGTTCTCACTTGCTATGCAACGGGGGAAGAATCGGTGTGCATGCCACAACCATCCCCTACACTGATCTGCTGTGACATCGACGCAAGCAGCATCCATTGCCTGGAGAAGGGACCTCTGGTTTAGAGCCCGATGCTCATAGACCCTTCACCTCCATCCAAAAAAAAACTCCTCGATAGGATTGAGGAATGGGGAGTAAGGGTTGTTTCCCTGGCCAGGTGCTTCCATGTTCATAAATTGTACTGAACTTGGTCAAGCTCTAGATATTTGATGGAAGAATTTATACTCCTGGATAGGACCTGTCAGCTAACTAAACTTCCTGTGTGATTGGTGATCGGATGTGTGAATCTCCCCCTTGATTAGTAAAGTTCTAGTTGCACCTGAAAATTAAGCCGATGATCCAAGAGATCCATATTACAGTATATACAGGATTATGTGCCTGAAGGATTTTGACAGTGGAGTGAACTATTGTGCAGGTGATGAAATTATGCCAACATGTTTTGCGGAGAACAACGACTTGACTGAGAAGCAACAGTCAGTTTAGACCAGCAAGATATATTCAATTGGTAATTGGGCTAACTGAAGGCAATTGAACCTAACCATTTGCAAAGATGTGCTAAATCATTTGAAATTTGTGCACACTGTAGGCAATTGTACTTGTCATTTACAAGAATGTGCTAATACAATTGCAATTTGATTAAAGGAATGAGAAATTCCAATCTGTTGTGAACAAGTGCACAGTGGTTTGGAGGTTTGCACGTGTTGTTTTGAGAATGTCATTTCTGTTTCGTGAAATGAGCCAAAGCAATGGAGAAAAACTGTAATGATCATCCAATCTGAACTTGATGGTGATGAAATATCCATACATATTGTATTCATTTGAGCCAGCAGCTCAAAGCAGCTCATTTTGAAATATGTTGACATTAGATCCACGAGTGCTGTAGATATCATAGCAAGGTAATATTACAGCTTCAATTGTTTAAATAAGTAGCCGGTTTAAAAGGACACTACGGGCTAGCATAAGCATGCTAAGCATTTTCTAAGCTTCACAGAATACGTCAAATTTACTCTAATACCTCAAGTCTTTACTCATCTAATCGCTTCCGTCAATCTAACTTTGTTTTAGGTGTTATTAAATGTCAATCACTCTAGCCTATTCAACACTTGCGTCACTCGCTCGTAGACACCTTCAACACTCCTACACACACACAATCGCACACCCAGCATGCAACATTTTTACACAAGCACTGCACAGGATTGGGACGGATGTGTCAGAGATAGACTGGTGTTGATATCTCAAAAGCACTAGGAGTAGAAGCGGTTCCAACAAACGTGTGGAATTAATAAATCAAGTGGACTTACAGTGGGGAAAATAAGTATTTGAACCCCTGCCGATTTTGCAAGTTTGGCCACTTGCAAAGAAATGTGTGATCTATAATTGTAATGGTAGGTGTATTTTAACAGTGAGAAATAGAATATCAACAAACAAATCCAGAAAACGGCATTTTATAACATTTATGACTTTATTTGTATTTGATGGAGAAAATAAGTATTTGAACCCCCAAGCAAACAGCAAGAATTCTGGCTCCCAATGACCAGTTATGTGCCCAAGAAACACACAGATTAGTCCTCATTAGGCCTAACAAGGTACACCTGATCTCAACTGGTGGCGTGTATAAAAGAAACCTGTCCAAAGAATCATACTTCACACCTTCAACCTCACCACCATGGGCAAGACCAAAGAGTTGACCAAGGACGTCAGCGATAAGATTGTAGACCTGCACAAGGCTGGAATGGGTTACAAAACCATCGGCAAGCAGCTTGGTGAGAAGCAGACAACTATTGGTGCGATTATTCGTTAATGGAAGCAACACCAAACAACTGTCAATCGCTCTAGGTCTGGGGCTCCATGCAAGATATCCCCTCGTGCGGTATCGGTGATCATCCGAAAGGTGCAGAATAACCCCAGAACTACACAGGGGGAGCTTATGAATGATCTCAAGGCAGCTGGGACCGCAGTCACCAAGAAAACCATTGGCAACACACTACGCCGTAATGGTTTGAAGAACTGCAGCACTCGCAAGGTCCCCCTGCTCAAGGAAGCACATGTACAGGGCCGTCTAAAGTTTGCCAATGAACACTTAAATGATTCTAAGGAGGATTGGGAGACAGGATGTGGTCAGATGAGACCAAAATCAAGCTCTTTGGCATCAACTCGACTTGCCGCATTTGGAGGGGGAAGAATGCTGAATATGACACTATCCCCACCGTCAAGCATGGAGGTGGAAACATTATGCTTTGGGGCTGTTTCTCTGCCAAGGGTACAGGACGACTCCACTGCATCGAGGGGACTATGGATGGGGCCATGTAACGTGGAATATTGGGCTTGAACCTCATTCCCTCATTCCCTCCCATTGAAAACGCAACCTTAAGGATTTGGAGAAGATCTGCAAAGAGGAGTGGACCAAAATCCCTCCTGAGATGTGTGTAAACCTGGTGATCAACTACAAGAAAAGTCTGATGTCTGTGCTTGCCAACAAGGGTTATTCCACCAAGTACTAAGTCATGTTTTGCTAGGGGTTCAAATACTTATTTTCTGCATCAAATGCAAATTAAGTCATAAATGTTATAAAATGCAGTTTTCTGGATTTTTTTGTTGATATACTGTTTCTCACTACTACTACTACTACTATTACAATTGTAGATCACACATTTCTTTGCAAGTGGTCAAACTTGCGAAATCGGCAGGGGTTCAAATACTTATTTTCCCCACTGTATAGTATATAGTAGTATAATACACCCCAGCTCTGAGCCTAAAGGCCGAAATATACTTCTACGACTCCGTTACTCCGTGGTCACGCAGTTGCCGAGGTGGAAGTCAGGCCACAGAGAGGTGCTCGGAGAGGGTTTGCAACGTCTGAGAGGGCTCTCCGTGTCTCCGAAAACGGATGACCATAAATCTGCCTTAACTCACTGCAAAATGTATAAAACTGCTAAAGGCAGTATAACGTTCTGGTCAACGTTCTATGACGTTAGAGGAAACGTTGGTAATCGTCCATGGTCGCTGGTATAGCACCAGAAGAGCGTTGTGTGAAAGCTGGTGAACGCTGTAATCATCAGTATTCGGCGGAGAATTTTTTTTTTTTAACATGCACAAAAGTTCTCATGGAGACCAGCGTTCTTCAACGTTTAATTTAAACGCTGGAGAACTTTCATGGAAAGTTTTATTAACGTTGCATGCGTTTGGCTATCGTAGTCAGTCGTTGGGTAGGGTAGACTGAGTACAGTTGATGCACCCGAAATAACTTATGTACGCAGCAATCCTGAGACGTGATTTTTAGTTTGGACATGCCTACTAACGTCCTCTTTGATCCCGGGAAATTTGAGCACCTAACCCATCTCTCGTACGAAGATATCGGCGAAAGTTTTTTCACTAAGGGAAGATCTTGATTTTATCATGTCCCTTCTACAATTCATATGTTATTAACCATACGTGATCAACAAACGCAACTTACATCATTGCAAACGTTATTCTGTGCACTATAAATCTACATATTCCATGCTATCATGTCATGCAAGGTCATTGCATAATCTAGCGAAAAGCGGAGTGGAGGATATATATGCTTGCTTGAGCCCAGCATGACGTAGATGTACTGAACTTGAACATAGCTGAGCACTGTTATAGCTGGTGCTGTTCCATGGCAGATGGATATGATATGAAGACTCTTGTGACATGGACAATGTGTGTGGATGTGTTGATGTTTTCTATTAATAAACATTGATAAACACAAATTCAGTGTCAAATTTAAATCATTTATTTTAATAACATAAAACCCCAGGAATAACGCCCGTTATTTCGTAAATCACAGTAATAATAACAGTAAATCTTCGTCCGAAGACATTGCTAGTGAAAGAGGCTTTGTATTCTTCTTACTTTCAGCAGCATTTATCATCTTCTTACTTGCAGCAGCACTAGTAGCAGAAGCCCCCCTCACACCTTTTCGTCGTCTTGGCGGCATGATGTTCACTGTTCAGATCAACTGAATCCACAATGATTTTCCAGCATTTTATACCCGTTTGACCATAAAACCCACACGCCAGCAAAACGATATTCTGTCATTATTCACAAGTTACTCACACGCTCAACACGCTCGTCTAAGGTTGACTTATCGTTTGTCACGCTCCAGTGACACGTCAGCACACGTTTGTCGCGCAATAGTGACACGTAACTTGGTCGCTGTTACATGCTCCTCATGCGTGAGTCCCACGCTAGTCATGTGTCAGTCCTACGCTATTCTTTCGTTAGTTACATCGCCCTAGAACGCTCGAAATTGAATTAGCAAGTTTAGAAAACGTTGACCAGAACGTTATGGTGTGACGGGGCCTTAAAAGGTGGGCAATGGGCTGAGAAGGGGGGCATACACTTTGTGAATGATGAATCTCGATCAGCAAATGCAAATGAGACTCACACTCACAGGCATTTACCATTAAATAAGTGAATAGAGTGTTATATAATGCAGCGCATAACATTACCTAATGTGCATGCTAAATGAGGTACAGCAGTTTCATATTATTGTTAATGCTGTTTACAGTTCATTTTAAGCCATACATGAACTTAACACTACTCATACATTAATTTGTGTGCACACCTGTTTACTTAAGGATTGCTTATGTTGTTTATTTGTGTGTGTGTGTGTGTGTGTGTGTGTGTGTCTCTGTGTGTGTGTATGTGTGTATGCGTGTATTTACATCTGAACATGCATTGTAAGAGTTCAGCACACTATGGACACCAGAGTTACTAATACATACCTGAATCACTTGAGGCTGATCAGCTGCTGTTCGACACACTGTAGTACTGATATGAAGGAAGAGCTTTTTCTTCAACACGGTGGGTTCTGAATAACAGAAATAAATATTTCAAAACAGTGGAAAACACACCTTATTTTCCCTGATGACCTTAAGGAGGACAAAATATTGCTAGCACCCTAACAGGTTCCAGAGACGTGGAAAAAACATTGACCCTATATGCATTAATAAATCTGTTTCCGTGCACCAGTCAATAGGTGCAGTGATGTTTGGGCATAAACTGATTTCAAGTGTTTGAGTCTGTGACTGATTGAGAAGTATTCATTTTAGATTTAGACTAGACTGTTAGCCTTACCTCTGAATAGTGTCTTCCTCACCCTACACTTCTGCAGAGGCTGAATGGATGGGTAGCAGGCTGTCAGCAGAATCGACTCCCCTGATCTGATCTGTGGAACCAAGGCAGCTGCAGCACTCAGCAACCCCTCCCTGTCCTCTCGATTCAAAACAGCACTGCTCTCTTGGGAGCCCCAACCGGAGATGGAGAGCTGCAACAACACCTGAGATAGATGACAAGGATAAGGAGAAATGCTGGAATACAAATTTAATGCACAATATCTCTGTGGAACAATGTGTGGGCTTTGGTATCTGGCATAATGACAGCGTGGGTTTATATGTTTCTGAAAGTAAACATACGGCCCTGTTTTAGGGAACTTACTTTGTCAGAACCTTGTACCTCTGGCTGTTTCAGAAAGGCATTTATGACCTTCTCCATAGATTCCTGCAGATCCTCCTTTTCCTGTATAGAATGGAACATGAGGGAAGGGTGTGGGGAGACTAACCCCACAGAAGGGCGATAGGCGAAGGCCAGCATGGGAGGGAGAGGAACCCCCTTCCCCCCCAGGAGCTGGTAGTTCAGTAGAACATCCTCAGTGAGGGTGTTGAGTTGGGGAGAGCCACAGGTCGGGCAGTCCAGCCCCTCCCCCATAGAGGAGCCCACTGAGCCATCCTCTAGGAGGTAGGTGACACGACAAGGAGAACTGAAGGTGTCCAGGTAAGTGTAGCCACCAGCCTCAAAGGTGACAGCCTTCAGGATAAACAGGGAGAACAGGCCTGGTAGGGTTTTGGAGGGGAGCCTGCTCACCCAGGAGGGGCACAGGCAGAGCATCATTCGACCTGAGAACAAAACCCACGGGTTACAGAATAGAGACGATAAAAATTTACCTCAGCCCATCTGATAAAATCTGGTAGGAAGTTCATAAAATAGGAAATGAGCCATTCACCCTTATGTGGTTAATGTTTCTATACAGGTGTGCAAAGGTAGATTGTCAGTTACCTGGACATCGCTTGCCAGCAGCCAGTAGAAGGGGGAGGTATTTATCAGGAGACGCCATGACACAGATCACTACATCACTCCTGCCAACATCTGCAAAAAATGACAGTGGCGAATCCTCTTACTGTGACATGCAAGTAGTCATACTCAATAACCTAACCAATATAACAACTGCCCAACCATATATCCTGAGCAGCAGGATACATTAGCAACACACAACTGTTGACAACATTGTGGTATTTCCACTGATATTTATGATTGTATGTGTGTGTGAGAATTCAAGGCAACAAAAGTCATTACACCTTTCATTACTGAGATTCAAATCTTCTATTTTTCCCTAACACTTGGTATGCCAACTTTTATATTTGATGACAGAGTCAATCCTCCTTGGCATGGAGGACACCAATGTTGCAAACATTTCTGTAAAGATGATCTGCCATTCTTAAGAGACCATTTGTTCAGCAGCTCTGTGTTGGAGGGGTTGTAGTGCTCTATAAAATAACCCAACGGAATTCTAGGCACCTTTCAGGTCAGCCGACATAGGCTACTTGGCTAGGTCGTTTTAAAGATATTACCATTTGATTTTTCACACGTGAAGTCACTCAGCCCCCGTCAACATTCAAATCTCACAAAAATAGTCTCAATCGTTTGTGCTATGTTTGTGCTGGTTTGTGCTGTTAAAAGAAATATTTGCATAACATAACAAGTGGAAAAAATAAAGTTTTAATAATAACTTAAAAACTATAGTAGCACAAATATGTCTTTTTAAAAGACAATTTTACTAAATATATATACATTTTCAATTTGTTTACATGACGTAGTAGACGTAGGATAGACGTTGAGTAAACTAACATGATTTACAGTAACGGTTAGCGTCGCTCCCGTACCCCATGTTAAACGACAATAATATTAAATATGATGTGCAAATATGAAGCGGACATATAAATCTGCTGCATGCAAACGAAGAGAAAGGTTAGAAGAGGAGGAATGATTCTGTAAAGTTTAGTTATAGCTACAGCATCCTACCATTTCTCATTGACAACGACATGGACCGTGCTTTCCCAAACCTTGGCATTCTTTATCGCATTTACTTGACAATTCAGATAAGCAGTGCTAAGGCAGAGAGGACTTTCAGCCGTCTGAAATTGATAAAGAGTTTCTTGCGATCACGCATGGGAGAGGAGCGGCTGTCAAACTTAGCGCTGCTGTGCATCGAGAGGGACATCGAGATTGACATTTACAAAGTAATCGCCAGATTTGAGAGACAGATGATGATTTAAATAGGCAAGGGCATTTGTTGTGGCCTATGTTTCATGTCTGCATATATTCTGCCTTTGTAAAACTAAAGTGTAATAATGTGTTTGTGTTTTGACCTGTGTGTAGGCTATGAGTTTGCTGCTTTTGAATATCCCAATAGGCTACATGTGTAAGGTCTGTGTTCTGTCCGTGTCTAATTTCTGTGTTTGTCTCCCTTGTGTGGTCGCATGTTTGTTCCCGTGTCTAGTCCTCGTGCTTCCTTGTTCCCGCCATGTGCTTTCCCTGTGTTTGTTTGTCTGTGCCATGTGCCCTCTTGTTGTTGTCCGTGTCTCCACCCCTCACCTGTTCCCAATCTCCCGGGTTGGGTGTATCATTGGTTTCACCTGTGTCCTGTTGGTTCCCCTTGTTTAGTCCACCTGTGTCTTTGTCTGCCCTGCCTTGATTGTTCTCACCTGTCCCTCGTTATCTGTTGCCTGTGTGTGTATATATAGTCCTTGTTTTCTTGTTCCTCGTGGTGTCGTCGTAAAAGTATGTTTCATGGTATGTTCCTTGTCTTTCCACTGCTCCTCGTGTTCCTAGCGTTTAGCGCTTTCGCCTTGTTCAAGTGATTACTCGTGCTTCTGACCTCTGCCTGCCCTACAACTATTCTCCTGCCTATTCCCTGTTTGGATTTGTTTGCCTACTTTTGGACTGCTTACCTGTGTACCGAACCCTGCTAGTAAACGTTTATTCTTCTGAATCTACCCCTGTGCTGAGTCGTGCGATTGAGTTCTGCACAACACCCACCATTCGTAACAGTACGACGACACCAAAGATGGACTCAGCCGACTCAGACTCAGTGCTCAGACTCAGTTTGAGCAAACAAGCCTCCTCTCTCTGCCTCGTGACAAGGGGAATAGAGGAGCAAGGGAGAAGTTCCCTGAAGTCCCTGAACCTGCTGTTGGGACAATTCGAGCAGCTCCTGGATCGTTGGGATTCCCTCGCTGCACCTCCCTCTCCAGCTCCGGTTCCATGCCGCCTGGATTCCGGCTCCAGGGTTTCAGCTTCACTCACCAATACTGCTCTGGCTTCAGCTCCGACTCCACGTCTCCTGCCTCCCGCCGTCAGGACAGCCGCAGTCGCCCTAGGAAGAGCTTCTGACGCTGTCAACCTCGAAGCAGCCTCTACCAATGCCACCATCAAAGCGGTCTCTGACGCCGTCAACGCAGCCTTTGGAGCTTCCACCCTTGAAGCTATCTCCGCCGCCCTCGAAGCTGCCTATGCAGCATTGGAAAGATTTTCTGTCACACCCAAAGAAGCCTCTGGCGCTGCCTTGCTCGATGCAGCTTCTATTGCCATCGATGCAGCCTCTGCCACCCTCGAAGCAGCCTCTGATGCTGCCGCCTCCGAGGTCGTCTCTGCTGCCCCAGAGGTAGCCTCCGTCGCTACCACTCCCAAAGCAGCCTCTGCCTTCCCCGAAGCAGCCTCTGACGCTGCCGCCCCAGAAGCAGCCTCTGACGCTGCCGCCCCTGAAGTAGCCTCCGTTGCTACCGCCCCAGAAGCAGCCTCTGACGCTGCCGCCTCCGAGGTCGTCGCTGCTGCCCCAGATGTAGCCTCCGTCGCTACCACTCCCAAAGCAGCCTCTGCCTCCCCCGAAGCAGCCTCTGACGCTGCCGCCCCTGAAGTAGCCTCCGTTGCTACCGCCCCAGAAGCAGCCTCTGACGCTGCCGCCTCCAAGGTCGTCTCTGCTGCCCCAGATGTAGCCTCCGTCGCTACCACTCCCAAAGCAGCCTCTGCCTCTCCCGAAGCAGCTTCTGATGCTGCCACCCCCGAAGCAGCCTCTGACGCTGCCGCCCCCGACGTAGCCTCTGTTGCTAGCAACCCCGAAGCAGCCTCTGTCGCTGCTGTCCCTGAAGCAGTCTCTGAAGAAATTGCTGATGGTGACGCCACTGAGGCCTACGCCACAGCAGAACCAGCCGCCGCAGATCAAGCCGCCGCTCTCCCTGCAGACCGAGCCGTCGCTCACCCTGCAGACCCGGCCGTCGCTGACCCTGCAGACCCGGCCGTCGCTGACCCTGCAGACCCGGCCGTCGCTGACCCTGCAGAACCAGCCGCCGCAGATCAAGCCGCCACTCTCCCTGCAGACCGAGCCGTCGCTCACCCTGCAGACCCGGCCGTCACTGACCCTGCAGACCCGGCCGTCGCTGACCCTGCAGACCCAGCCGTCGCTGACCCAGCAGACCCAGCCGACGCTCACCCAGCTTGTGCGTACCCTACAGCCAGCGCTGCCGACCCGGATCCCGCAGCCACCGCTGCCGACCCGCACCCCGCAGCTGACCCGGACCCTGCTGCCACAGCTGCCAACCAAGATCCTCCAGCATCCGTTTCCGATGCAGGCCCAGCAGCACCCTCTGCCGAGACCGGTCCAGCAGCACCTTCTGATGGCGTCGCTGCTGAGGGCTCTGCTGTCCCGAGCGCCCCTGTCCCGAGCGCCCCTGTCCCGAGCGCCCCTGTCCCGAGCGCCCCTGTCCCGAGCGCCCCTGTCCCGAGCGTCCCAGGCGCCCCTGTCCCGAGCGTCCCAGGCGCCCCTGTCCCCAGTGTCCCAGGCGCCCCTGTCCCGAGCGTCCCAGGCGCCCCTGTCCCGAGCGTCCCAGGCGCCCCTGTCCCGAGCGTCCCAGGCGCCCCTGTCCCGAGCGTCCCAGGCGCCCCTGTCCCGAGCGTCCCAGGCTCCCCTGTCCCGAGCGTCCCAGGCTCCCCTGTCCCGAGCGTCCCAGGCGCCCCTGTCCCGAGCGTCTCAGGCGCCCCGGTCCCGAGCGTCCCAGGCTCCCCTGTCCCGAGCGCCTCAGGCGTCCCGGTCCCGAGCGCCTCAGGCGTCCCGGTCCCGAGCGTCTCCGGCGTTCCTGTCCAAGGTGTCCTTGCGCCGGTTCCAGGCGCCCCGGATCCTGTCTCCAGTGTTCCTGGGTTCCCTGTCCCAGCTGCAGCAGACCCAGGGTTCGGTGCCGCCAGCCCTAATGAACCAGCGAGTCCAGGTGCCACGTCTACCCCAGCCACTGGCCCTGCAACCCCAAACACCAATCGATATCGCTGGCATCTATTTGTTGTTAGGGTTGTTGTTGTGTTTATTGTTGGTCTGTTTGGCCGGTCGCCAAAGACTCTGCCCCTGTTTGGCCATCCACCCGGTCAGCCACCAGACCCTTCTTTCCAGCCTTCTGTCTGGCCCGGCCTGCCCGCCTGCCTTGCTCTGGACCCCCTCCACCCACCCTAGGTGGATTTGATCTGTTTGTGTGTTTTTGGGCTGTCTGGTCCGGTCTGCCCGCCTGCCTTGCTCTGGACCCCCTCCACCCACCCTAGGTGGATTTGTTCTGTTTGTGTTTAGGGCCGTCTGGAATCCGGCCCTTAGAGGGGGGGTACTGTAAGGTCTGTGTTCTGTCCGTGTCTAATTTCTGTGTTTGTCTCCCTTGTGTGGTCGCATGTTTGTTCCCGTGTCTAGTCCTCGTGCTTCCTTGTTCCCGCCATGTGCTTTCCCTGTGTTTGTTTGTCTGTGCCATGTGCCCTCTTGTTGTTGTCCGTGTCTCCACCCCTCACCTGTTCCCAATCTCCCGGGTTGGGTGTATCATTGGTTTCACCTGTGTCCTGTTGGTTCCCCTTGTTTAGTCCACCTGTGTCTTTGTCTGCCCTGCCTTGATTGTTCTCACCTGTCCCTCGTTATCTGTTGCCTGTGTGTGTATATATAGTCCTTGTTTTCTTGTTCCTCGTGGTGTCGTCGTAAAAGTATGTTTCATGGTATGTTCCTTGTCTTTCCACTGCTCCTCGTGTTCCTAGCGTTTAGCGCTTTCGCCTTGTTCAAGTGATTACTCGTGCTTCTGACCTCTGCCTGCCCTACAACTATTCTCCTGCCTATTCCCTGTTTGGATTTGTTTGCCTACTTTTGGACTGCTTACCTGTGTACCGAACCCTGCTAGTAAACGTTTATTCTTCTGAATCTACCCCTGTGCTGAGTCGTGCGATTGAGTTCTGCACAACACCCACCATTCGTAACAACATGTCAGTTCGGAAAAGAAAATGATGCACAAAAACGTAGCACAAAGGATTGGGACTATTTTGATTAGATTTGAGCGTGTACGGGTGCGGAGGGACGTCACAGGCCAGAAAATGTAATTTGTAATTACTCAAAACCCTTTACAGCACAAACGATATTTTGTACTGCACAAACCAGCACAAACCTAGCACAAACGAACAGCAGTGCTATTTTAATATTTTGAACGAGACGGGGGGCCAACTTCACACAGGTAGAATCTTAGGATGGAGGGCAACTCCCAGGCTGACTCAAACATGTCAGGAACAAGTTGGCAAATTACAAGTGAAACGATAAAAGAGGCGTTTTAGCATATTACTGTGAATAATGGGGAAGATTCCTGTGTAACTGCACCAATTTTTGAAAGTTAATGGTTGGAATTTCTGACATATTCAGTAACCAAATCTGCTGTAACCTTGATTTATTCAAGTTGCAGTCTAGAGAGCTACCTGGTTAACAATCTGTGATTTATTTTCATGAATAAAAACGTTTCAACCCCCCACAAATCGCGGTTAGATAAGATTAGATAAACATTCATCATAAATTGCTTGGTAAAACTTAAGCCCAAATGTGTTCTTACCTTTTCCAGGGTTTGTAGTACGGTCTCTGGTCTTGGGAAGTGCCAGTTCCAGTAATATCTGCTGTAAGGCAGAGTAGCTTTGGGGCAAGAAGGCACAGGCTTGCGTTGGTCTGTCCATGATGTGTTGTGTCCTCTGAAGATCTGGCACTATAGTCTAGCGTTGATGTTTTCCACATCAATGACAGTTAGCAAGAGAAACGATAGGACATTCTGAGGGGGCAACCAATCAGCGACCCGTGGGTGTGGCGTTAAAGTCGAAATGAAGAGTTTGTTGCAACCATTCGCTATTGTTCCTTATGTGAATTTCATAAAATGCCTGCCAAGTCTCCAGTTTTTCCCGGGTGTCTCCCGTAGCTATTTCTGACCCATCTCCCGATTTGTCATTTCTCCCGGTAATCTCCCGTATTTTACGAGGTCCAAATTTATTTTATTAATAATCAAATCAAAATGTTTGTCCAATGTTTTAAAGTTGCCAGATCATGTAGGCTAGCCTATGAAACCAATCATGTCTTACACAATAAATACGAATAGCGAATATAACTAGTTTGAACAACAGCACTTTGTGCTCTCTCTTGTCTTGCCAAATAAACTATAGGCCTAGGCCTAATACACTATAGCCTACCATTTAGATATAAGAAAACACGCCTTTCTCAAAGTGTGGAGCGCCAGAGACGTGACAAGTGGGCGCGAATTGACGCGATGAACGGGAGATTTCCCGTTGCAATGCCTTCCTTTATAGACAATAACGATCATACACCCCCATTGCAGTAAACAACCACAGTCAAACACATACATATTATATGACTAAGCCTATTAATTATTGTATTGTATTAATTAGCCTGTTGTTAACCATTCCTGCTAGTCAAAGTCAGAGATTACAGGGGAGACTTTTGTTTACTGCTTCAGGGTCGAAGTGTTCTATATTCCAAACTCCGGGGTTATTTCCCTTTCCCTGTCTGCGGTTGATGAGCAAATTAATGGTAACTTGATTTGGCCCGAGGATTTATTCTCCACACTGTGGTGTTTGCGGTTGGGAAGTGGTTCGAAAAGAGCTCTTGTACACCTTCAAGTTTATACTTCAAAACAACTTAATCTAGAGAAAGAAATGCCACTTCTGCCTTATTTATATTGAATTGTATGTTCTAGCTCCATGTTTACATCTGAAAGTATTTTGTACTTGACAAATGCACTTATTTATTTTCAAATCTTATTTTCTTAAAAACGTATTATCTATTTATGAATATTTATATAGCCCTGTGATTCTTGGTTGTCGAAATGCAAATAAATGAATATATTTAAAATAAAAAAGTGCTTTATATGCTACATTTTTCAATTTACAGACAGGCTCCAATTTGACAGAAACGGGAATGAGTATGGGTTGGTTCTTGGTCCCTGTGGACCAAACAGTCCAAACATTTGATGCTGATTACATGAAATGTACAAATAATAATAATAATAATAACTACTTGCTAACCGAGACTGAGGTCATGCCGGGAAATATCAGACAGGCTGTAACGTAGGCTATCGACCAAGCGATAGCATTAATAAGTAAGGGATAATGTATAGAACGCCGGTCATTATCGGGAAAATAAGCCCCGACTGGGCGAACCGCACCCCGACGCGAAGCGGAGGGGTGTTGCTTCGCCCTGAAGGGGCTTATTTTCCCGATAATGACCGGCGTTCTATACATTATCCCGCTTACTACACGGCTACTTGCCAAAACGAAAAAATAACTTAACACAGTGTGTCTCATTTTCATTTTAATTACAATTTATTTGTTACCATTCGTGGTGTTAAAAAGCAGAGAAATAGTTCGCCAAAGACGTTGAACTTCAAAGACGTTGAACATTCTTTAGAACACAGCTGCTCAACTGTCAGCTGAAACTCAAGATCAGATCAGCTGACGTCGCTAAGCAACGGAATACACAGAGGTTGATAAATTACCGGACTACTTGCGGAGTGCTACGAAAGACGTGAATCCGATGCAAAAAGGCCACTTCCCTTGACAGCGGTCAATTATGCATAGCAACGGTCAAATATGGAAAATAGTTGACCACAGAACGTTGGGAAACCCCATTCAAGTGAATGGAGCATTCTACAGCATTAAGAAGAGCCGTGTAATAAATAGCATTAATGCACCATGGCATGGGTGGTGTGCCTCGGGCCGGTGTTCTGTCGAATTTCCCGATAACAATGCATCTGAGCTGTTTCGAGTGTTCTGTAAGTGATTTTATGAACATTCGTTAATACAGGCGTATTCCAAGCAAGCACTCACGGACGTTGTCCATTTGGTGATATCAGAAGGCTCACAGCTGCATTTTGAACGTCATAAGATAGGCTAATCGTTTTAACGGCGAAAAACATCTGCACATCTAATATACTAAATCTCGAGTGGGCCTATTCCTGACACACCCACAAATAAAGTTAATGATTTAAAATGATGAAACATTTTATTAGGTCATATTACATATTAGGCCTACTACTGATGTTCCTGTAGCCTACCTTAAAAGAGGCTGAACCCATATTTCTGGCATTCCCGTAGGTTGAGCATGCTGGGATGAGTAGCTGGGCATGACTCAGATTGGAGCTCAGCTGATCATTATTGGAAAGAAAATAAATTAGAAATCATTCATTCATAATTAATAAAGGTTAACCAATAAGGACGACTGTAGGCTAGATTTGTATTCGCAAGGGATTGAGAATGGACAGCTAATTCATTTAGAGAAGGCTTCGGGGAACCTTGCCCACTTGTTTCGATTTCCTGTTCTTATTTCCGAAGTTACATCAGGAGTTGGCCAAAATAAACATTAAATCTCTACTATCAGAAAGAGAAAAGATATGAACTAGTTATTAGCTATATTGTCCTCCCCTGTAACACAGCAATTATGTAATGTACCGGCATAACTTTAGTCAACCTTATGATGCAAGTTGTTTGCCTACTCCACGTCCAGTCTTATTCCATCGTTAAAATGAACCTAAGATGGGCTATGCCTATATAGTTCATAAGTCTGCAGCAATATCATCTGAGCAGTTTAAAAACCGAACATGCGTCTTGCCTATCCCTAACCCTTTTAACTATTGGCCCAAATATTTGGAGAGTCATGTAATCTCTGATGTTCCGCATGGGGTATGTTGCGCCCATTGGCATGGATGTCGTGTTGTGAAAGCTTTTCTGAGCTTTTTCGCGGGATTTTCCGTCCACAAAACGTCACAGTTTAGTCCCAGGTCCACGAGCTTGGAGACGAGTCTGGAGGGGATGATGGTGCCGAATGCTGAACTGTAGTCAATAAACAGCATCCTCACATACGTATTCCCTTTGTCCAGGTGGGAGAGCACGGTGTGCACAGTCAGGGAGATGGCATCATCTGAAGACCGGTATGCAAACTGCATAGGGTCCAGGGTGAGGGGCAGTGAGGAGCAAATTACTTATTTGACTAGCCGCTCGAAGCACTTCATTATGACAGAGGTCAGTGCTACCGGGCGATAGTCATTCATGCAGGTGACCTTAGTGTTCTAAGGCACAGGGACGATGGTGTTCCTCTTGAAGCAGGTGGGAAGTACAGACAGGCTGAGGGAGAGGTTGAAGATGTCAGTGAAGACCCCTGCTAGCTGGTCAGCACAACCCCTGAGGGCCCTACCTGAAATGTCATCTGGGCCTTGTGAGGGTTGGTCTTTTTGAAGCAATGTCGGCACTGGCGTGTTCAGGGAGTGGCCTAGGGTGGCACGGGCCACCCCTGAAATCTGATTGGCCACCCCAAGTGCCACCCCAATATCTTAAAATATGATTGGCTATATGCCCAGTCATTTACGGTAACGTGTGACGTTGGTACGCTGCAAGAACGTTATACTATTTAACGTAGGCTAACGTGCTAATGTCAGACAGTTGGCTGACAGACGCCTCGCAAATCACATCAACTATTTTTGCTGGTTACAATAACGGTGTTATCGGATAGTACAGTGTCTTTTTCTCGGTAACTTTTGAAAAATCTAAGCGTGAAAACGCCGAAAAATTTAAATTTACTTAAAAGACATAGCCGTCAGCCGAGTTTGGTCCGGAGTTTAGCTGCTAAAGTTATCTTCTGTCCTGTCAATTGAAGCAAACCTTTTAGCTCTGGCATTGGTCTCCCATTATGTATTTATCTATAACTTCACTGGATTGGAAGTCCATTTTCCAGGCGATCGCACGCCCCCTTCATTGAGGCAGAGGTTAGGTTTGCCTCCCCTATGTGCTTTTTCACTGTGGTTTTTATGACAGATCAGCAAGACTAAATAGCTTCTTCACATATGTGAAATACATTACATTACATTACCTATTATATGGATACAAACGACATATAATAAAAGTGTCTACAAATATTTCAGTGATGACAAACAATGAGAAAGCAAAAGTCATGCGCTCAACCCAGTGTGTGAGGGATTGCACAATCTGAGATGAGGCGCAGCTCGTCGCCTCTCTGTTTGAAAAGCACATGGTCGAATTCAGCGATTTTGATTATAAAAATGATCGGAATCATACAAAAAAGTTAATTTAAGTAAAGATCAGTAGATACATATTAATATTGATTTTATCATTATTTGTTTTTTACTTTTCATGAGGTATGTGTATGACCTGTTTTCTACTGCCGGGCGCTTCACTGCAACTGAACAAACTTACCACTCTCCTATTTCAGTTTGGTTTTTAGAATGAGAGAATTTTAGGAGGATGCCATTACTGTGGCTCAACTAGGAGTCAGGTGCAAATGGGCCTTGTCCTGACAAGCTAGGCTCAAAGAGTAATGTAAAGGGAAAAGAATATGTGTTCCCACTGTCACAGTTTTTCAAGAACACGGAGAAGCTAGGCCATGCCTGATGCATCCTCTGTTGATTTTCTGTTCCTATAGTTGGCCCTTTTTTTTTGCTTAATACCTGATGGAGATCTGTGACGTAATGTGCTTTGGTGAAGTGGACTGGAGTGGGTGGTCGGGAGGGTATTGGGGTGGGTGGTTGGGTTGGCCTGTGCCCGTGCAACATTCAACACAGGAATGTTTATGATGAAACTGTTACCAGAGCACAAAATTGTTTACAACAAAGTTATTCATAAATCTAGCCTCATAATTTTGTTGTCAAAGTGCACCAGATTGATGCACTGAACTTTAAAATGTGCAAAATGTTCTTATATATAAAATATATTCCCCCGGGGAGCATGCCCGGGCCCAGACCCTCCTAGGGGGTTCGCATCGTTGTCACCTTTTTCATCCCTGATGAGTTTGCACCCCTGGGCATACGTGAGTGTATATGTCTGCGCAGGCGCTCCTGCTCACACTTCATGCCACCCCTGCATACGTCAGTGCCCCACTGGTGCCACCCCTATCAAAAATGTCTGGACACGCCCCTGAATGTCGGCAATGCTCGGCTACAGCTAATGTAGGCACACCACTGGCTAGGCCATCAGGTAACTCCACTACAGGAGGGGTCACTTCTCAAAGCGAGCGTAGAAGGCGTTCAGCTCGTCAGGTAGTAGGACAGAGGACTGGGTCTCACTGCAACCCCTCCCTTTGTAGTCTGTGATGGCTCTTAGTCCACTCCACATGCGTCTGGGCTCAGAGCCATGGTAGCTAGACTCTATCCTAGTCCTGTTAGTCCTTTTAGCTGTTGTGGGGGCAGGGGGTGAGAACAGAGGACAAAGGGTGATAGCAGGAAGTAGCAAAGACTTACAGTATAAAGGTCTATGTTACTGGGCCTTGTGGGGTCATGCCTGTGACCCTGAGTGTGCTGTGTTGTCAAGGCAAGCAGTCAGGGCCCAAGGGAGGTCACTGCTGAGGCCCAGAGTGTGCTGGGTAGTCAGGGCAAGCAGTCAGGGCCTAGTGGGGTCATGTCTGTGACCCTGGGTGTGCTGTGTTGTCAGGCAAGCAGTCAGTGTCATGTCACGCCCTGCCGCAGACGACAAAGTATTCATGAAGGGGTCTCTGAATAGGAGAATTGTAAAAAGTAGGTGCACTGTTTTTTGGCAGAAAGATTGCATTTCTGCAAGATTTAAATACACTTCAACTCACTAGAACTTCATACTTAAGTACGTCGGAGCTGTTTCCATTGACTTAATTTCCCATTGAGTTTCCATTGACTTAATTTCCCATGATGTATAGTGTTTATTCGAACGGTGTTCAAAGAAATGGCGCCGGAATTTGTAGTTCGCTGAAACTTAGATTTTGTATTCGCGATAGGGTTACAAACTGAGTGCAGACGATAATTTTCCAGACAAATCTTTGCTCAGATCGTGTGTGATCTAGTAGGTAAGTGTTGTATCACATTGTCATGGAACAAGAATACGCATAATTATGTAGCGCTCCCTTCACTACTCTATGTGAATAGCGAAGGGAGAATAGCTTTAAAGTTCGTTTGTCTACTTAATATTATCTTGGGTCCCTATTCCCTTCTGTGAATATAAATAAAAACCAAAACAATTGCTTTATCTAGCGAGTTATTGTTATCAAATACAATTTACAATACCAACACATTTAAAACACACAATGTCCACAACGTTACCGTAGCCGGTAAACCCTCCTCCTAACCCCCAAATGTAGCAGGCCTGAATCTCGTGGCTAGGGTACGTTGTGGCGTACTGGCCGCTTCACTCTCCTGAGCAGCAAAAGAAAACAACATGAATCTTCCCTGACCAGTATGCAGTTCACTCCGGTCAGTATGTTTGTTGAATCTCTCCGTTTACCCTCAGTGTCCCGTCATAGATTGTTTAGCCAACAAGCCGTACAGTCCACACAACGAACGCGAAGTCCTCTGGAGAAAGCGTGTTGCCTTCCTTGTCCTCCGCGTCATCTTCGAGTCTCCTCTCTCAGGATTCCAGTCTTTTTCTCGTCTCTACCAAACCGGCCTTAAATCAATTAAGACCAACCAATCAACTCATTGACATCAAGATGTACTAGTTGGAGTTTGAAAGAAACGTATCCACTGCACATTACAACAATAAACAGCAGTAATGGAAACAATAAACACACAACAGGCAAATTCATACATTATGGAAATAAACATATATGTATTTTTTTAACCCTGTTACACTCTCCCTCTGGTATAATGTATGTGTCCTCATCAGACCATTAAAAAAAACTTTTACTCTGATCACTTCCGTTTGTTTTAAGCCAAAGCAGCTACTCAGGATTTCAGTTCTTTAATTTCTAACTTCAAGCTCTGAATATCTAACAGTCCCAACCCCATGGCCGGCTGGGCCTGCACACAGTTAACAGACGACACTAGTTTTGTCCTTGAAGCTTCATATTCTTCCTCCATGCGGATCTCCTTTAAGAGTTGCAAAAAGGTTGGCGGGTTGCTTTTTCTTTCTCTCAAACGGAGATTAACTAGCATAAGGTCAGAAGCTACTGCTCCCCTCAATAGCTGATCCACTCGTGCTTTGTCAACACAAGCGTTAAGCAGCCCATCTTTCTCAACCACTCTCAGCAAAGCATGCTCAAAATGCTGCACGTGCTGCTTTAACTATTTCGAGGGCTGGACCCCTAATACTTTCCATGAGTCGTTTTCTTTTTTCTCTACGGGAACAATCGGACTCCTCAATCATGAGGTGTGCTTGATCCTTCCATTGTTCAAAAGGTTCTTCACCTGCTGGTGTGGGCGCCAGGCCAGAAAAGAGGCGCAGACGCCGATAGCTACCACCCTCCCCTGAGGGCTTTCTGGCCTTCTCAAACAACTCTCCAACTGCTCTCAAGACAGACTCTGTTGAGCCTGAGGCAGGACTTGCAAGAGAAAACAAAGACGGCAAGTCTTCTACAGTCTTGCCTTCAGCTCAAGCAAATGTTCTAATTTGCCCTATAAGTCTGACAGTATGATTGGCCATGGCTCAGTCTCATCACTAGGGATCACCTCTGAGGGAACACGTTCTTGAAGTATAGGCTCCTTGCATTCACATAATACAATCAAGCTTTTAAGTTCAGAATTGAATGTTCTCGCTCTGACACGCACCCGTCCCAAGCATTTAACTGACTCCAAAGTTTCTTCTATCTTCTCAGTCTCAATGCCTTCAGGGACTACAACAAGTAAAGCCTGTGCGTCACTAATGCCCATGCCACGGCACCATCCCTTCAGTTCTCTCCTTAACTTGGCCCGGTCAGTCATTTTACTCAATTATTCACAAAAAATTTAAGGGAAAAAAAAACTACTAGAAACCCAAAATAAGTTCTCACTGGAGCCTTCATTTATGTAGCGCTCCCTTCACTACTCTATGTGAATAGCGAAGGGAGAATAGCTTTAAAGTTCGTTTATCTACTTAATATTATCTTGGGTCCCTGTTCCCTTCTGTGAATATAAATAAAAACCAAAACAATTGCTTTATCTAGCGAGTTATTATTATCAAATACAATTTACAATACCAACACATTTAAAACACACAATGTCCACAACGTTACCGTAGTCGGTAAACCCTCCTCCTAACCCCCAAACGTAGCAGGCCTGGATCTCGTGGCTAGGGTACGTTGTGGCCCAAAACGTACTGGCCGCTTCACTCTCCTGAGCAGCAAAAGAGAACAACATGAATCTTCCCTGACCAGTATGCAGTTCACTCCGGTCAGTATGTTTGTTGAATCTCTCCGTTTACCCTCAGTGTCCCGTCATAGATTGTTTAGCCAACAAGCCGTACAGTCCACACAACGAACGCGAAGTCCTCTGGAGAAAGCGTGTTGCCTTCCTTGTCCTCCGCGTCATCTTCGAGTCTCCTCTCTCAGGATTCCAGTGTTTTTCTCGTCTCTACCAAACCGGCCTTAAATCAATTAAGACCAACCAATCAACTCATTGAAATCACGATGTACTGGTTGGAGTTTGAAAGAAACGTATCCACTGCACATTACAACAATAAACAGCAGTAATGGAAACAATAAACACACAACAGGCAAATTCATACATTATGGAAATAAACATATATGTATTTTTTTAACCCTGTTACAATTAGTTAAAAAAAAAGTAATTTAGATAAGGCTGGGGTTCAATGGCCTTTTGAATTTCCTCCTGGCTGATGATGTTTTCATTTTCATCTGGATAGTAAACCTTAGACTGATCGCTTTTTTATCATATTTTGAGATGATCGTATATTATGAGGAGGACAATACGCGGGTGGCATCACTACGCATTAGCCAATCAGAACGCTCGTACTGTCATTGCCATATAAAAAAGGAAAGCTATTCTAAGGTTATTAGCTCATCCTATTCTGTAGTCTGTAATCATTACGGATTTACACGTTTCAACGTGCTATCTGGGGTGCTGTTAGCCTGACGATGTCATACTCATAATTCTAGTCAGAATATGAGTCTGATACCGCTCCGTTGGGCTGTGATTATGGGGCGTGTTTCAACCGAACCAGGAAAAAAAATGCCTCTTCGCTCAATTGGATATATCTAGAACCAATCAGAGCAACGTAGTATGACCATAACGTAGACCATGGGGCCAGCTGATACATTAAACTTTTACCGGATCCCGTAGGAAGGACGGCAAAAACATATTTTCGATCGACAAATGCCTTGATCGTGTTTCTCTTTTCCTCTTTCAAAATGAATGTGCTGTCAATGTCTTCTAAAACAGACTCAAATTTCCACATTTCAGCTCTCCAATGGCAGCCATGTTTGTTGAAAACGAATTCACCCCAAAAGCTCTTTGGTGACGTGGTTGATTACGTTAGGGTTGATCATCTGTCCATCATCGTATAAAGCCCGCCCTGACAATTAGATTGGTCTATCTATCTCCTCACAGATTTTTGTGAGGAGATAGTTTCTCCCCAACGGAGCGACACCAGACCGAACTTCCCGACCTAAATTTGTGTGGGCGTGGCTAAGTTCTTCTGGCATCCAGGCTAGGGTGCTGTTGGATGGAGTAACAAAACTGGTTCAAACAATTAGGATATATAATTCTTTCAAACTTCTTCATAGTATATGGCACGTCTTCTTGCGTAGACAGCGCCACCCTCTGACTCTTTTATGTCAATTAAAAGTTAAAAGGCCTTGCAGTATTTGTATTTATTTATTTATATTTGCATACCTCGAGGATAAAAAATTGCAACATTAGATGTGTGCATTTGTTAAATGAAAAAGCCACAGTTAACAGAAACAGGGGAGGCCAACTTAACGTGGAGATAAAGTTATCAGTTGAAATAGTAAGTCATTTAGATATGGCAGGAGTTCAATGATGACAAGTATTTACTACAGTTGTGATATGCATTTGCATTAATCAGCAGATTGCGGTATTTATGCCAGGAAAGCTATAGCAATATATTCTAAGGTTATTAGCCTATCCTATTTTGTAGTCTGTAATCACCACAGATATACACGTTTCAACGTGCTATCTATGGTGCTATTGGATGTAGGCTAATCGTGAATCGTTCCCTAGGCTAGGTCTACTTTGTAGGTCAAACTATTAGGATATCTAATTCTTTCCAACTTCTTCTATAAAATCGATCCTATAAAGGTATCCTGCATGGGACCGCCAGTCTGTATTTGTTTCGGATGTATCACTACGAATTTGCATGTTCAAAATTTCACTGTATTTAGTAAGTATTGTTACGAATTTGTATGTTCAAAATGTTCGTATACATATGTACGACGGCTGATTGAGACCAGGCTGGGATTTATGAACTGCTTTTCATTAAAACATCACTAAATTCAGTTACTTGAGGAGGATCTGATCAGGTGTATGCCAAAACATGAACCTTCTGATAGCCCCAACTTCCTCTGGGACATGCAGGCTCAGATCTATGACGAGGCAACATGAAGTGTAAATTATTTGGAATTTCAGCTTTTGTGAATGTTTTGTCCAAAATACCACTCTAAGTCTCTAAGTCTTATAAACAAGAGTCAGGAGGATGGATGTGTAGATCTGAAGTTTATTGCTGTCGTCCCGTCCAGCAATGGAGGTGGTTCATGAAGCATCTCTGTGTATGTGTTCTGAGTAAGCTCTTTTAAAGGCCCCTACTCCTATCATTTTGGGTGTGACTGGCAGTGGCTACCCTGCCCAATCAGAATTAGTACCACTTTTGTATTTTGGTCTAACATGAGTCTTTCTGGGTGTGACCGCTCCTGCTTCACACACTGAACTGCTCCATGTTTACAGATAAAAAACACTACAGTGAGCTTCTCCAAAAATGTAGATTTCGAATAATTAACTGACTTGATGTTATTCTCTTACAGTTTTTCTCGATTGATTACACACAAAAACTGGAACTTATAACACAATGACCACAACCTGTAACTCATGTGCCAACTCCCTAAACCAATTCTGCTAAACTATAAGCACAATGATCTGCTTTAGACACATATTTCAATTGTTAGCCACACTTTCTTCAAAACACAACACACAATTATCTGCTTTACAGTTTTTCTCGATTGCTTTGGCACATTTTTCCATTCACTGTTTACTTTTTCAAAACAGCTCACACACAGCCCTTAACAGAAGATGAAATGACCAAAACACTATATGATGTTTGCAGAATGACACCACCTTAACTTATCACATACCCATCAAAACCAAACATTTCCATCAAAACCTACAATTTGTGCTCAATTGAAAATGTATGTTTTCTCATTTATTTAACAATGGATAACAAAATTAAAACTACAGCTATCAATATCAACCTCTGAAACCATCACTTCAACTTTTGTGCAACACCCTCACAGTATTGACTATTTTACCACTGACAACATACTACAATTTGGGTTTTGTACTGAGCACTCCTACTTAGGAAATATACTGTCAGAAAGTATTTGAAATCTGAAAATGTGTATACAGTAAAATATTGTAGTTCTGTTTTTGTATTGCTAAATACTATAAAGTATATTCTAAACAAGGTCTTGTCAACACCATTGATTTACATTTGTTTTACTGTGTACAAAATGGCAAAGATTCTGACACAAGAATATTTATTGCAGTCATTTTTCCACATTACATGCATATACTGTAAGAAGTCAAAATGACAGGTTTCAATATACAGTAAAAAGGTCAAATCTGTTCTGCAGTGAACATTCTCCCCCTGCCACCAGTGTGGGCCAGTGTGTTGATTCTGTAAAAATAGTGCAATAGGCTGTAAATACTGTAAAAATACAGTAATCAGAATTCTACCCTATATGTTGTAAATTACTTTAGTGAAACTACAATACTACATTGTATTGTGGCAACACACTTTACAAAAGTATAGAAACGGTTGTTGCCAAGAGTGCAAATACAGTGAAACACAGTACAGTAAATTGACTGTAAAGGCCAGCAAAGAGTCATTGTCGTTGCCGAACGTACAAACAATTGATGCCACAGTATGACGGCTCAGGTTTGGCTGAACCTTTTGGCCAGCCTCTCTCATGGAGAGGTCATGATTGACTACGTGATCAATGACTGTTGCCCTAATTTCATTAGAGCATCTTACACAAATGCCATGTCCCCTGATAGGGGCCCCTCTACCGGCCTCTCCCTTGTCCCCGTCCTAGTCCTTGCTGAGGTTGTTGGTGGCGGCCTCCTTGATCCATGCTTGGTATCAACTTCAATCTATTGACCTCTTTTAGAGGTTGAGAACTACTTGATTAGTTGTGCACAGAGAGTTCACACAGGTGCTGACGATATTTAGAATATAGAGAGCAGTTTCAGTAGGCTGCTACTAGGTGTCTGCAATGTGTTGACATGGTTATTCAATTAGGTTTCGTGTCTTTCTCTGAGAAGTGTGTTAACTGTATTTAAAAGTGTGTTAAAACTCAAAGAAATTTGTGTGAAAGCAATGAGAAATAATTACAGTTTTTCTCGATTGCTTAAACACAATTTTGACTGCTTTGTTTTGTTTTTCATTTCACTCACACAATTAGCACAACCACACACCCAATGAGCAAAACACCTCAGATCCATTGCAAAATTAAACACTCTTGTAAAAACTATACACTAATTTAACAAAACCATATTTTGTTACCATATGAAACACACACGTTGCATATGACGGAATTCTGTTTGTACCACTTACACACTGCTGTTATAAACCTAAAACACTTTTAGCAATTCTACTTCTCAGTGATTAGAGTAGTGTAAGTGAAGTACACAGAGAAAGCACAAAGTGTGGTAATTTGACTTGCAGTGCTTTGGAATTGCAAGGAAGTGACATCTTGATATACGTCTGTGTCTAAAGCATAAAAGTGTGTTTAGTGTTTTGCAAATCACTTGTGTGTATTGTTTCGCAAAAAGTGTGATGTTGACATGTGCTTATAGTGGTGCAAATCTGAGCCGTTGTTTTGCTCCTTGAGTGAAGGTTTTGATAATTGTGTAATACTTTTGATTTTAGTGTTTATCCAGTCGTAAAAAACTGTAACTCATTCGCCAGAGAAGACTCTTGCTGTGCAAAGAAGATGTGAGCATTAGATTACAGTTTTTCTCAATTGCTAAAACACTAAAACCCATTGGCTGAACAAATTTCTCAGTTGCCTGAACTCATGTAGCTAATTGTGGAGTCTGTTGTCAATACCTTAAACTATTTCACATGATAAAACACAATTTGCAGATCTCACTTAGACTTTTCAGCAAAACTCTACATTCTCAGTCTCAAAACACATTCTGCACTCTAATGCACATGTCATCCATACTGGTAAACACACGTGGCAACAATCAAATACAAATAGAGAAAACATGTCATTGATTAAACACAACCACTCAAAATGTATTTCACTTGTATCAAATGATGTGACAACCAATATAAGCCAGTTTAGAGAGCAAACAGGTTGTTGAAGGTGGGAAGGAGAAAGTCTGGGAATGGATAGAAGAAACAATGTGAGAGGACGAGGACGAGTGCGTATGCGTATGCGAGGTGGGCGATGAGGAGGAAGAGGGCAAGAAAGAGGATGAGGAAGAGGAAGACAAAGCGGAAGAGGAGGACAAAGAGGATAAGGAAGACAAAGAGTGGAAATATCTGATGAAATTAGAGGCTTCTTCCCCCGTTGCCTCAGGAGAGAAAATATTGCTTGTGATGTCGACAAAGTGCTCTGGCCTGACCCAACCCAAAGACAAGAAGAAGCACATTGATGACATGTTGACTCCTTTGATTTTTGTCCCTTTTACTGTAGTAGTGTATACTGTAGTAGGCCTACAGTGCATTGTAGGCTGTATATTGTATACTAAACAAGTTGTATGGGCCTGAACATTGTGCTTTCTATTTGTTACAGTAACAGTACTGACTGCTCAATATATTTTGACTGGTTGTAGGTTCATATCAACAAAGAACAAGAGTGAGTGTGAGTAGTGAGATGCAGGGTACAGTACTATAGGGGTACAAGGAGGAGAAAGAACCAACAAAAAATTTGAGCAAAGCGGAGTAGTAATTTCTGATACATTTTTAGCTATTATGAGAGAACATGTTTTCGTTCATCAAAAGACAATGACGGATACATATGACATTTTTCTGACACATATGATTAAAAATGTACTTCTCCCTGAGAACTATATGTTTTGAACAATGTGTTTTCTATTTTTTGGTGTATTGTTTACTGACTGCTTGAAAGTGTATATCATTTTGATCACTTTGTTTATGATTTGAGAGCAGTGTTTGATTTTGAGCACAGGTAAAACAGTTTTGAGGCTAAAGTTTCATTTTGCAAGAGGATTCAGAGGTTTTGTAAATAGTGCTTGAAGATGAGGTTTTGTGTTTACAGTTTCGAGAAAATGGGTGACTGTTTCAAGAAATGTGTTTTAGCAATCGTGAAAAACTGTAAGTTGACCCATGATTCGCTAAATTATAGATAGATAGATAGATGGATACTTTATTAATCCCGAGGGAAATTTAGGTCATCCAGTAGCTTATACACATACACATACACACTTATACACCTCACCGACATACATACATACATAAATCACATATACATACACATAGGGAGAACATATTCACACAGAGTGTTTCCAGATACAAGAAAGGGTCTGACCCTATTGTACAGAGTGCAATGATTTTGACAGTGTCGGTGTCCAGGAGGAAAGTGAAAAGTGATCTTGTGCTGCTGGTGTGGATAGTGCAAAAAAATATAATGTTCTTGTGCTTGTGAGGATGGGTAGTGCAAGATAGTGAACTTGTGCTTGTGTGTGTGTTTGGAAAGTGCAAAGAGCAAAGTGATAGTGCAGAATATGTAAGTGGTAAAGTCTGTGCATGGGGCTGAGATGAGATGAGATGAGCAGGGGAGGGCAGACTGAGGTAGACTCATGCAGAGGTCCATCTCCCTCCCCCTCCCCTTCTGCGTGGCGTTAAAAAGCTGAATGGCCCTGGGGACAAAGGACTTCCTCAGCCTGTCCGATGAGCATGACAGTGACCGGAGTCTGCCACTGATTATGCTCTTCTGTCTGTTGACAGTACTGTGTAGTGGGTGGTGGACATTGTCCAAGATAGTCAGCAACCTACTCAGGGTCCTTCTCTCCGCCACCGTTGTGAGGCATGTGTGTAAGCATTCAAGAAAAACTGTAAACACAGATTTCAATTGTTAACCACACTTTCTTCAAAACACTAAACACCATCCTCTCTACTTTGCACACTTCATCAATGCCAAAACCTCCTTGTTTTCAGACAGAACACACTGCTATTCAAATGGCAAAACTTCCATTTCCAAGGCTGTTGTGCAATTTGAAATCAAAGTGATAGAATTTTTAGCAATGGCGATGGCCACAGGTTAGCTCCTGGTTTGGAGAACAATTGATGGCAACATTGAAGTGAGAGGTGATCAGAAAGGCAGAGGAGTGAGAGTAAGAGGAGGAGGAGGAGGAGGATGAGGAAGAGGATTAGGAGAAAGAACAAGAAGGAGAGCCATTATCTCTGATGAGATTCGGGCCACTGTGGTCAACCATGTGGTCAACCATGGTTTGACCATGCAGGAAGCTGGCTAGAGGGTTCAACCAAACATAAGCCGCTTCTCAGTTGCATCCATTCTCCGGACATTCAGAAGAGGGAATAGGTAAGAAACACTACTATGACAGGAAAACACTAGTTTGAATGCCTTATCAGGAGCATAGTATTCTTGTATTTAGAGTATTTTCCATTGTACTGTATTTGTTAAATTACGTAAACAAATACAAAGTGCAACCATTGATGACCAAGACATATTCCTAAACATCAATACAGTGAGCCTAGCCACAGTGGACTGTGTTCTAAGGTGGACCACCTTGAGAATGAAGCAGGTGTACAGGGTGCCTTTTGTCAGAAACTCTGACAGAGTCAAACAATTATGCTATGACTATGTGCAAGTAAGTCATATAAATTTCCACAACTGATTGTGTCCTATCCACACTGACACATTACTGTACTGTATTGTAATCCATTACCCAATGTTATTTTCAAGTGTTTCACAACACTGTGTAGGTCTATTTCTGATACAACATTGTCAATATTGTCTTGAGCTAGAACAGGATGCAGTAGTTTTTTGTCCTTTTTTATTTTACATTTTCTTTCTTTTTTTGTTGACTGTACTGGCCTATATCCTATTGTTTGTTCTGTGCAAATCATTTACACATTCAGTTGTGTTTGCTGTGATGTATAGGCTACATCACTTTTGGAAAAAATAAAGAAATATTTTAGTTGTTACTGTATATTTGTCAGTTGTTTTATATTTGAGTAAAAACATTATACAGTTACAATATTTTACAACAGGAGAAAGCGTAACACTGGACATGAAAAGGCATAATGCTCCTGATAAGGCCTTCATACTGGTGTCTTCCCATTTCACAGTAGTGTTTTCCATTGAGCACATTAGTGTTCAATCAATGCTTAGAATGTCTACTCATATAATGATCTGTGTTTGTCATTTGAAAACAAAATTCCCTTTTGAGGTGACATCACACTGTTTTGAAAGCAAGGTAGCATTTTGCAGGAGATATAAAGGGTTTTGCATTTTGTGTGAGTGGTTTAGGGATTTGTGTTTAGAGTTTTGAGAAAATGAGGCATGCTTTCAAAAAATGTGTGTAAAAAAAAAACTGTAACTGGAGTCTGGTGAACCAAACAATTGCTTTGGCCTGCTGTAGCATCATAGACCAACTCTTATCCCAGTCTTTTTAATGATGGACGACAGGGGACACATGGCTTACAAAAATCCCTGGGCTGGGAGAGATGCCTAAAACAAAAAGAACAACCTAAGGAGGAAAAGCTCTATCTATCTGGATTAATCAATCCTCTCGTCTTGTTCCCTCGCTTAGCAGTTAGGCCTGTCTCCCCCCAATGAACGTGGTGAAATGTATGAGGTTAATGCATGTGTGGGTGTACAGTTTGTGTATGTGAGGGTTGCTACAGCACAATAACAAGCAACCAGGCTGCTTTATAAAAATAGCTATAGAAATCTGCATTTTTGGAGAAATTCTGCTGAAAATAATTTACACCTGATGTTACATATTCGTAGATTGGAGCCTGCATGTCCCGGAGGGGCTATCAGAATGTTAATGTTTTGTCATAGATCTTAAAGGATTTGTCCCCAGTAACTGAATTTAATTCCAATAAGTAACAGGTATCATGTTCAATTGTTGTATTTTATACTACTGATGCTGGAACATGGACATCTGAAAACAAGTTGGTTGGACAAAATGGTTGGCTAGTGTCAAAATGGCTGCCTGCCGTAGAAGCGGAGCAGACCTTTCTAAAAACAATACCTCAAACGGTTTGCTACCATTATCAAAGAAACCAACCAGTATTTCTGGGTAAGCGGAGATATTGGTGGAGAACCCAGATTGGCTAAAAAGACTGTTAATGACAGTTATTCAGACAGAGGACAGCTGACTAAGAACTAGACATACCACATAGCAGTGTGTAACATGCCTGCAGCACAAAGTGAGAGAATGAGCATGGATGGCTTATGAAACCAAGGGCCCCTGGGCACGAATGCCTCCAAGGCCATCCAACTCCCGGGCCATAGCAACTCAGTCTTCCTACCCTGTGCTTAAGTGACATATTTAATACCTGTAGATTGCCTACAGAAGTTGCACCACATCAACGCATGTTGCAATAAGCTATAACATTGTATTTGAATTGCCAATAAATAGCACATTAATGGACAAAACAAAAAGACACCTGTACAGCCCATCATACAGGATTCACGAGACTAATGCCACAAGCAGTAGTTGTGCCTGTTTGTCTTGTTCCTAGTCCAGCATGCCTTGCCACTGCCTCAGCCTGACCTTTCACAACCAATTACAGTTTTTCACAATTGTTAACACACGTTTTTCAAAACAATAACGGCTTTCTCAAAACTGCACACAAACAACTGAAAACCTCATACACAAAATGCTAAACCTGACACTTTGCAAGATGACTATTTGCCATCAAATCTCTTAACTGTTCACAAAATGGAACTCGTGTTTTCATTTGGTACACACAGCCATATTTTCAAAAGACACACGCATACATTCATTGAGTACACACAACTAAGCATTTGCTGCACACTACCAAGCATTTACAGCACACTGAAGTGCAAAATTAAAAACACAATAATTGAAATGGTACACACCATATGGATGACAATGACTCTGGAAAATGAGCCATTTCTCCTTTTGTAAAATGTCTCAGTGTAGGCCTACTTTTTTCATAGTCAAACATAAATAATATGCAGCAAAAAAAGTTTTATTTCGGTACACACAGAGAACAGTACAGTACTGTAAACCGTGTGATAGCATTGTTCTCACAAACCATATTTACAATATCAGTCTCCTGTTCGGCGGTGAAAGTGTGTGTTCTTCCTCCACAGTGTGGTTCTCTTTCAGTCCTGCAAAATACAAATACTGTGAGCACACTGTATTCTATTGATATGCAGTATTACAGTACACAAGGCAAATAGATTTCGTACCTGTTTTCCATCCTGAAGGTTCTAATGATGGCAGCAACTGTGAAGCGGCTGAGATTTGGTTGGACACTCTGGCCAGCCTGCCTCATGCTCAAACCATGGTTGAGCTCATGGTCTACCACAGCGGCCCAAATCTCATTAGAGATGACCATTCTCCTTCTTCTTTCTCCTCCTTCTCCTCCTTCTTCTCCTGGTCCTTCTCATGTTCTTCCTCCTCCTTGTCCTCCTCCTCCCCCTTGTCCCCATCCTTCTTGTCCTCCTCTTCCTCCTCCTCTCACTCGTACCCTTCTCCTTCTCTGGTTGTTGATCTCTTCAAAGTTCTCCATTGTTTACCAAACAAAACAGAGGCTCAAGGCACTTTTATGCTGCAGTCCTCATTGCAAATTGCTCAACCGACCTGAATGTTTAGAGATTTGACTATTTGTGTGTTGTAGGTTGATGCTTTGAGATTTTACTTGAGAAATGTGTGCAACAACTGAACATTGTGTGTAGTGTTTTGACAACAAGGTGATGTGTAATTGACATCAGAGTCTAAACAAGGAAAATCAGAATCTAATGCAGATAAGTGCCAAATTGGGTCGAGCGATAAGTACATGAAGTGAAGGTTGGGCAAATTGTGCCGAATTTTCGCTTTTTGTTTGTTAACAACTGTGAAAAACTGTAAACAAGGGAGGCTTGCTAAAGGTCACTGGCGTGTTCAGGGAGTGGCCTAGGGTGGCACGGGCCACCCCTGAAATCTGATTGGCCACCCCAAGTGCCACCCCAATATCTTAAAATATGATTGGCTATATGCCCAGTCATTTACGGTAACGTGTGACGTTGGTACGCTGCAAGAACGTTATACTATTTAAAGTAGGCTAATGTGCTAATGTCAGACAGTTGGCTGACAGACGCCTCGCAAATCACATCAACTATTTTTGCTGGTTACAATAACGGTGTTATCGGATAGTACAGTGTCTTTTTCTCGGTAACTTTTGAAAAATCTAAGCGTGAAAACGCCGAAAAATTTAAATTTACTTAAAAGACATAGCCGTCAGCCGAGTTTGGTCCGGAGTTTAGCTGCTAAAGTTATCTTCTGTCCTGTCGTTTGAAGCAAACCTTTTAGCTCTGGCATTGGTCTCCCATTATGTATTTATCTATAACTTCACCGGATTGGAAGTCCATTTTCCAGGCGATCGCACGCCCCCTTCATTGAGGCAGAGGTTAGGTTTGCCTCCCCTATGTGCTTTTTCTGACATATCAGCAAGACTAAATAGCTTCTTCACATACGTGAAATACATTACATTACATTACCTATTATATGGATACAAACGACATATAATAAAAGTGTCTACAAATATTTCAGTGATGACAAACAATGAGAAAGCAAAAGTCATGCGCTCAACCCAGTGTGTGAGGGATTGCACAATCTGAGATGAGGCGCAGCTCGTCGCTGCCTCACCGTCGCTGCCTCTCTGTTTGAAAAGCACATGGTCGAATTCAGCGATTTTGATTATAAAAATGATCGGAATCATACAAAAAAATGAATTTAAGTAAAGATCAGTAGATACATATTAATATTGATTTTATCATTATTTGTTGAGTCAGGTGCAAATGGGCCTTGTCCTGACAAGCTAGACTCAAAGAGTAATTTAAAGGGAAAAGAATATGTGTTCCCACTGTGTCACAGTTTTTCAAGAACACGGAGAAGCTAGGCCATGCCTGATGCAGCCTCTGTTGATTTTCTGTTCCTATAGTTGGCCCTTTTTTTTTGCTTAATACCTGATGGAGATCTGTGACGTAATGTGCTTTGGTGAAGTGGACTGGAGTGGGTGGTCGGGAGGGTATTGGGGTGGGTGGTTGGGTTGGCCTGTGCCCGTGCAACATTCAACACAGGAATGTTTATGATGAAACTGTTACCAGAGCACAAAATTGTTTACAACAAAGTTATTCATAAATCTAGCCTCATAATTTTGTTGTCAAAGTGCACCAGATTGATGCACTGAACTTTAAAATGTGCAAAATGTTCTTATATATAAAATATATTCCCCCGGGGAGCATGCCCGGGCCCAGACCCTCCTAGGGGGTTCGCATCGTTGTCACCTTTTTCATCCCTGATGAGTTTGCACCCCTGGGCATACGTGAGTGTATATGTCTGCGCAGGCGCTCCTGCTCACACTTCATGCCACCCCTGCATACGTCAGTGCCCCACTGGTGCCACCCCTATCAAAAATGTCTGGACACGCCCCTGCTAAAGGTATAGTATTATTTGAAACACATTCATTTGATTTAGTATTTTTTAAATGAAAATAAATATGCCTGTGTCCACATATTTTTTCAGTTCAATTGGCAGGCATGATAAAAGATTATAGAGACATACTTGTAATGAATAATTATAGCTTCAACAAAATATCCAATCTGATGTGTAATTTAAAAAAAAATGCAGTTTCCTTAGATGGATATTCAGGTATGACCACAATACAACTAAGTAGGCTATCAAATGTTAATTAACCAGACTTGTATATGGAAAAAGGGTATTCCTGAATATCCCTGATCAGTATTAGAGAGGCCTGAAAAAAATGAAAGACGATTAACCATGTTGCAACCGCCATGAACACTATGAGTTATGTAAAGAGGAAGTCTTGAATAAGCTTTTCACTTTTTCTTTTAGGGTTGCCACTTGAGCGAAGTATGTTTTCAGCTCCGACTCTCTGAAGAGAAAATCATCCTGCGACGCTCCAGATTTGCTTATAATCTGTACATGTGGAATAAAAGCAAGCAGTCAAACCTGGTATCAATACAACGAATTAAAATGGTAAATTATGGTGTTTGTAAAAGGTGTTTGACTCACGCATTTGCTCTCCTCACACATCATGCTGAAGACACTCCTAAGGAAAACGACCGCCCTGTGTTAGTAGTAGAGGTAAGAGTAAGAATTCAAAATCTTGATGTAATTAACCTTAGGTCCATGTATTCATTTTTACCATGCTCTACAGAAGACTAGGGATTTCTCCACCAGTGTTCTTTGCAGTCCGCAGGTAACGGGTAGGCTACTGCTTGGACGCGTGCAATGCAGAAGATGACGCTGAACCAGGCAAACTCTGAGGTGCCATTCTGTCTTTAAGTAAGCGACGTTGAACCTGAATTTAAACTGTCAAAATTGAATTAGATTTTACAGTAATGTTTGGGTGAAAAATAATATTAAAATGTTTCATACGCCTTATATTCAGCCTACCTGCTAGCCTACAGTCGATGTCGAATCAGCTAGTATGCCAGTTCAGTATCCCCATGTGTTAAGTTTTTATACAGGGATTTGAATAAAAAGTGAAACAATGACGAGCCCATCAAATAAGATGCAGGGGGTATTCAAATTATTGAAATCGTAAGTTATTTAGAAACCGCAGGGGAGGATTTCCGTTTTCCGTTTAGTTGAGCGTCACTTTGCCAAAACCTGGATACGCTTACTGTACAGCTTAATTGTAGGCTGCTGTCAATTCATAGTCTACCTATTCTTGGTCTACAGAATTTCATTTTAGGTGGCTACGGCCGTCACACATGTGCAATAAGTCCCCATTTAACGGAAGACAGATATTTGTTCTTGAATGCTTGCATTGACAATAGGCCAGGGGCGGAGATCCCATTTCATTGTAGGGGGGGACAATACATGGTCAAATTTCAGAGTGTAATTCCGGGGGGGGACATGAAAAAATTGCTTTCACGAGAGCTAGCATAAACTGCTAAATAAGTCATTTTAGAATTATCTAAACAGCATTAAATGTACTAACACGAAATATCTATTCAGACAAATAATGTCCAAAGTTCAAGAGAACTTGATGCTCAAAATAAGTTATAAAACAGCTCAACAGGGAATCGAACTAGCAACCTTTTGATCATAATACGACTTCTCTACCTCCTGCGCCACCGTCACTCCATATTACAATACCAGCATAGTTGATGGACCTTAGAAAAAGATGACATTCATTTAACTTCAGATAATTTAACAAATCTGGAGGCACTGAGATGTAGACCTACGTTTATTAACTAGCATGAACCTGCCCCTGACAGGACAGTGTCCTAGACTGTCTAGCTAGCTATCTTAACTGTGTTAATTACCGGCATGCGTGTGTTATCGGCAAACGTTCACGTTGTCATGCCAAACCATTAATACACTTATGTATACTTGTGCATATCGATTGGAACTTCGTAAATGGAGTTTAGAAAAAAACTTCTTCTTTACATGTTCTTACTGCGTTCGAGAATGAGGTAAATCTCTTTACATATCGTGTATCATAGCGGCAGCGACAGGGGACAGAGGAGGAACCAGTCTGACAATCTGACCGTGTAGGTTACTGGGCTGATTAACTGAAACACGGAGCTGCCGGTAGCCCTGCCCGTTGGAAACAGCATGTGAACCAAACCACTTTGAGGAATAGGGGGAACATGATTTTTCAACACTTAAAAAACACATTGTTTTACATCTATAATTAGCACCGCTTGTGCCGTCGTATTTTTATTTAAAAAAAAAAAATCAAAAAAAAAAAATCAAATTTTTAAAAAAAAAAATTCAATGATTGTTTGGGGGGGACAACTTTATGGTAGGGGGGGACACGTCCCCCCCGTCCCCCCCGGGATCTCCGCCTATGCAATAGGCTATAAGATGAACGTTTTTCAGTGCAGATCTGCCGGTGCATAAGCGTTATGTTAGTGCACAGCACAACAGGCCCAGTTCATGCCCTGTATGTGTACACATTTTTGTCTTATTTCCTCTTAAATTAATTGTGGTACAATTCATTAATTTAGAGTCAGAACAGAATCCTTTAATTTCTCATTAAGACACTAAATGTGGTTGATGCTCCAACCCTTACTGCACTCATGGGGACATTTTAATATTTTCCAGTCAGAGATACAGATTCTATTCTGATGTCATGGAAAGAGGGAAAGTAAAGTATTTGTAAAAGTAAAGTGAAGTATTGGTTGTTTGTACCTCACAGTGTTTTACGTGTTACTAAATTACTGAAGATTGATAAGGTGAAGTCATTTATTTCCGCTGCAGGGCTGAACTTTTTACATGATTTAATATAACCTCAAATTCTTGACGTTAAGTAATGAGCAAGCACCAGAAAAACGTATCTAACGACGAAGGGGCAAGACCGTTTTAGGTAAAAGCAGTCTCGTTAAGCAGAAGATTTTTCGGTTTCCAAGTGCTTAAAGCAGTACGTCATAGCGGATATTTCCCAGCATGAAGATCAAGACTGCCATCTGGTGAATATATTTAAAATTACAAGTAAGGAGTAATAGTCAAAATGTGCGTTAGTTTAAAAAATGTGTGGTTGTACTTGATCAGACATAATTGATTGTGATATAAAGAATATAGTCGGTTTAAATGTAGAAGGATGTAAATTATGCAATGATGCAAAATGTTTTGTGTACCTTTTCCCTTTCTTGCCCACATACAAAGTGGCAGACGTCACATTCACAATGCCTGTATTTATATGACATTATACTGTGCTTCAAAACATGAAACCTGTTTCTAATTGTAGTAAATCCATGGATGTGGTTTAATATAATGATGCACTCAGTATACAAATAAGTCGACATTACTCATGTTCTTAACAATACTTAACATCCTTCTATTCTATCTAATTCCTTTTGGTGGTGGCAAGATTCATAGTCCGCAGTATTTGAAGCTGAGATTTCCAGTAAAAGGAGGTTTTTGGCAACTCCAACCCTCTTAACCAGATTGGCTATGTAACTGATGTAACCATTATAATGGAGATGTTAAAGAAAATGTAAACTCAATGTATTTGTGTGTTTCTTCCTGTTTTGGGGTATAACAGATGATGTAGGGCTGTTCATCTTTATCACTGCTCATTACCTGACCAGAGGTAAGACTTTGATCTGCCTTCTGCAGAGGGGTAATAAACTAAACTTATGATGCTTTAAGCCTCAGTGTGAGTCAGCCTCACGATACCTCTAACAAGAGTGGAATTACCAGAACACTACCAGAAGCTAAGAAGTGGAATTGAAGCTGAGCTCTTTGTAGTGATAACTACCCTGTGTGCTATACCGTATTTCAGACCTTTGCATGTGACCAGGATGACGCCAATACAGCATCAATTTGTCTTGGGACTGACAGATACAAGTCCTGCACGGTGGCCAGAGGGATTGTGAGCCATTCCTCTTGCAGATCAGTGGCCAGGTCACTACATGATGCTGGTGAAGGAAAACGTTACATGACTCAGTCCCCCAAAGTGGCTCAATAATATTCAGATCTTGTGACTGCAGGCCATGGGAGATGTCCAACTTCACTTTCATGTTCATCAAGCCACTGTCACCAGTCTTGCTGTGTGTATTGGTGCATTATCATCCTGATACACGGCATCATCTTCAGGGTACAATGTTTGAACCATTGGATGCACATGGCCATCTAGAACAAGTAGTGGGCCTAGGGAAGTCAATGATATTGCAGCCCAAACCATCACTAATTCACCCCCATGCTTCACTCTGGGCACGCAACAGTCTAAGACTTAGACTGTAGGTGGTAAGCCTCTTTGGGGCTTCTCCACACTGTAACCCTCCCGGATGTAGGAAGGACCATGAAGGTGGACTCATCAGACAACTATTGGTACACCTGGAATTCGTCCTTTGTGTTTGTTTAGAAACGTAAACAGTCGGCCTCTCCCCCAAAACTGTAACCTGATATCACTCTAACCGTGCCCCCCTGAACTGTACACAGACTTTCTTCCCTTTTGTTCTCAGCACTCTGGAGAGTTCAGCACCATACCTGCCAACATTTGAGTAGCAAAATCCGGGAGATTTCGGCAGCGGTGGCGGTGGGTGGGGCATGGATGGCAGAGGCGGGCAAATGTTGGTTTGGAGGGATGTTGTGCATATAAGTATTTATAGACAACGTATTTATTATGTATTATGTAGTCTTCAGTATATAAATAAATACAAAATAACTGTATTTATCAACAAAAACAAATTTATTTCTTTATTATTATGTATGTATTCACAATGAATGTATTCACAATCACTTATTTATTATTAAAACAACTAACTATTACAATAACGTATTATTTATTCATGACTTTTTTATTACGACAAAATCATTCATATGAACATCACAGAAACAGTTGATGTAAGCCTTGCACAGGTCTTAGGATATGCATTATAATTTAAAACAATGGCCAGTAGTAGTGTGTGTGTGTGTGTGTGTGTGTGTGTGTGTGTGTGTGTGTGTGTGTGTGTGTGTGTGTGTGTGTGTGTGTGTGTGTGTGTGTGTGTGTGTGTGTGTGTGTGTGTGTGTGTGTGTGCTTGAGTCAGTGTATATTTGTGTCTGTGTGAGTAAGAGAGGTTGGCATAAAGAGTCAGTGATACAGATACAGCTGCTTTTCCGTCGGGTCCAGCAGGACTCCTCTCCATCCGGTCGAGGCTCTCAGAGGTCGTCCCAGCAGGCACTCTTCTCCTGCCCCTGTTCAAGGCTCTCCCCTCTCTGCTGGGTCTTCACACGCCAGTGCTCGGAGTCGACGCCTAGCCAAGGAAAGTCCATTATACCAATGCAAATTTATGCAGCTTTACGTTACTTCACGCCTGTTTCATCCCTATATAGCCTATTTGTATGTTACCCAATGTACATACCCACCCATTAATGATTTACCTTGAGTTTTTTTTACCTTGAGCGCATGTCTTCCAACTGTGCATGCACCGTGTACTTCCTTTGGACGCTGTCAAGTTCCACTGTCTGTCAGTTGTGTTGCTATTAACATCTCTGTATTGCTCTTGGCCTTTTAGGGTCTCTCAGTGGTCAACCCTGTAGCAGCGTGGGTTTACTTGGTGCAGACTTTTAGGGCCTGTGCCCAATAGGCCAATGCGGTAATCCAGGCCAGAGAATGAGCAAGAATGAAGGGAGAAATATTCTGTTGCAGGAAAAATTTGTTATTTTCAATGATAACAATTCTGGCAAATTGTTTGTCTCCTTCTGAGTGAAAATGAGAGGAACTTTAGTTTGTGGATATGGCGCCTGTAGACTGATAGGGTGTGAAGCAGTACCTGTGAGTAACGTTCTGTGGTTTTGCCACCTGTCTAGTGAATATGAGGCATGAGTGTAGATTATAGACATTTATAATAGGACAGGGGTATACACTATCATAATAATACTTTTAAATATAGCACGCAGCGACCATCAAGGTCCCAGCAGAATTTCTTTAGATATTAGGGAGTGGAGTGGTAGGTGTTTGCTTTGAACATCATTCACTTGATGGCGCCACTCCACAAATGAGTCATAATGGGCTAGGATAATGCGCCTTCTAGAGACCAACTTGCCATAAAAATGTCAATTTTTGTTTAAATGTTTTTTAAGCTATTGAAATGTTTCAGTTGCTCCTCCTACTGACAAAATGTCACTACATTTGCAGTGTCCAAAGACTGTGGTAGTGGAGCAGCAGGTCAAATTCCGTGAGGTGCTTTGAGCCAAGCCCACTTCATGTATGAACTCAAACCTTATTTTAAGCCAACCCCACCTTATGTAGGAACACAAATCTTATTTTCATCAGCCATGTGGGGATTCAATTCAATTCAATTCAATTCAATTCAATTTTATTTATATAGCACCATAACAATACAATTGTCTCTAGGCGCTTTACAGAGCCCAGAGCCTGACCCCCTTACAATCATGCCAAGTTTGATGTGAAATCAGTGAAGTCTAAGGATGTGATATCGTTGACCAAAAATACAAATAAAAAAGACTGCAGCAGCATTCATTATTAGTAATATCATCCAATAAAAGACTGAATGGGCTACACATAGTTCCTATAATTATTTTATTACAGGCCCAAATTAAGTTATGTTCATGTTACAGAAATTACACATATAATCAGATAGGATACCTGATAACATACATTTTAAGTAAATCAATCATCAACTACCCAAATATTGCACTCCCTTACATGTCACACATTTAAGATGCCCACACCCAATTCTTCCACAACATTAGCTACAAATATGTCTATAACACTCACTGCAATATCATATGGCCCTTACTTTGGCAGCAGAAACCAGGTGGAAAAAATCTACATTGTCCAGGAAGGTGTTTGACTCGGGTTATACCCATAATATCCATTGAGAGCATGACAGTATATTTCTTCAAGATGTCTACAACCAAGGAAAATAATCGTCAATTTCCTATAAAAGTAAAAGTTTTGGATGTAATGATCTTGACAACATTACAGAAATTTGAAATGGAGCAGAGGGGCAGTTCAGTTTGTCAACTACTTTATACCACAAACATTTTAAACTCATCTTTCAGAAGAAAAAAAAACACATACATTAGGGTTGAGAAAACCTGCTGATAAGGCTATCCATAGTAATTGAGAATAAATATGTTGATTAATTTGAAAAGGAAAATGTGTCACCATCATTTAGCTGCAGTAAATGTCTATACTTTTTGTAGTCAATGTTGAGCCTAGATTTTGACACAGTTTTTGACGTGAAACTATAGGGCGTATTCACTCACGTGACCCCTATCCATAACAACAAGCTTTGGCGGCCATCTTGGGGTCCATGTACGGCATTGTTTTGCTGTGTTTTATGCCGCTCTGACCATCATATTCTAAAGGAGACACAATTTCAGTGTCTTGTAATTATGGTACTGTGCCTCATTGTCGGATGTTGGACTAGGACGGGTAAAGCGCACACACACCGCGAAAAGGTTAGGTTGTTTCGCGTCCCGCGTGTGATAACTAACCAGGGGGAACATGTGGAGGGACTAACATCTACTCGGCGCAGACAATGGATTTCTGCCATAAGTAGAGCGGATCTGACAGCGGAGAAGTTGGAGAATGAACGTGTGTGTGGTAAACACTTCGTGTCTGGACAGCCTAGCAAACAATGGGACCAGTTTAATGTCGACTGAATACCTAGTCTCAACCTCGGGCACAGCAAGATAGAAGAGGCCGGGAGAGCCGGAAGAGCCGAACGAGCCGAACGAACAGCTCGGCGCAGAAAACATCGTGAAGAACATCTCCAGCGTGATGTTGTCAAGAAAGTGAAAAGGTTAGAAAGTGAATCAAGGAAATGTGATCCCAAGATGGCGCCACGCGAGATGCTGACGTCACGTGAATACGCCCTATACTTCATACTGTAAACCATGAAAAACTACATAAAAGGTTCCAGGAAGTACTTCACAGGGTACTCGTCAGAATCAATGCTCAACATCTGGGAAGCCAAGATGATCTTGCTGATGGCGTCTTCTTTCCTTGTACTGAAGCTTGCAATGCTAAGTGTGGCGACAGGTGCCGTGTCATCCACAACATCAGTGATCATGCCGGATTTCACAAGACCTTTGTCTGTCAAACCCTTCAGAATGACCTCAAATCCTGGTGTCTTCTCCTTGGCCCGGTAGTGCTGTTTTATTGGACAAGATGTATCCTCTTGGCTTCGGTGTCCAAACCTGAGGCTGTATGTTGCAGGCAATCATGAAGGCCACTATGTATATATCAACACCGTACACCTCATTTATCCAAGTAGGCAGGAAGTCTCCCCCAGTGCGTGGATTGATTTCTATGAGTTTGGGCCCGCACTCTGTAAGCTTGAGTTCAACATTGTAGACTCCATTCTCTAGACCACAGTGTAGGCAGCTTTGATAGGCAGCAGCCACCATCTGCGCCTCCTTCTCCTGGCTGATGCCAGGGGGCATGAGGTGGGAGGAGCTGATAAAGTACGGTAAGATGACAGAAGGACTGCACTGAGACAGGAAGGCCAAAAGCAGCCTTCCCTGGAAGATCGCCAGGTCCACCGCATAAATGTCACCTCCAAGATACTCCATTACCATCGGACTGGATGCAAAGCCGAAATTAGGATCCAAGGCTTTAAGGGCCATCATTTCTTGGACATATTCTTCACATTGTTGTGCATTCTCCACCAGTTTCACAGACGTAGAACCAGATCCATAGTCTTGCTTCACCACAGCAGGAAACCCAAAGGTTTCAGCAGTGCTCTTCAGACCAGCCAGGTCCTCAAAGTGCTCAGAACGGACGGCATACTGCCGGGGGGCAGGAAGGTGACACCAGCCCTGATCAATGGTTGCCAGATGCCTCTGGGTGTGGCTCTTCCTCTTGGCAATGGAAATGGCCTCCACTGTATCCCCTGGCAGGCCCAGTTTGGCCCTCACCAAAGCACAGAGAATTGTGTTTTCGCAGAGGAAGGTTAAACAACCATCTGCTTGCAGACCCTTCTTTTCCAGCATGGCCACAATTTTCTCAGCATGGACTTCATCTTGTGTGTGATCCATGTAGTTGTACACAAAGTATTCTGATACATACTTGTATGCAGGATGGGTATCTTGATAGCAGACAAGAATACTCTAAAAGAAATGAATGAATCCATTGCTTGCCATCAACATTCGAAAAGTGCACTCTACTTACAAAACAGTACAATACATATTAGTTTCATCTACCTTAATGCCATACTGCTTGGCGTTAACGAAGACTCCAAGCTTTTTTGATCCACCAGCTCCAATAAACAGCAGAGTTTTTCCAGCCATGATGGAGCAGTGTGAGCGCTGGCATATGGTCTGTAGCAGGGGTTCGAGGGATGAGTTTGACTGCTGAGGGTGGAGAAGACCCTTTGGAGTGCTGAACACTCCCTTTGAAACATTCTTTATTCCCAGAAGGAAGGGCTGCAGTTCACCATCCATTTCCCCCAGGGAAAACTCAACTCCTAAGAAGAAATAAGAACATAAATGTATGAGAAATGTAATACAACATAAAATACTATAATTGTTAAAAATGTACAATTAGTTACAATGGTGACATGAATCACAATTGTCATGTACAATGCATGCACAATACATCTGTGCTAAAGAGCCAGCATATACATTTCTTACTAAAATGGCATAATGCCCTTCAACATGCAAGGTAAGTCATATATAAAACCGTTATTATGTGTGTTAACACACTCTTATATTATATATTACATCCAAATGAACATTAGACACAGACATTTTCCATATGGGAAAGATGCAACTGTATGCTTTTGCAGGTCCATAAACACAACGATCATTGTTGTGGTTGAAAAATGAAACAGAAAATTAAAGGCTTATCATGTTCTTTTGTGTAAATATGTAATTACTTCATATGTCTCTCTGTATAGAATACGTTTGACTGTATCTTATAAAGTACACACCTATCAAATCTGTTCTTGCATGTAGTCCTCCTTTTTCTGTGTCCACCAACTCTGACTCGTGGTCCATAATGGCCTGTAGGGCTGTCTTTGCCCACTTCTCAAGGAGGGAAATGATGTCATCAGGCTGAGACAAGCCCCAATCTCTTAAAGTTTCCTCCAGGTTCTGCAGTTTGCTGGGGTCAGCTCTCGGGTGGGTGTCTCCTCTGTCAACCCAACACAGCATCTTGGAGAGAGGAAGGCAGTACAACGAAGAAAGGAGAGGTAGAATTATTTTCCATTTTCAGAGTTACTTCCCACCAGACTCTACAGCTCCAACCACCTTATGCTCCAAATCCATTTCTAGCCGTGGAGCACTCTCTGTTCTTGGGTGCTAAACTCTACGCGCAGGAATGTGCAAGTATGTTTTACTTAAATGCAGGATAGAACATTGTGTTTGAATCCCATAGGATTGTTTTCTAGGATGGTGTAAGCTCCTTTGCAATAATAGTGTGATATTTGCAAGGGTAAATGATAAAGGCAACCAATTACAAACTGAATGCACTGTCGTCATAAAGTGCAAAGTGTGCTTGGGTTTTACCATAAGGACAAATCACGGTCCTCAGAAGTTTCCAGTCAGAGAGTGGAAGTGACACGTTTCTGGTCTAGGGCGTAGCTCCACTGCCTCAATCATCTGCAGCCAGACTGTCTTGAACAGCACAAGCTTGCCGTTAGATATCGTAGTAATGATCATCCAATCTGAACTTGATGGTGATGAAATATCCACACATATTGTGTTCATTTAAGCCAGCAGCTCAAAGCAGCTCATTTTGAAATATGTTGACATTAGATCCACGAGTGCTGTAGATATCATAGCAAGGTAATATTACAGCTTCAATTGTTTAAATAAGTAGCCGGTTTAAAAGCCAACTGTGGGCTAGCATAACATGATAAGCGTTCCTTGCAATAAGTTAGCTAGGTATGTGTTGGCAGGGGCGGACTGGCCATAGGGGATAGCGGGGAAATCCCCGGTAGGCCGACGGGGTTGGGCTGGTCCAATACCGGCCCCTCTCCATCACCAACCGGCCCTCTGTCTGAATCGCCAGCCTCGACTATATTCTAAGCTTCACAGAACACGTTAAATTTACTTTAATACTTCAAGTCAATAACCACTGACTGAGATTCAGGCCCCGTGCACACGGAGTCTAGTTTGCCTGAATCCGGAGAGAAATGTCTCCAGATCGACCTATCGTGCACACAAACCTACTGAATCCGCACACTGTATCCGCACTCCTTCGACTCGGGGGTCCAAAGTGAGTAGATTGGAATCTGTCCGCGGGTTGGTGTTCGTGTGCACGCCTATCCGCAACCCTTTCTAATCTGATGATGTCATTGCCCCACGTAATCGCCTCGCAACCTCAGGCTGAACCCGTATTAACCCCACCGCTTCACTTCATAACAGCAACAACATAAACTAAATGTATGACGTGGCTTTGAGACCAGCCAGAACAACGGACACGACCGGCATTATTTAATAACTGAATGGGTTGCCATGGCGCAGCGAGTGTGGCAGCCTGTTATAGCAGCTCTCCAGCTTAAAAAATCTTCCTATTACCTTGCTGCTATTACACGTGAATTTCCCTAACGGGATTAATACAAGTTTATCTATCTATCTATCTATCTAAAATCGATGTTGTTAGGAAAGGGATGACATTAACAAGCCACACTTTAATCTTTTTGCATCAGACCATTTTACAAAACCGTTTTTTAAAAGTATCAGCAATAGCCTATATGAGCAAATCTGACGTGAAAAGATTTGTATTATAGACGGAAGTTTCAAAATGGTCTGTAATAAAGATGAATGTTACGTTAGCTCTAGTCCTGTCAGATAGCAATAGCTACTAGCTAGCGTTAACGTTACTTCAGAGGTACAGTATGTGAAGGACAAAGCCCTCAACAATAGCCTACATTTGTTGTTAGTAATAAAACCATGAAATTGGAAGCAATTGCAAACCATGAAAAATCCAGGATCCACACCACTTGCATTGTGGTCTCTGGTGCTCAAGCTCAGCATCTCCATAAAGTACATGCATTTAAACAACTCAGACATGTCATGTTGCACATTGCTTTGTTGCACTGTTCTAAACTCTTTATTATCAATACAAAATATAATTATGTTTCGCTTAACCTACAGTCTGCCCTGACCACTGATTTTATTAACCACCATAATGTGTTACTGTGCAGATTAAATGTAGGCTATGCGGCTAGTGTTACGACCCTGGCGGGTCTAGGCCCCGCCCCATGATATTTGCATGCCTGTTCTGTCTCTGTCTCCTCAGCAGGAAATGGGGAGCAGGTGTACAACAGGTGTACCCCATGATTGGATGGCTACAAAAGCCTTGATCCGATGGCAGTCGGGAGAGCGTTGGATTGGTCGTTGGTGTTTGAATAGAGATTGGTTTTGGAGTGTCGTTGGTTTTGGAGTGTCGTTGGTTTTGGAGTGTCGTTGGTTCTGGATTATCGTCGGTTCTGGATTATCGTCGTCGTTTGTTTATATTACCATTTAGCTGACTATACATTACCTCTTTTGTTTCTCTCCACAACACTGACATTCACCACACGTTTTCCTATAATTATTAAAAAAATATATACTGGTAACCCTTAATAAATAACTTATTATTATATCATAAATTCTGCGTGGCCTCCCCTTTATGTTTCGTGCCCGTGAGCTGGGTTCGTTACATGTGGGGGCTCGCCGAGATTGTTTTCGGAATCAGGTAAGGTCACTTTTCAGCCACTCATTGGGAAATAGTGGTGGTAAAGCTGCATTTAAATTTTTAGATCGGGATATTAGCCTTTGTTGCTGACAGGCACAAAACTGCCGGTGCAGCAGGAAGGGTATTGCAAATTGGGGGAGACACGCGGAAATTGTAAGTGTTAAACTTTTGTTGTTTTCGTTGGGTTGCCGTGGAGGAGGGAAGTCACTTTTGAAAGTGACGACAGCTGTGGGCTCTCGTTGGGAGAGAGACGGGCTGTGCATACTGGTTAAATTGGGTACAGGTGTTTGTAACTGGGTGGTGATAGTAGGTGAGTACCTACTGAGCAAACGCAAACCCCTGCGCAGGTTAAGAGCGCTTACCGCTGTTTGTTGTTTTTGCCGTGCTTATAAGAGTTTGTTGTTTTCGTGGGTGTGTCGGACGCGCTGGGGTTGCTTAGCAGCTCAATTGCAGGTGGACACACTGAAGATTATAGGTTTGGAAATAGCGAGGACTGTGTTTTGGAGATAGATCGGGAAAGCTCTAGTCTAGTGGGTTTTTGTGAGTGGGTGGTTATACACCTGTGCGTGATTACTGGGGTGCACAATCGCGTCAGGGCATTTGAATTAATTCTGACGATCGGAAAATTTGGCCCAGTTCAAAATGGGGTGGATGAGTATGTCAGATTGTGAGCAGCGTAGCAAGCTTCTGAAAATGCAGGCGGAATTGGAGAACGGGATGCAGCTGAAAAGAAATATGAAAGCGGAGTGGGACGCAGTGGTGAGAGAAAAAGAACGTCTATTTGAAATCGTAAAATGGAGATTTAGGCAAGGAATGGGTGAACAGGATTATCTGGTGCAAAAAGAGCAGGTAAGATTAGTTGCCCAATGCAAGGTGACGGAGGACGATCTCATTCGTGGGGAGAGATTGGTTAAGGGAAATCGTGATGAGTGTGTGTCTGATGTAAAGGCCTTACCGAGGGATCGGTCTGAAATAAAAACTGTGAATGAGAAAGTAACGGTGGAAAACCGAGAGCTGCTTGCTCGAATTGCAGAAGCATCTGAGGAGTTGTCAGCCAGGGAACATGAAGCAAACAGGCGTGAGAATAGTTTGCAACTTCAGCTCAACGAGGCATTCAGGTTGAATAATTATTTGACGGCACAGATTGACGCACAAAAAGCGGAAATGGTGGAACAACAAGAGAGGATTAAGGCAAGACAGAACGAGAAAGCAAGTGTCTCTGAAATGTTCCAACAACTGCAGAGTGATCATGAAACAGTCACCAGCAAGCTGAACAGGGCATTAGCTGGAGCTGAGGAGAAGGCAAAGGAAGCCCTCTCCAAGTATCAGTCAGAGCAGGAGGTCGCTGGTAAGCTGCACAAGGAGATGGAGGTGCAGAGAAAAGAGTATATTGAGAAAATTGCCACACTGGAAAAAGAAAGCAAAGACAGAGGGGAAAGGATGAACAAAATTAAAGCTGTCGCTGTGAAGGCCAAGAAAGAGTTGGATAATAGCAGAAAGGAGGTTGTTGCTTTGACCAAAGAGGTGGGGGCTTTAAAAACAGAGCGAGACATTGTTTCAGTCTCAATGAAGGACATTATCCACAGGGCTGCAGACTATGAGAACCTCAGGAAGGATTATGATGGGCAGACTGAGCAATTGATTGAAGAAGGAGAGAAGCTTGAGGAGAAGGAGAGACCAATGAGAGAGTTGACCAAACGTCTGCAGACTGACACCCAGCAGCATGAGCAGTGTGCCTCAGAGAGAGAGGACCTGATGGTTGGACTGGACACTCTGCAGAATGAGGTCAGGCAGATGGAGGAACTCCAGGGTCAGCTACACAAACCAGAGCAGCATCTCCAGCAGACTGCACGGGAGCTCAAGCAGCGTCACAGGGATGCTAATCAGAGCTCTCTCATGGACATGGAGTTGACAGAAAATGAGCGTCTGGTTAAAGAGCTCAACAACAAGGTAGCAGAAAAAGACACTCGGATTAAGGGTCTGAAAACGCAGCTACGGACCCAGAGAAAGAAGATTCTGGAGGGCGAGGCCCAGTATCTATGTGAGAATGGCCGGACTAAACTGTTCCACAGTGGGTTTACACCTCACAAAGGAAAAGGAACTTTGGCATTTGTGTTGTCCCACACTACAGATGTGGGGATAGGTTATGCGGTGATTGTGCTTGCCTGCTTAATTAATTTATCTCCTCTCCTGTCTCCTCCCCTGTCCCTCTTAAACTGCTTTTCCAGGCCCACTGGAATTGCTGACGGGAAAATAGGTTGTGTGACTGGTGAGCTGGATGGATGGTGAGCGTGTGAGTGAATAGGTGAATACGTGAATAGGATGGTTTAGGTAAATGGGGGTTTTGGATGGTGCAGAATCCCACTTAGGTGGGCTTCTGTCTTATGGGGGGGGATGTTACGACCCTGGCGGGTCTAGGCCCCGCCCCATGATATTTGCATGCCTGTTCTGTCTCTGTCTCCTCAGCAGGAAATGGGGAGCAGGTGTACAACAGGTGTACCCCATGATTGGATGGCTACAAAAGCCTTGATCCGATGGCAGTCGGGAGAGCGTTGGATTGGTCGTTGGTGTTTGAATAGAGATTGGTTTTGGAGTGTCGTTGGTTTTGGAGTGTCGCTGGTTCTGGATTATCGTCGGTTCTGGATTATCGTCGGTTCTGGATTATCGTCGTCGTTTGTTTATATTACCATTTAGCTGACTATACATTACCTCTTTTGTTTCTCTCCACAACACTGACATTCACCACACGTTTTCCTATAATTACTAAAAAAATATATACTGGTAACCCTTAATAAATAACTTATTATTATTATTATATCATAAATTCTGCGTGGCCTCCCCTTTATGTTTCGTGCCCGTGAGCTGGGTTCGTTACACTAGGCTAAACGTTGCTAGTTGGATCTCGACTACTGTCATATGTCATTTTATTAGCATGTTCCTGTCTTCTCCGTTTCCTTCAGTTGTCTGTAGCACCGTTAAAGCGAGAAGGGGGGCATAAACTTTGTGAGTGTGAGTCTCGATCAGCAAATGCAAATGAGACTCACACTCACAGGCAGGGGCAGGGGGAGGTGGGCCACCCATTTTATGATGTGGATATGTACCAAATGGTCATAGTTTACGTCAGCATCGGCCTTCTAGGTTCAGGATTATCTTAAACAGTAGATGGTGTGTTGATTTTTATAACAATGGGAATATGGTCATTGTGTATCATCACAATTAAAACACACTTACGCTTTAAGAAGAACAGTGTGATTGCATCAGCATCAATAACCAACTATGTATTTTTTACCATTAAATAAGTGAATAGAGTGTTATATAATGCAGCGCATAACATTACCTATTGTCCATGCTAAATGAGGTAAGGCATTTCATATTATTGTTGATGCTGAGTAGAATTGCCTGTTCATGTTGATTTTATGAATTTAGTGTTAAATAGGCGATCCAGAATGTAAAGTGTAATGCATTAGTAAACACCAAGTCATAAATATCAACACATTACTTATATTTAACTATGATCAATGTTTACATTTCATTTTAAGCCATACATGAACTTAACACTACTCATACATTCATTTGTGTGCACATCTGTTTACTTTAGGATTGCTTATGTTGTTTGTTTGTTTGTTTGAGTGTGTGTGTGTGTGTGTGTGTATTTACATCTGAACTTGCATTGTAAGAGTTCTGCACACTATGGACACCAGAGTTACTAATACATACCTGAATCACTTGAGGCTGATCAGCTGCTGGTCGACACACTGTAGTACTGATATGAAGGAAGAGCTTTTTCTTCAACACGGTGGGTTCTGAATAACAGAAATAAATATTTCAAAACAGTGGAAAACACACCTTATTTTCCCTGATGACCTTAAGGAGGACAAAATATTGCTAGCACCCCAACAGGTTCCAGAGACGTGGAAAAAACATTGACCGTATATGCATTAATAAATCTGTTTCCGTGCACCAGTCAATAGGTACAGTGATGTTTGGGCATAAACTGATTTCAAGTGTTTGAGTCTGTGACTGATTGAGAAGTATTCATTTTAGATTTAGACTAGACTGTTAGCCTTACCTCTGAATAGTGTCTCCCTCACCCTACACTTCTGCAGAGGCTGTATGGAGGGGTAGCAGGCTGTCAGCAGAATCGACTCCCCTGATCTGATCTGTGGAACCAAGGCAGCTGCAGCACTCAGCAACCCCTCCCTGTCCTCTCGATTCAAAACAGCACTGCTCTCTTGGGAGCCCCAACCGGAGGTGGAGAGCTGCACCAACACCTGAGATAGATGACAAGGATAAGGAGAAATGCTGGAATACAAGTTTAATGCACAATATCTCTGTGGAACCATGTGTGGGCTTTGGTATCTGGCATAATGACAGCGTGGGTTTATATGTTTCTGAAAGTAAAAATACGGCCCTGTTTTAGAGAACTTACTTTGTCAGAACCTTGTACCTCTGGCTGTTTCAGAAAGGCATTTATGACCTTCTTCATAGATACCTGCAGATCCTCTTTTTCCCCACAGGAGGGCGATAGGCAAGGGCCAGCATGGGAGGGAGAGGAACCCCCTTCCCCCCCAGGAGCTGGTAGTTCAGTAGAACATCCTCAGTGAGGGTGTTGAGTTGGGGAGAACCACAGGTCGGGCAGTCCAGCCCTTCCCCCATAGAGGAGCCCACTGAGCCATCCTCTAGGAGGTAGGTGACACGACAAGGAGAACTGAAGGTGTCCAGGTAAGTGTAGCCACCAGCCTCAAAGGTGACAGCCTTCAGGATAAACAGGGAGAACAGGCCTGGTAGGGTTTTGGAGGGGAGCCTGCCCACCCAGGAGGGGCTTAGGCAGAGCATCATTCGACCTGAGAACAAAACCCACGGGTTACAGAATAGAGATGATAAAAATGTACCTCAGCCCATCTGATCAAATCCGCTAGGAAGACCATAAAATTGGAAATGAGCCATTCACCCTTATGTGGTTAATTTTTTCTCTACAGGTGTGCAAAGGTAGATTGTCAGTTACCTGGACATCGCTTGCCACCAGCCAGTAGAAGGGGGAGGTATTTATCAGGAGACGCCATGACACAGATCACTACATCACTCCTGCCAACATCTGCAAAAAATGACAGTGGCTTACAGTGACATGCAAGTAGTCATACCCAATAACCTAACCAATATAACAACTGCCCAACCATAGATCCTGAGCAGCAGGATACATAAGCAACACACAACTGTTGATATTTATGATTGTTTGTGTGCGTGAGAATTCAATGCAAAAGTCAGTACACCTTTCATTACTGAGAGTCAACCCTCCTCGACATGGAGGACACCAATATTGCACACATTTCTGGAAAGATGATCTGCCATTCTTCAGAGACCATTTTTTCAGCAGCTCTGTGTTGGAGGGTTGTGGCGCTCTACCTTCCATAAAACCTCTCTATAAAATAACCCAACAGTATTCTAGTCACCTTTCAAGTCAGCCGACATACATTGGCTAGGTCATAGTTCTCACTTTTTTCCTTTACAAATTCTTGGATGTGTGCTTTGGACTGGGAGTCATCTTGTCAACCAGTATTACAGTGGGGAAAATAAGTATTTGGCCACTTGCAAAGACATGTGTGATCTATAATTGTAATGGTAGGTCTATTTTAACAGTGAAACAGTGAGAGACAGAATATCAACAAAAACATCCAGAAAACTGCATTTTATAACAGTTATGAATTAATTTGCATTTGTCGCAGAAAATAAGTATTTGAACCCCTAGCAAAACATGACTTAGTACTTGGTGGAATAACCCTTGTTGGCAAGCACAGACGTCAGACGTTTCTTGTAGTTGGTCACCACTGTTAAAATAGACCTACCATTACAATTATAGATCACACATTTCTTTGCAAGTGGCCAAACTTGCGAAATCGGCAGGGGGTCAAATACTTATTTTCCCCACTGTATACCCACAGGCATTCATTTATAAATAACATCTTGCCAACACCTTTTGCACTTTGGGACTATGCATTCACTGTGGTGGTCCTGGCCAGGCTCATGCCAAATATGCACCAGAGGTCATAGGGACCCAAAAAACCTGCACCGAGCCCTGATTGATAAGGGCCTAGCTAGTCTGATCCAGTGGCGTTGTTAGTTCCGATCACTCAGGGCTATAACCCAGAATATTTGAAGCCTAACCCCGAAGCTGCAGTGCCCGAAGGAGGGCAGATAAATAAAAAAAAACTAACAAAACAAAACAAAAGACAAGGTATAGGCAAGCTTGACATCGCCCTTGATCATTTCAATATCTTGAATATTCTGAGGATCTCTAATACTGATCAAGGATATTCAGGAATACCCTTTTTCAATGTACAAGTCTGGTTAATTAACATTTTATAGCCTACTTAGTTGTATTGTGGTCATACCTGAATATCCATCTAAGGAAACTGCATTTTTTTTAAATTACACATCAGATTGGATATGTTGTTGAAGCTATAATTATTCATTACAAGTATGTCTCTTTTTCATGCCTGCCAATCGAACTGAAAAACAAAATTTCAGATTTAAAATATTTATTTTCATTTTAAAAATACTAAATGAAACTAGAAAATGCATTTCCTAAAGGAAATACCAGTGCATGAAATGCAAAAGTTAAGAAAGGAAGAAGAAAAGAAAGAAGGAAAGAAGAAAGGAAAAAGAGTAAAAGAAGGAAAGAAGAGCGGAAGAAGGAAAGAAGAGTGGAAGAAGGAAAGAGGAAAAGAAAGAGTGTAAGAAGGAAAGAAGAAAGGAAAGAAGAGTCGAAGAAGGACAGAAGAAAAAAATAAGAGTGAAGAAAGGAAAGAAGAAAAGAAAGAAGAGTGGAAGAAGGAAAGAAGAGTGAAAGAAGAAAGGAGAGAAGAGTGGAAGAAGGAAAGAAAGGAAAGAAGAATGAAGAAAGGAAAGACGAGTGGAATAAGGAAAGAAGAGTGGAAGAAGGAAAGAAGAATGAAAAGAAGAGTGGAAGAAAGAAAGAAGAAAGGCTCTGGATAAAGACTGTAAAGAGAGAGTGAAGAGGGAAAATATTGAAAGAAGGAGAGAAAATGGAGTGAAGCAGAGAGATGGAGTGTGAGAGAAAGTAGAGTGAGAGGGATAGAGAGAAAGATAGAGAGAGAAAAAAGTAGAGTGAATGGAAGGCGTCTCCTAATGTTCCTAGTTTTACAGTTGAATGGAGAGGGACAGAGAGAAGAGGTTCCTTGGAATTGGCGCAGGTGTCAGTGAAGCACAGGTGCAAGCCAGTTTAAAGACCCTATTATGATGTCATAATGGCCCAATGTAAGTCAATGGGAGAAATTGTATTAGTTTTTCTTTAATATTTTAAAAAGTATAAAGTTTAGAAAAATGAAAAATACATAGCATAAGTGTCCTTTACAAGACCTACGCGACACATTTCAAAAGTTTCTACGTTAAGCGGTTCGAGCTGAATTAAGCGCAGAAGTCGGTACAAAGAATAAAAAGAAGAAGAAGTAAAAGAAACGAAGGAATAACAATACAGGGCATTTCATGCACTGTAATGAATGTGTTTCAAATAATATTATACCTTTAGCAAGCCTGCCTTGGTTGTGAAAGGTCAGGTTGAGCCAGTGGCAAGGCATGCTGGATTAGGAACAAGACGGGTGTTGTTTTGTCCATTAATGTGCTATTTATTTGCAATTCAATTACAATATTATAGCTAATTGCAACATGTGTTGATGTGGTGCAACTCCTGTGGGCAATCTACAATTATTACAGTGCATGAAATGCCCTTCGGCAAACAAACCAACCGACACGCCTGACTGTGGAACCAGTTCCCATGGAAAAAGCAGTTGGCAAAACCTTCTAGTCAGACTGGTCAGACAAGTTCCAACGTTCCAACCACCCTACTGCAAACCCTTCCCGCAAAAATAGCTCAGTTGGAACACAATGTTCCTGGCTCTAGTTAAAAAAATTAATTCTCAAAACAAGTGCAGAGGAACTGGAAGCACAGGAGGACTTAAACCTCTGTCAAGTCCATCTCTGGTTTGTTTGGGGGAGAACACTGGGTAGTAACCGCAGGTCTCCAATCTCCCTGGCACAGACCACTGCAGATGTGGTGATTAACTCTCACCCTATGTTTGTTCACTGAGGCCAAGAACCAGAGGAGCTAGCAATCATCTGGACTCAAGGCTATTAGTTTCCAATCACTGTTGTTTTTTAGCTATGCACATTCCTTGTTACTGCTACTAAATAAAAATGATGGATTGGTTTTTTATTTGTTTTGTATTTTTTTTTTTTCAGTTAATTTGTATCCCTCTCTGTCACTGTTTCTGGCAAGTGGTTGCTCACTCGGGGGACAGAAAGATAAATACAAAACATTTAAAACACCACATCAAACAATACCACAGTAAGATTACACTTATACATCCACCATTCTACATGTCTTCTCCCAGCAACACATATGGGTTCTCAAACAATAAGCAACACATTTTGATGTTTACACAGTAATGTTAGCTAAATTACATATTAGCACAGACGTGAATATGCATCAGAGAAAACTAGATAACAAAAAAAGATTTTCTGCAGAAGGATCAGTATCACACAGAGCAAGCAGTCTGTGAGAGTCCGATTAGTTCTCTCATAGGCAGATTAATTCTCTCACTCCCGTTCACTCTTCTTTAATTTCCTCTTTCAATTACTTTGTCCATCAATTCCTCCTCTTTTTTTCTACTTTTTTGTCAGCCTTCTTTGACTTTAAAGTCCTCCATTCTCCCTCACACTCCATCTCTCTTCTTCTCTCCATTTTCTGTCCTTCTTTCAGTATTTTTCCCTCTTCACTCTCTCTTTACTTTATTTATCCTCTTGTTCACTCTTCTTTCGTTTCTTCTTTCACTCTTAGTCACTCTTCTTTCTTTCTTAACTTTTGCATTTCATGCACTGGTATTTCCTTCAGGAAATGCATTTTCTAGTTATTCTTTGTACCGAACTTCTGCGCTTAATTCAGCTCGAACCGCTTAACTTAGAAACTTCGATCAAACTTTGGCACGTAGGTCTTGTAAAGGACACTTATGCTATGTATTTCATTTTTCTAAACTTTTTGCTTTTTAAAATATTAAAGAAAAACTAGAAAATGCATTTCCCGAAAGAAATACCAGTGCATGGTATTTCGTAATACCAGTGCGTTTGGCTTTCCATGTTGTGTTGTGTCCTCTGGAAATCAACCTTATTAAACCGGCTGGTTCTAGCCACTCATAGACAGTTTTGAAGGAAATTAAAGGTTGGCTCCACAGATATCACTGAAAAGGGGGGTTGTGGGGAACATTTTGCAAGAACTCCTACAAACAGGTTAATCAACTTATGATGGCACACGTCCTGGAATCATGAAAGCTTTTTTATAGTCAAATATTGTGGTTAGTGACACAACAAATGTAAAGGATGAGGTAACTTGTCTGACAAGTCTGTTAGCACAGCACAGCCTCCCATCTTCTTGAGTGTAATGTACTTACCCAATATAATTTTCTCCTAAAGGTTCTTAAAAAAAATCGCAAGATAAGCCTCTCATACCCCTTTTCCACCAAAGCCGGGCCGGTGCTGGTTCCGGGCTGGTTCCAACTCTGGAACCAGTTCTTCCGTTTTCCACACACAAAAAAGCTGGCTCCGGTTCCAAAAAACAGGTTCGAAGTCAGCACCAGCTTTTAGGTGGGCCAGAAACAAGAACCGGTGACGTCGGGTTCGTCCCGAGGTTATGGGCGGAGCTACCACACCAGAAACAGAAATTTTCGCCGCCATTTTTTTTCCACCGTCAACCAAGAGGATGAGTGAAAACGGTGAAAACATAAATGAAAAATCCATCCAGCAGTGGATCACCGATGAAATAAAAACATTGATAGCGATTTTGTCATCAAGAGAAATGCAAGACAAACTTGGGGAGGCAGTAAGGAAAGCTAAACTATATGAGGAAATAGGGGGAGAGTTGGAGATGGCAGGGTTCAAAAGGACAACAGACCAAGTAACAAACTAATTAAAAAAAATAAAGAAAGCTTTCATCCATCAAAATCTGTTGTCTGCATCGTATACAGTAACTCTTTCAATCTATCTTGTTTTGGTTGTGTGATGTCACACCTAAGATTAGCTGTTGACTAAGCAAATTCGTTGGTACTACATGGTATTCGTTTGGTACTACATGGTATTAAAAATGAAACATAATAGAAGTTTTATCGAAATTTGTTTGCCTTCTCCCAGGAATAAAACCACTCGTGAATAACTAGTAACCTGTCACAACATTCCAAAATGTTCAGCTAGGACAACAGAGGCGTATGACGTGATTTAAAGACGTAGCTAGCCCTACTCTGGCTCTCGGTCGGTGGAAAATCGAGCTGGTTCTTAAATAAGAACCAGTACCGAACCGCTTAAGCACCAGCCCGGAACCAGCACCGGCCCGGCTTTGGTGGAAAAGGGGTATCATAGACAGCTTTGAAGGAGATTACTGGTTTCTTTTGTCAACAGGGTTGGCTCCAAAGATATCTCTGGAGTTGATGTCTTCTGAAGGCCTAATGTATGGCTTTTGCATCACATCATCTGCCTATAACCTACTCCTGTCTTGTTCTGGTCCCCATTTTGTCTAGCTACAGGGGTGGGACAATAATAATAATAATAATAATAATAATAATAATAATAATAATACATCACATTCATATAGCGCTTTTCCCAGTTCTCAAAGACGCTTAAAATAAAGACATAAAAAAAGATAACAAAAGAAAAGAATACAAAAGAAAAAAAACATGGTGTGTGTGTGTGGGCGGGGGGGGGGGGGGGTGTAATTGAGGAAGATCACTGATCACTGATTTCAAATTCCATCAGTAAGAGCAGAGTGTGAATTAGCAGAGCAAAAGCACAGCTGTACATAAAATATTGCAATCCACACAACATAATGGGGGACAAATTGTTTGTGCATATCTCGCTGGCACATCTGTGACCAGGTCAGCAAGTTTTTGTGGTGTATAGACAACCATGGTATCCAAGGTAATGTCGGTATACCACCACGAAAGACGAACTACATCCAAAAGGAGTAACTGTCGACACAAGAGGAAACTGTCTGAAAGGGATGTTCAGGTACTAACATAAAACCACAGCTGCCCAACTCACTGCAGAATTAAATGCGCACCTCGACTCTGCTGTCGATTTTTATGGTGCCAGCAGCAACAAATCTTGGGCTGTGGAAAATGTGAAACGTGTATAGTTCTGTAGGTACAATTGGTATCCTCACACATGGCATCCTTACACGGGAACACCAAAGAATGGAGATTCCCTACCTTGTAAGCAGGCGCCGGATGAATGTGGGTGCTATTGTGCATAAATAGTAATATCGTCCTCACAACATCCACCAAGACAACATTGGTACTATCCTGACAACAGCACCAATATGTTGGTGATCTCACCTGATTGGACAGGCATCAACCATTCAACACAACAGCAGATCATTTAAGTTATACACATAGGGGGGTGGCACACAAAGTGTAGTGTCCTCCACAGTGGTCAAAATAAAGATCAACCACAAATCAGTCTCAATATATAATATATCAGTCTCAAAAAATATATTAAACTCTGAATTTGTAACTACCCTGTGCTTAAGTGACATATTTAATACTTGTAGATTGCCCACAGGAGTTGCACCACATCAACACATGTTGCAATAAGCTATAATATTGTATTTTAATTGCCAATTGCCAATAGCACATTAATGGACAAAACAAAAAGACACCTGTACTGGCCACCATACAGGATTTAGGAGACTAATGCCACAAGCAGTAGTTGTGTTTGTTCCTTGTCCAGCATGCCTTGCCACTTGCTCAGCCTGACCTTTCACAACCAACTAAACAAGGCAGGTTTGCTAAAGCTATAGTATTATTTGAATCACATTCATTTGATTTAGTATTTGTAGAATGAAAATAAATATGTCTGTGTCCACATTTTTTTTCAGTTCGATTGGCAGGCATGATAAAAGATTATAGAGACATACTAGAAATGAATAATTATAGCTTCAACAACATATCCAATCTGATGTGTCATTTAAAAAAAATGCAGTTTCCTCAGATGGATATTCAGGTATGACCACAATACAACTAAGTAGGCTATAAAATGTTAATAAACCAGACTTGTAGATGGAAAAAGGGTGTTCCTGAATATCCCTGATCAGTATTAGAGATCCTCAGAATCCCTCATAATCTCAATCTGAAAATATCGCTGGGGGGGCTAACTGAAAAGGGAGCCCAGAATTCTTAGCAGTGCCCCTATCACTGACACACACGCGCTAGATGTTCAAGAACATTTAGGACCTCACATTGGATGCAAAACATACATTTAAAGCAATGCATGTCTATATGATCAGACCAATATTCAAGATATTGAAATGATCAGGTGCGATGTCAATCTTGCCTTTGCCTTGTCTTTTGTTTTGTTTTGTTAGTTTGTTTTGATTTCTCTGCCCTCCTTCGGACACTAGAGCTTCGGGGTTAGGCTTAAAATATTCTGGGTTATAGCCCAGAGTGATCGGAACTAACAACGCCACCAGATTGACAAATGGATTGAAAATGGTAGTGTATTTATTGTGTAAGACACGATTGCTTTCATACATGATATGGCAACTTTATAACATTGGACAAACATTTTGATTTGATTATTAATAAAATACGTTTGGACCTCGTAAAATACGGGAGATTACCGGGAGAAATGACAAATCGGGAGGGGGGCGGGAGGTGGGTCAGAAATACGGGAGAACCCCGGGAAAAACTGGAGACTTGGCAGGTCTGTATTCTTGTGTTACATCTGAGCATTTTATGAAATTCACATAAGGAACAATAGCGAAGGATTGCAACAAACTATTCATTTCAACTGTATCGCCACACCCACGGGTCGCTGATTGGTTGCCCCCTCATAATGTCCTATCGTTTCTCTTGCTAACTGTCATTGATGTGGAAAACATCAACGCTAGACTATAGAGCCAGATATTCAGAGGACACAACACATCATGGACAGACCAACGCAAGCCTGTGCCTTCTTGCCCCAAAGCTACTCTGCCTTACAGCAGATATTACTGGAACTGGCACTTCCCAAGACCAGAGACCGTACTACAAATCCTAGAGAAGGTAAGAACACATTTGGGATTAAGGTTTACCAAGCAATTTATGATGACTGTTTATCTAATCTATATGCAAACCGTAATTTGTGAGGAGTTGAAGCGTTTTTATTCATGAAAATAAATCACAGATATGTAGAATGCAGGAAAAATAGAAGATTTGAATCTCAGTAATGAAAGGTGTAATGACTTTTGATGCCTTGAATTCTCACAGACACATACAATCATAAATATCAGTGGAATTACCACAATGTTGTCAACAGCTGTGTGTTGCTTATGTATCCTGCTGCTCAGGATCTATGGTTGGGCAGTTGTTATATTGGTTAGGTTATTGGGTCAGGCACGTGCACAGATAGACCCCTAGTGGTGCTCAAGCACCTGCCCTTTTGCCCCCTGGATGAGAAAAGTGCCCCTTCTGCTGGAGCCAAATTTTTTCTTCATTCATCAATATTTAAGAATAAAAATGACTCTCTCTGTCATCAATTCCCCCCAAATGTGTTTTGATATATGACGGGGCATTTATTTGAGTTCTTGTGAGAATTTCGCCCCGACATGCTCCGCGGCGCTCACAACCCTCACGCGCCCCTCCCTCCTCCTCCTCCACTTAGTGCTCAAGCAGTGCTGAGCGCCCGGCCAAACGGCTGCAGCCTACGGGCCGAAACACACTAAAAGCGTTTTTAAAAACGGGACGCTAGCAAATGCATTGTTTCCTATGGTACGGCGCGCCTTGCGTGTGCGCGTTGCGTCTTTGTAGCGTTTTTTAGATGCGCTTAAAAGTTGAACTATTCTCAACTTTCCAGCGCAAGGCGCGGAGGCGCACCGCTCATCAATGTCACACTCGGCCCAGGCAGGTTGCGCACGCAGCTCCGCTTCCTAGGCGCCGGGCAAAACAGCCTGGTGCCCCTGCGAATGTTTTGCCCGCCGCACTTTGCCAAGGGGTTTTTGAAGCGTCTGCCGTTTTAAAAACGCGTTTGGTGTGTTTCAGCCTGTAGGCGGAGCCCGTGGCGGAGAAAAGGCGCACACGCAAGGCGCACCGTACCATTGGAAACAATGCATTTGCTAGCGTCCCGTTTTTAAAAACGCGTTTGGTGTGTTTCGGCCCTACTTCTTTTCTGACCCGCAGCATCAGACAAACAGGTAATGAAGGTGTTTGTGCAAACCCCCGACGTTGTTTGGTGATAAATTAACCACAACATTATAGCGCCGCTGAAAACATTACGTCGCAACTGGTCCGACGTTTCCTAAAAAAATAAACAAACACAAAACTCACGAAATCCGTGATTTCAAAGCCTTGTCCAGCTCTTTATAGACGTTTGTCATGTTTAATGAAGAGAGAGAGGGAGAGAGATAGCCAGGCAGGCAGGCAGACAGACAGACAGGCAGGCAGGCAGAGAATTTAATGGCAGTTTTACGGTTCTACAAATTAGACAAATTCACTAGTTTTGTTTCATTTAAAATCGTAATTATTGAAATGAAAGGTAGGTCTTAAGTTGAGCTACATGACAGTCTGGTGAGGTATATTGTGGTATATTATTAGTGTAATGCTGCTTATGCTTCAACAGTCAGAAAACAGTAAAACAATGTTTGTGTACTGTGTTGTCAGCTTTACAGAGATAATGTAAGTCACTCTGGATCATTATGCACAACATTGATTTATCTCATTTACAAAATAATAATGCCAAGAAAAGAGATACTCCAAAAGCAGAAGGACAGGGAACTGCAGCAAGCAGCTCAGGGTAGCAGCTCTCTTTTATCTTGGATCAGGCCATCAACTAGTAAAACAAATAAGGGAGAATCAGTAACCCTACCTGGTTCAGAGGAGCCCATCATGGATGAGGAAGGACAGACAAAGTGTAGGACTGAGTTATGTTCAGGAGATAATTTGAGTTAGTTTGTTAACAAAAATAAATATTTAAGTTGAGAATATCCTACTGTGTTTATTTATTTATTATTATTTTTAATTTCATTAATAATTTTGGCGATGGGTGTCCTTTTTTTGGTTTGATTACCTGCCCCCCAAAATGTCTGTGCACTAGCCTGTTGGGTATGACTACTTGCATGTCACAGTTAGAGGATTAGCCACTGTCATTTTTTGCAGATATTGGCAGGAGTGATGTAGTGATAGTAGTCATGGCGTCTCCTGATAAATACCTCCCCCTTCTACTGGCTGGTGGCAAGCGATGTCCAGGTAACTGACAATCTACCTTTGCACACCTGTATAGAAACATTAACCACATAAGGGTGAATGGCTCATTTCCTATTTCATGAACTTCCTAGCAGATTCTATTAGATGGGCTGAGGTACATTTTTATCGTCTCTATTCTGTAACCTTCAGTGGGTTTTGTTCTCAGGTCGAATGATGCTCTGCCTGTGCCCCTCCTGGGTGAGCAGGCTCCCCTCCAAAACCCTACCAGGCCTGTTCTCCCTGTTTATCCTGAAGGCTGTCACCTTTGAGGCTGGTGGCTACACTTACCTGGACACCTTCAGTTCTCCTTGTCGTGTCACCTACCTCCTAGAGGATGGCTCAGTGGGCTCCTCTATGGGGGAAGGGCTGGACTGCCCGACCTGTGGTTCTCCCCAACTCAACACCCTCACTGAGGATGTTCTACTGAACTACCAGCTCCTGGGGGGGAAGGGGGTTCCTCTCCCTCCCATGCTGGCCCTTGCCTATCGCCCTTCGGTGGGGTTAGTCTCCCCACACCCTTCCCTCATGTTCCATTCTATACAGGAAAAAGAGGATCTGCAGGAAACTATGGAGAAGGTCATAAATGCCTTTCTGAAACAGCCAGAGGTACAATGTTCTGACAAAGTAAGTTCCTTAAAACAGGGCCATATGTTTACTTTCAGAAACATATAAACCCACACTGTCATGATGCCAGATACCAAAGCCCACACATTGTTTCACAGAGATATTGTGCATTTAATTTGTATTCCAGCATTTCTCCTTATCCTTGTCATCTATCTCAGGTGTTGGTGCAGCTCTCCACCTCCGGTTGGGGCTCCCAAGAGAGCAGTGCTGTTTTGAATCGAGAGGACAGGGAGGGGTTGCTGAGTGCTGCAGCTGCCTTGGTTCCACAGATCAGATCAGGGGAGTCGATTCTGCTGACAGCCTGCTACCCCTCCATACAGCCTCTCCAGAAGTGTAGGGTGAGGAAGACACTATTCAGAGGTAAGGCTAACAGTCTAGTCTAAATCTAAAATGAATACTTCTCAATCAGTCACAGACTCAAACACTTGAAATCAGTTTATGCCCAAACATCACTGCACCTATTGACTGGTGCACGCGAACAGATTTATTGATACATATAGGTTCAATGGATCTCATTCTCGAACATTTTCTTAAATGTCTTCTTAAATAAATTGAATGCACGTTCTCGTACACCTGAATTTGCATACATAAACGCCCCGCTAGCTCCTTATAAGGGCATGCAACTATAGGGACGTGTGTAGAATACACAGAATATACAGGCAACTCGAAAGCAACTTGAGACTGATCAAAGTCATGTCAAAGCGGAATGCGAACACCGGTCTGTTTTGCAGTGTAGTGCATTTTAAAATACTACTCTCACACGGTCAGCGTGGGTTTTGCTCGAACTTTACTGGAGCGACTTTCAACATGTAACCATCACGTCTGCAGCCCGTATTCCTAGTGCATTCTGGGTAATGCAGTTCACTTAATCTGCACATAACAGCACACGGTCCAGTAAACACAGACCTAACTGCACCGGTGCAGAGGTGGAGGTACTGTTGCAGAATGTAGATGTGTCCATTCTATTCCACTATGGCTATACCCACACGATTGGATTTAGTGCTTATTTATTTATTAACTGCCATTTGCAATGTTCGTGTAGTGCTTTTATTTATTTTAGGACATCACGATGCCTAGTAGAATCATGACTATAAATGTGAAACGTAATTGTTAATGATACAAATATTCTCTTATTTATTATTATTCTTATCATTCTTATTATTGTTATAATTATTTAAATCCGAGGATGTCTGTAGAATTGATGTGAGCGCACTCACCAACGAATTCTCACAAATTCTGCCCTTAAGAACATGGGCGCACTCCAATCTGGCCAATTTACGACTGCTATTTAGCTTTCCTAAATTCTGTTCTAAATAAAGAACGAATCCCAGATGAGAGAACTTTCATGAATGCCAGAATTGTCCCTGGAACTTCGTAAGTGGAGTTAAGAAGACATTTCTTCTTAACTTTTTCTTAACTGCATTCCAGAATGAGGTCGATTTTTTGTTTTCCACGTCTCTGGAACATGTTAGGGTGCTAGCAATGTTTTGTCCTCCTTAAGGTCATCAGGGAAAATAAGGTGTGTTTTCCACTGTTTTGAAATATTTATTTCTGTTATTCAGAACCCACCGTGTTGAAGAAAAAGCTCTTCCTTCATATCAGTACTACAGTGTGTCGAACAGCAGATGATCAGCCTCAAGTGATTCAGGTATGTATTAGTAACTCTGGTGTCCATAGTGTGCTGAACTCCTACCATACATGTTCTATGCCTGTGCTGTTCAAGACAGTCTGGCTGCAGATGATTGAGATACACTTATAGTGTAGGACTCGCCGTTGTTTTTTGTTGAGCTTATCTTGAGCTGGTTTGTGAAGGTTAGTGTCCTCAACCTGGCAACCTGTGTTAGCTTCGAGCCTGGGGAAGAGGGGGCATGGGCAGACAACACTCTCCAATATTTTGAATTTGGAATGCAGTACTGATTTTAAACACTTGGTGTCAGCACTACATATTGCTCCTTTAAGCAATAGGATCATGGCTAGTTTGTTTACGTTATGTATGGTTTAGAACCATCACTTTTTTGGTTTTATCCGAGACTCATCGTTTTTCAACATTTCTCATTTCTCATGTTCACGTTACCTTCATACACCTTAGGGTAAGTTACATGCAGGTCCTAGCTGGCTGAATTGTAGCGTAACCCCCAAGATCAAAATAGTACCTATAAACTGTGTTTAATTTTAACACCTTGTCCTGTAATAGTGTGTAATGTAATGTAATGTAATAGTGCTGCATACAGATATAGTTGCATTGGGTGACGCCAATGTTTGGAGCTTTTGAGCTGCCCTGTTTTAGCCTGGCTTCAACCACTATTGCTCTGAGCTCAATTTTCACTGAGATTATAGTCAGGAAAACCTATTCGCAAGATGCTACTCTGAAGGATGGACCAGTCAGTGACCAGTGGGGGTGGCTAAGTGTGATGACGTTGAAGTGAAACATTTGTTTTGAAATTTAGTAACAAAATTTCTTCTTACAGTTTTTTCCAATCTTTTTCACTCTTGTAACAATACCATGAACACTTTTTCCAAAACACTTCACACAGTGGACTTTACAGACACACACTTCAGCATATCAGTTAACCTTTGGTGCAACAGGCACTACAACCACCAAAACACTTCATACTTCACCCAAAAGTGACTCATGCTGCCGTAACTTTAGCAAATGTTCTCTCTCAGGAAGACTACTTTGTCACTCAAAGAACAATGACCTAAAAAACTCTAACAACTTGAAGCATTGCCAATTGCATATATAACATGTTGCTGTATCCTCCAGTTTGGCATAGATTACTGTAGTGTTGCATTGCAAAAAAGAGAAAAGAACACACCCAGACAACCACTTCTTTGGATCAAATATTGTAATATTTAACAAATAATTCTAAAATGCTGCAATATGTTTCATTACAGCCATATGCTAAAATTGCACGTGTTACTGCACTATATAGGTTTACTACAGCTCAATACAAAGGCATGAATATGCTACGTATTTACTGCAGTATTTCCAATGCAGTAAAATACATACATTAACAGAAGATACAGTCTACCAGAGTACTGTTATACCACTAGAAGTCTGCTGTAGCCCTAATGCTGATTCATTCGGTCCTCTATATTTGGTGTCAAACCTTTACATGTTTGTTAGGGATTTATTTCACCCTTTTCAGGACTGTATTTACCTCAGAATTAAGACTCACACAACCAAGAATATAATAAATAATTGACTTTTACTCTGGCAAAGAGGAGTGAATGGCGTCAGACCGCTTCTTCAACCTACACTCCTTCAAAAGGAATGCAGTGCTTTCAGAACGCTGTTCAACCCATCACTGACTCCTCTGGTAAAATGTAACACACTTTATATTCACAGAAGATGTTCACAGTTCATACAGGAAAACACTCCCATCTTGTACCATCCCGTCCTCTGGTTCCAAGAGATAAGAATGTTTACCTAAGACCCCCAAACCCAGACTTTAACACAACAGTCCAGAATGAGTTCACATAAACACATGGTCTCCTAATTCAGTCCTACCCTAAACATCAAATGACAGGTCTGAGTTTAACATCTCTGTTCTCACAGATAGAATTCCTCTCATCAGAACAAAGGAACCTCTGAGACTAATATCAAACTACAAACACATCATGATAATAATTATATAGCATATTTCTTTCACATTTCCCTCCTGTTTATCATGAAAACAATACTAGTCTAAACATCATTAAACTAAAGCATCATCATCTTGATGGTTCCAAACAACAGTTCACAGTGAGACAGAAGTACATACAAGACTAGACTTGAGAACTTTGACACATGTAGAAATACACATCATAAAATACAAAAAGTATACAAATTGCTACAATAGAGAGCAGACTTTTCAACACCATCTACCACCATGTACCAGATGTAAACCAAGCAACCAGATTTCACCACGGAACATTAACCACTTTGTCTTGTAATAAAGCATCACATAACAACCTTCATTTGCTGTAAGGCTTCAGTCACAGAAACACTATGAATATAATCCAATATCCAAATACACAGCAGATATCAGTCACCTTAACACAAAACTCCCCCACTAGCAGCAGTGAGTAAATCTAACACTAATCTATTTTGCAGCACCATCAGCCGAATCTGCGAGACCTCATCATTAAGGCCGTCCAGGCTGACTAAGTTGTCATTAACAAAATCCTAACCTGCAGTTAAGGGTTTCCATTCTTAACATGACTTTTCTTACTCATAGGGCCTAAAACAGAAACAAAATAACCTTGGAGCTGGTGGTCCAAATCTTTTAGTCACCAGCACGTCAGTCCCCCACACGCTGTCATGCTTCTCAACAGCAAATCTCTTCTTACGAGATAACTCTGCCTCGAGATAGCACTAACAACACAAAAATGGTCCATGACCTGGGCGGGGGCGCATACGCCACCCCAGTGTGGAAGAAGATGACTGTACCATATACTACCACACACCCACAATACCTCTCTCACCTTAGGGGTACCCTTGTCAGAGTGGCAATGCCCTGCATTCCAACCTCAACATAAGGAAATGTTCCCATGGACAGGGTACGACGTTGGCTGAGGAAGCAGTGTTTGATGACAGTATAGCAGTATCGATGACAATTTCATTACACTGTTTCCGTCTCAGAGAGCCTACTCTCGTTGTTCCACTAATAGAAAAACACATTAGGAATATGGAATGGACTGCCACTTAAGGTGACAGCTAGGTTGTGGCATGTTTTTTAGTTCTGCTAGTGGGTGGGTATTGTTACTCAGATCCTGCACCTGGGTATCGTTTGCATCATAAGATGGCTTACTGTAGCCCCAGTTGTCTGGGGCACACTTCTCTCCAACACACATCGTTGCTTGGAATGAGAGTAGCCTTGATTTAAGTCTAGGGTGAAAGTAGGATGTTGGCATTAAGGTACATACATAGCAATTGGTCCTATCAAGTCTGTTCGCTTGCAAAGATGCATATCTATACCATGAATTAATAAAATACAGATGAGTAACGTTCCCCATGGTCTCATGTTCCCCATATGAAATCCACCTCTTATGGATTCTCTCGATTACACTTGTAGAGGACCATAGACCCAACATTACCCCTGAAGTAATCATTAATAGTTACAGTTTAAACATTGTTATAACAGAGTTATATAATGTATACAGAAAAACAATAAACACAAATAAACACGAAAAACAAAAAACACAGATACACCTCTACTATGTTGAGCAGAATCTCTAACCCCCAGGGCGCTCCCGGGAGGTTAGGTGACGTTAAGATGGAAAAGAGCTATATTTCTCAACCCCCTCAGGGAGGCACGAAACCCTACTCAACGCTAGTGGTGCATCCTAAAAAAATGAACGAAGTTTACAGTGTGACAGTGTGACAGGTGAATCCAGGTGGAGCGTTCAGCGATCTTGACGGCGGTTGGGGTGGCAAGTAACACTTGATATCGTCCCTCTCACCTGTCGTCAGACCAGCTCTTTCATTTGATGATTTTGATGAACACCCAGTCACCTTCACCTTCACCTGGCCTTGTATCTGTGGAGACACAAAAAACTCAAACAGTATTTGGTTCTTTACATTTCCTAGTTTGTAGTATAATTTGTGACACACCAAAAGTTGGTCTTATTGTTTTGCACAGTGCTTTTGCTACTGTGAAATTTAATTGAGTTATGCCGAATACATATCTCACATTTCAGACAAAACATTTTTTAATAGGTTTTTAATCCATATGTTGTATAGTGCTCATGTACTATGCTAACCATTCCCCCAGTTGATACATAAGTATCACCATGACTCTTAATCACTGCCCATTTATATAAAATCACACTAATATGTGCAATTTGACAATTCTTCTCATCTCCTCTCCTTTTAAAATACAGCGTGTGTGTGTGTGAGAATGCACAGAGGCCAGAGTTCTCTGTTCCCCCTAACAGCCCCCACCCGTGTGCTTCTCTGTCCGTCTGAACAGCCAATCACACAGGTTTGTTTAAAAAGTCGAAGTTGCTGTTAGCGATGTTACGTCTTAAAAAACAATCTACAATAATTCCGGGCTATTTTAGTCACTCAGTACTTTGGCACATACAATAGCTCACAACACATCACAATCTCGTATTTCCATTTTTCTCTTGTGCCCTCTGACGGCGCATTATCTGATCTAAGGTAACGAGAGAAAGTTTAATCTGATCTTTTCCGTTTTATGCGCGTCGCGCTCTCAGCAATTTAAATGCTCTCTCTCTTCACAGATGTTACACAAAATACCTTCAAGTAAACTATGCCAACAACTGGTCACTTGCTTATTTTAGTTTTAAATATCAATTTAAAACGTTAAAGGGGCCATATTATGAAAATTCCACTTTTTTAGTGCTTCTCCACGTTAATTTGGATATCTGGCATGTCTACCAACCCAAAACCGCTGGAAAAAAACCATTGGCGATCTTTGTTATGGTTCCTCTTGGTCAGAAACGTCATGATTTAGTCTACGAATGAGATTCCCATGTCTTGGCCTGTCACAAGACATTGGGAGGTTCCCTACATGGCCTTGGCCCACCCCCCACCTCATCCCCAGCCCCCCCCCCCCCCCCCCCCCCCCCACACACACACACACGCACACTCGTTACATATAAAACATTTGCCAGAGGGCATCAAAGCCGTTATTGCAAAGCTCAGATATACTCTGAATAGCTAGCTAGCAGCATGCAGCAAACGAAGCAGCAAACAAAGTCCTCAAGATGCGCTGTGGTCGGCTGCACAGATCCTCACAGATCTATACATCATGTTCCAGCCTCAGAAGAGACAAGAGCGAAATGGATTGATTTCATTTTTGAAGGCAATGTCCCGGAAAGAATTGGCAAAATTCTGTTTGTGTGCGCAAACCATTTTGAATTGGACTGTTTTGTCAACCTGGGTCAATATAACGCTGGACTCGCAACAAGATTGACCTTGCAAGCGGGTTCAGTACCATCTATCCGTCGCATTTCAGACGAGGGAAATGTAAGTATTTTTTTTTAATTATTATGGTACTTGCATTGACCATTTAGTGTGGGTGGTTAGGGACGTTAGGAATTTTGATGGGGGATGTTAGCATTGTTGCGTTTTGGGGAACTAGTATGTGTAATTTTCGCGAACAATAACCTTTAGTTAAAAAATAACTATAACTTTTTTAACATTAGGGTGTAAGACCTTGCCTCGGAGCCAGCTGGTGTATATAGCTGTAGCAGTTAGAAGTTCGCTAGAAATGTGGCCAATGTGTTGAATTTTTCTGTTGGCAATGTGATGCATTAGGCTAGTCATGTCTGCCTTGTACAGCAATTCGTTTGGATGTAATATTGGTGTGATAATTTACGTTTGCATGGGTATATAGTGCCTACCGCAAACAGCAAGAACATTTCTGTGAACTATTTGTTAGGACTTCGAGATGTTAACACTAAAATAACCTGGCAGTGAAATTATAGGCTTTGTGTAAAACTTAGCGACATTAGCATCTTGTAGTGTGTAGGAGCCAGCTGATGTATATCAATCGCTAAAGATATGGCCAACGAATTTGTGTGTGAACAGTTAGGCTAGCCTATTTTAATCTAGGCTTACTTATACAGTAGATAGTTCGTTTGGATGTCTATGGAGAGGAATTTGTGTCGAAGTATATAATGTCTTTATGAAAAATAGTTCTCTCATCCAAAAAACATTCCTTTGTGAAAATGCTTGTGTTGGGGTGGAGGTGTTAATAGTCTGCCTGCAAATATGATTCAAGGCAATTAGCCCTCCTGTTGACACCTTCGACACAACAATGATGGGGTCATACATGTTAAATGGGCACTTTTTTTGTTCATGAACGACGTGATTAGCAGCTAAGAGACTCACCTGCATTTACCAAAACATGCTGCTTACTGTTCATATCACTTGTATCTTATACCATACTGTATATAATCTATTTATACATTTTTATATTACCACTTTGCACATACTCTGCACTCTTCTGATTTTGCACTTCTGGTTAGATGCTAACTGCATTTCGTTGCCTCAGTACTCTATGCAATGACAATAAAGTTGAATCTAATCTAATAACATTGCTGCTCTTATTGTTTAGGCAAGCACATCTGGACAGTGTGCTAGGGTACATCATGTAGCCTGCCAAACGGATCGACCAAAGATGTGCACAGTTGGCACGCAGCTTTCTGTGAAAACACTGCGACCTCACTACAAAAGTACAGGTTTGTTTACCCTCAGTTACTTCATGTCATTGATTGTGTCTCCGTGTTAACTCTTCCAGCCCCAAGCTGCCCCATGTTTTTGTCCTACAAACATACAACTAACACCCACAGCAACCTTGGTCCCTTTACTTTTACAATATGTACAGTTTGAAACTAATATATAAATAATCACTTTGTAAGGAGAATAAAGCGAATCCCTTGCACATTTCAGCCTCTGAGTGAGGTGACCCTCCCATTAGCAAATGACAACTATTCATATGATAAGGGGATGGTAATTCAGTGATCACTATTGGGTCATGATGTGTCAAGAAAACCTGTAGGGGGTAGCCACAAAGACATTCCATGGCCATTACGTCATGGCCATTGACTTTGACCGAGGTGTCCCAGAATGTTTACACCTTTCTCATCAATATGCATAGTGGTCTAGGTGAAGGAGAGTGGCAGTTTCTAAATTACTTATAATTAGTATAGAAACCACACACACTTTCTGAATGCTAAACTCACCTATGTGGAGCAAACACCTATGTTTACAAGGTTCAAATATTTACAATGTGTTTGTGTACAAAGTCTGAGCACCTCTAAAACTAGATTTAATTTTAGTGTCTTTAGATTTCATTTGAATAAAACACTTTTTTAACTACATTCCTTTTACTCTCATTTTATTATTGCTGAGGTGTTCTAGAATATAATCATAAATACCACTTTTGCCTCATGGTTTTTAGTTAGGTGAAATATACAAAAATATCAGGCATGGCAGACTACCTAACAGAGTCAAAAAAGGCCTTGGTGTTGAGAGTGTTAAAGTTGTAACTGCATCCCATTTTTTTATTAGTTGTGACTCCAAGGATACTGAATGTCTGTTTTATCATAGGCACACAGAAAACTGTGCCCTGCACTGATGTCGGTGTTGGAACCTCAGCTGTGGCCTTCAAAGCATCACAGCCATTCCTAACGTCGACACCAGTAAAGAGGCCAAGTAAGAGACCTCGCTTGGAGGAGGAAGAGGACAACCCTTTTGAGGGAAGTTCAAGTATGGATTTCGGAGAACCACAGGATTCTAGCTATGATCCCGATGACTCGGTCACAGTCTTGACTGAATCAGCAGATGAGACGTGAGTGACTCAATATTGAATCTAAACATTTTAATAATCAGATGAATTACATTCCTACACTTATTTTTAGCTGTAGCAGCATGGAAGTTAATTTTTTTGGGTGAAATCTTTGTCTTTTTAATAGAATGGAATCTTCCAACCCTGTTCATAAGACACCTACATATATTGTCTATGAAAACTGCCTCCTGGAGCTGTTTGAGGTGTGCCCTGTGTGTCGGCGGGTGACAGATGTGCAAACAAGAAGGGTTGGGACATTCCTCTCTGTAGAACAGAAGTGCCCACACTGTCAGTTCTACAGAAAATGGAATAGTCAGCCTCTTCTTGGTAGCACTCCTGTTGGGAACATCCAACTGTCAGCTGCAGTGTATGCCACTGGTGCATCTTTCTTCAAACTGGAGAAGGTAATTGTTAATTGACTTTACCTTAATTCACAACATAATTCACTTGTAGTAATTAATTGAACATGGAATATTATCATCTGAATTTTCTGGAGTGAGATTATACATATATATGTGTTCATTTGTATCTACACACAATCCCAAAAGCAGTACTAAAGAGTCCTGTGTCTTTTTTGACCTCAGATATTCCGGGCAATGCAGTTGAGGATGTTTCAGTATGACACATTCCGAAGGCACGCCCGGATGTACATAGAGCCTGCAATTGTGCACAGCTGGAAAACAGCGCAGGATGGCATGTTGGACCAGTTATGCCAGCGACAGAAAGTCATTCTAGGTGGTGACTTGAGGGCTGACTCACCAGGTATGTAATACTGACAGTTACTTTTCCATGAAAATGTCTTTGTTTAGACTAAGGGCTACTAAGAAAACAACATATCATACAATGACATGTGAAATGACATATAAAGTAAAATAATTACATCTATTTTTGAAGGACATTGTGCCAAGTTTGGCAGTTACACGGTGATGGACCTGACGAACAACACAATTATTGATCTTCAGCTGGTTCAGGTGAGTAACATAAACTCCAATGCGTAAACTAAACTAAGGGAAGGGGGGGGGGGGGGGGGGGGGGGGGGGGTGGGTAGGTGTGTGTGAATAACACCACAGACAGAAAGTCTGGGCTGCTCACAAAAACCTTGGCATGGTTAAAAACAGTAGGAGGAAGATAGTCATGACTACTGAAATAATGAAAATGAAATAAATTCACTGAGATTGTTCGATATGTGAACAAAGTCCAGAAATAAAGCTGGTCAACCATTGCTTCATAATCAGAGCAATGAAGTCGGAGGGAGTTACCACATGGAGAAAGAGGGTCTGAAAAGGAGCCTCGCTCTCTTGGAGGCACGAGGTGTGACATTGGATAGCATTGTCACAGACCGCCACCCTCAAATCCAGAAATTCCTGAGGGAGGCCAACATCACACACTACTACGATGTTTGGCACATGGAAAAAGGTATTATTTCCTGTGTCTGTGTACCAGGTGGCTCATCAGGCTAAGAAAGTCCCTGTTCACATGTGAAAACTCTATGTTGGTTAATCTATGTATGCTTTCTCCCCACACCACTTTTGTTCATTATCAAAGTTATGGAGCACATCAATAATGATCACAAACTGGTGATTTCCTTATTCTATAATCAGAGCAGAAAGTTTTCATAATTGACAATTTTGTAATTAATTAATTCACTCACTCATACAATATATTGAAGACATGCCCTGTTTAGAACATTATTTAGACTTTATGTGGGGATCATTCATTATATATTTCAATATATAACATGTATTTTTATACTTAATTTCTGAGTTCTATGTGTTTTGTTTATTTATTTTGTCTGTTATGGTTTGTTTATTTATTGTTCATCTGTATTATGTACCCTCGATCAGGGCATTGCTGCAAAAGAGCCCTGTGCTCAGTCAATTCACCCTGAATAAATAATAATGATGATGATGATGATAAGGTGTCCGTGCATGACTAAAATTTTATTTTTATCATTAGGACTGTCGAAGAAACTTGTCAAGATTGCCCAGAACAAAGATTGTGAGAAACTGAAGAAGTGGCTCCCCAGCATAAAAAAACACATCTACTGGACAGCCGCTACATCAACATCAGGGCCAGAGAGAGTGGCAAAGTGGACCTCCCTACTTAACCATGTCCAAGACATCCACTCCCATGATGACCCTGTTTTCCCCCAGTGTTTGCATCCGCTACGCATTTCAAGGGACAAGAGCAAATGGTTGACGGCAGGTATGTTCACCTAGCCTGGATGCCAGACGAACTTAGCCACGCCCACACATTTTTTGGTCGGGAAGTTCGGTCTGGTGTCGCTCCGTTGGGAAGAAATTATCTCCTCACAAAAATCTGTGAGGAGATAGATAGACCAATCAAATTGTCAGGGCGGGCTTTATACGATGATGGACAGATGATCAACCCTAACGTAATCAACTACGTCACCAAAGAGCTTTTGGGGTGAATTCGTTTTCAACAAACATGGCTGCCGTTGGAGAGCTGAAATGTGGAAATTCGAGTCTGTTTTAGAAGACATTGACAGCACATTCATTTTGAAAGAGGAACAGAGAAACGCGATCAAGGCATTTGTCGATCGAAAAGATGTTTTTGCCGTCCTTCCTACGGGATCCGGTAAAAGTTTAATGTATCAGCTGGCCCCATGGTCTACGTTATGGTCATACTACGTCGCTCTGATTGGTTCTAGATATATCCAATTGAGCGAAGAGGCATTTTTTTTCCTGGTTCGGTTGAAACACGCCCCATAATCACAGTCCAACGGAGCGGTATCAGACTCATATTCTGACTAGAATTATGAGTATGACATCGTCAGGCTAATGTTCACCCAATTTGCATTGTAAATGTAAGGCTTGTGTTTATATACATGTACAATATATATGTATAAATACATATATATAAACAAACCTAATAACCAATGCCATAATCATTTTGAATCTATAGTTATGTTTTCCCCCTTTTTTTTACAGGGACACCAGCCTTCAGCAGATTAGAGAAGGTGTTGACCAACAAGAGGGTTCTGAAAGATGTGGGGAAGCTGAGCCCTCACTACCAGACCTCGTCGTTGGAGTCTTTCCACAGCGTCATTCTGCGTTTTGCGCCCAAAAACGTAGTCTTTCCTTTTCTTGGAATGTTATGCAGGTAACAGTACGATCATTTTTTCAAAGAAATGTATACCTATTATGTATTATACAAACTATTATACACGCATACACACATGCTCTTATAAGTATTATTTTCTCCCCAAAGACTCTACCTGGCAGTCCTGCATTTCAATGAAAATGCTGGGCGTCCCCAAGCAACAAGTTCAGCTGGTGAGCCGCTATTTAAAGTGAACTTCCCAAAATACAAGAAGGGCGAGTGCACTGCAAAGCCGGTGAAAGCAGAGCCAACCTTCCGTGAGTCACAGGCTTTATTTGAAATTCCACCAAGTCAAACAATGTACAAACAGTATGTGAAACTTAAATAACATATACATTAACTGCTGTCTTTAAATGGTCTTCATAATAAATAGAATAATATAATTGCAAAATAATTATAAAAATAAAATAATAAATACAATATAAACAATAAATAAAAACAATGTAAAAGTTTTGTATTTTTTTTTTGTATTACAGAGTACGTGGATAACCTGTTGGACCTCATCTTTCACGAGGTTTTTCAGGACCCGGCACCATATGTGAATGAGGTGCTGAAGATCCCAATACCCGCGGATCTCTCTGCCCAGTTTGAGAAACCTGACAAGCGCGAAGTTGTAGCCAGCTATGTGTCAAGGTTCAATCGAGGGCAGGTCTGAACCCCGTATACCTTCCTTGAGCATCAGGGAACACTCTTCTTATCTGGAGCACAACGCAGGACGGCAGGACCACCCTGATTCTCCGGCCCAGATAGCCCCAACACCAGCTAACAAAGCTTCTGTACGCCAAATACCTGTAACGTCTAAGCAAAGTTTACATTGTATAAGAGAATAAAAGGTGATACACATATATAAAGTATTCCTTTGTTTACAGTATGGCTACAGATGGCACAAAGTGTAATTTTGTAATCAATGTTTTTATTATACTTTTTTTTGTATTTATTACATATGTACCAGCTATTACATTTAATAACTATGTTTAAAAAGCACTGTGGCATTCTTTCTAGCAATCTTTCTGACAATAAAAGTGTATAGAAACAGTTTTGTGTGCCTTTAGTGTTTGATAAGTAACATGTCAACATTTGACGCGTGTAAAATGAGCAGTTAGCAAAGTAATACAGAGGGAAGGGTCATTTATTGTATTTTTTTCCTCAGTCATATTTGTATTGCAGAAATGACTAACTCATGCATAAAAAAAAAAACTTACTGCTCTATTCCTCTTAGACGTAAAGGCCCATAATCTGCCCTATAAACATTTGATGCATTCTGTAGTGAGTACACGTTCAAACACACAGGTTCAAGGCCTGGGTGATCGACCATACATGTAGTTGGGTTCTGAAGCTGCAGTAGTCTTCTTGTAACCTTGAATATCGAAAGTGTAAGTGACATGGAATATAAAACAGATGATGACTTCATATTTACAGTGCCATTCAAAATGAATTCACACTACCTGTGGTATCTCCCTGCAGCATACATGCTCAGGCTCCGTAGGCATTTGATCACACTTGCCACAAATACACCTGTATAAACAGAGTTTTAAAAAGTGACAACTTTGCAGGTAAAGTTTATTTGAAAGTTGTGTTCATATTACAGACATAAGTCATCAAATAAGTCATAAGTCATCAAATACAACGATTTAATAAGTAAACAAGGTTTAAACGCTAATTAATGGAGGTAAAAACGTTACCCCTACCCCTGCTTGGTCAATTACTGTTGTAAGATAACACTTTAGTTTACAGATGGAACTTTACTCATGTAGCATTTATATCTATATATATGAGACCTTAGCCAATGTACAAACAAAAAAAAATGTAGAAGTGACAAAGTTAACTTACCATTCAGAAACGTCCTGTTGAGCCCTAACTTCTCGAACTTGTTCGGGAGCCTCTTGTTCAGGGTCTGACTCTGGTTCAAAACGATATGGTTGCACGACGCTATCTTCATCTGCAGTAGCCATATTTCTACAAAGGTAATGGCTAGCTGGGCAGGCAGCAGCTAGGCGAGCGCATCTCGTGGAGGAGGGGGGAGGGGAGAGGGGGGAGGGGGGAGCTGGCTCATTAGCATTTAAAGGAACAGGCACTCAAAACAGGTCAATCTGTGGGGAGGTGTTTTTGACAGGGTAAAAAGGGTGCTGTTTGAAATGATTCTTGTGGTATTTTGACCAAAATATGTTACAAACATTTCATTGAGACCCCAAGGAACCATATCAACTTGTGGAAAAATGGGCATACGATGGCTCCTTTAAGTTCCGATCAATAATCTTGCTCCAATGACTGAATGCCCACATCAACGCAACCGTGTTCGTCATCTCATCCATCAAGCCCACACCCTGAACAAAAATATACGGACATTTGCGATTACACTACAGGACAGTCAAGCACGGCAAACCTATCATCAAACCCTCAAATCTACGTTTAGTCTCGCCTCGGAGCACCAAACAATCTCTTAATGAAACAAATGAACTCGTTTTTGCAAATACAATTCCTGCAACACTGGAATTATTTCCATTCATTACTATAATATCTATATATTTATAGCACTCTGAGATCCTTCTGAATCCCACTCCTTTATTCTTCATTATAGATGCTACACTGCATTTCGTTGTCTCAGTACTTGTATTCTGTGCAATGACAATACAGTTGAATCTAATATAATCTTAACTCCGGGCCTCTACCCCTGCGGCTATTCATGCAATTCGATTATTTGGATAGAGATTTTTCTTAGTTGATCAGACCAAAATTCCTCATCCTCAAATCGATCTGCACTTGTATTATTTTATTTAAGCTGTATCGCCATCATTATCATATAATGATACAATGATAATTAAATGATACACAATGATGATCACAATTCCAATGCGTCCCTTCCCCACCTGTGCTGTTAAATCAAATTAGTACAATTCAAGGTCTTTTATATCCAATAAGACCTATTCCCTCTGTTTTGATTATTGCCTTGTTTCGCCTGTCACGTGCTTAATTAATTAATTCAAACCACCGGTTGTCTTGGGTTGTTGTAAAAACCACACCCCTACCGTCTTGAAGGCCCGTAGGATTCAATCAATTGAAACAAGCACGTTCTGACTCGCAAACAAGGTTAATGAAACACAATGAGTAAGTTCTGAATGAGCCACTTATCCGTTGAAACAAAGGGTCATAATCCTTCCGGAAGTATTCGCATTCAGCTCTTACAGTTGTGTTTATTTTCAGCCATAGTCACTGGTGGCTATTTCAATGAGACACATGGATTGCGCGCGTGCGCAGTGTCTGTCTATGCCAGTATCCCAATTTCTCATTCACAAATGCTCAACTCTATTTATGTCTTACATAATTTCTAGTAACTCCCCCTTCACGCACTTAAGACTAAAAAGTGCGTGCAAATGAACAAAGCAGATAAAATGTATAGAGCTGATACGTGGCCACCGTAACAGCGCTATAGTTTATCAAGCCTGCAGTTTACCCCTCTTTCTCCACAAGAATAACACTTAACCTCACTTTCTTTTAATCTTCTTAACTTTCCATTGACTTCCTTATTCCCCTCTTTCTTAAAACCATCTTGCCTTCTTACTTTCCTCAAACCATCTCATATTCATTAATTATGGTGAGTTTTTTTGAATTAAGCAAAATACTTCTCTTGAGTCTATGAAAAATATCCGGATATTTTCCAAAGTTTTAATTTTGCCTAATTACTTACTCCATTCACACAGATGTACATCATTTACGTAGGCCTACAACATAACCATAGTCCCGGACTAGGTTTATTAGCGCTAACAAGAGATCCCGGATCTCTTTAAAAAGATCCCCGATCTTTTTCTAATAAGTAACCCCAGGCTACTTACGTAATATTCTTGTTGTGCGTCTCATCTGGATTCGGATCTCGTCAAAGGCAGTGTGGCGGGGGCAGAAATCCGTCAACCGGCCCAACGAACAATTCAACACGCAGGGTCATTCTCTGTCCTTCTTTCTCGGCTTTCGTATTTCTGCTCCCGTCCATCTGGTCCTTCTTGAGATCCGGCTCGAAGGACCAAACTGTTAGGGATTTATTTCACCCTTTTCAGGACTGTATTAACCTCAGAATTAAGACTCACACAACCAAGAATATAATAAATAATTGACTTTTACTCTGGCAAAGAGGAGTGAATGGCGTCAGACCGCTTCTTCAACCTACACTCCTTCAAAAGGAATGCAGTTATTTCAGAACGCTGTTCAACCCATCACTGACTCCTCTGGTAAAATGTAACACACTTTATATTCACAGAAGATGTTCACAGTTCATACAGGAAAACACTCCCATCTTGTACCATCCTGTCCTCTGGTTCCAAGAGATAAGAATGTTTACCTAAGACCCCCAAACCCAGACTTTAACACAACAGTCCAGAATGAGTTCACATAAACACATGGTCTCCTAATTCAGTCCTACCCTAAACATCAAATGACAGGTCTGAGTTTAACATCTCTGTTCTCACAGATAGAATTCCTCTCATCAGAACAAAGGAACCTCTGAGACTAATATCAAACTACAAACACATCATGATAATAATTATATAGCATATTTCTTTCACAATGTTTGAACTTCGCATTTACGGTAACATTCTCCTCTGCATTGCATCTTGGAAATACGTCAATCAAAGCCAAGTATCTGAAGACAGTGTTCATATGTTGGTTTGCCTCTCACAATAGATGTCACAATTGAGTGTGGTAAATTTACTGCAATTGTAAATACAGTAAAAAAAAATGTTTTCTTAGAAACCAAGAATAACAATTTTCACTTTTTGTAATGTAATATATGATAAAGAAACAAATCACAAACACAACAGTATTTGTGTAGTGTGCTTTACTGTGTTGATATTTGTTCAATTTGTTGCAATATACTGTAATACAGAACAGAAAAATACATTTTATTACAATCAATTACTTTACAGTAACAAAAAATGCACATGCACAAAATGTGCACATACTGTATACTGTCCGCCTATCAGTGGGGCAGAAGTTAGCTTCACCTAATCCCTCCTATCCTCTGCATTCGGCCATAGATTTAGGTAAACATCGCACCGGATGTTGTCTCCTGCCATACACTGAGGATAAAATCTCTTTGAGTGCCTTATCCAGCCCTGGATGTCTTCGACTGCTATGTCCATACACCCAGCAGCCATTGCATCTAAAAGAGACATCTGGTCATGTGGGCGGGCGGTGGTCATAAACCTCAATGGGGTTGAGGAAAGGAGAGTATAGTGGCAGGAATAAGGACATCATCCTGGGATGCGCTGTAACCAGGTGCGTCGCACCCGTGGGGGATGTGGGTGTTTTAACACCCACACTTTTTCTGCAGTTTTTCCACAGTTTTGCACAAACGCCTTGCGTCGGTCGAACTGCCGCCGTAGCTACGTCGTAGGCTGTGTGTAGCGATTATATTGCCTGAGTGAACAGAACTGCGTCCATAGCAACGCTCTGTTTTTCATGGCAACAGTGTGTTATACTTCGCAACGGTCTTAACAGACCGCATTCTACACTAGAATTCAACCAATAGTCCAGTACTTTTAAGAAATGTAATGCAAGTATCTTTAGTGTTTGCCGTACACGTGTTATCACCGTTAATGTGTTACATCAATGTAAAGCTTAACTCTTTAATACTGGTACATATTGCTATCGTAATTAGGTAGATACAACCTGAGCTAACGTTAGCTAACTGAACTAGGGTGACCAGACGTCCTCTTTTCCCCGGACATGTCCTCTTTTCGAGACCTAAAAAATGCGTCCGGCAGGGATTCCAAAAACGTCCGGGATTTTGCTATTGGGATATTTGTGTTTCTCTGGGTCTTTCACAAACTAGTTATTACGCCCTTACAAGTTTTGGAAATGGTGTCTCCCTTCCCTTACGTTCCACCTTCTTGCGCGAGCTCTGACTGTAGAGAGAACAGTCATTGGTCGACCGATCTCAGTGTTGCCAGATACACGATAATTATCCTTCAAATACGACCATTTTGAGCCTTTGGTACGATACTTCACCATTTCCAACCTGGCAACACTGAGCACCTTGCCGCCTCCACTAGTTGCATTGTTTACAGCACATGACATCTGCAGCCATGCTGAAACGTAAATGTAAGTTCACGGACAAACTTGTTTTCGCCTCGGCCGTGATGCTTCGGAAGTTGAGTGCATGACATTCAGAGCAGGCACTTATGTGTCGGTGGCAAATAAAGGTGGCAGCGATTTGGAAGCTCACGTGCACTCTGCAAAACACAAAACTGCAGCAAGAGGAGAGAGCTCATCGAGTAAAGTGACAGACTTTTTTGTGAGTAAAACAGACACTTCTGTCACGGCTGCAGAGGGTACCCTTGCTGTTCATACAATAAAGCATCACAACAGCTACAGATCAATGGACTGCACATCTGGTTTGCTAAGAAAGATTTTCCCAGATTCGGTGACAGCTCAAACAATCTCAAGTGCTGAAGGGGATTCTGTGCACCCAGTACAATTTCAAACACATGACCTGCAAGGACTTTCATACCTATTTGATAGGTAATCGCCGACTCATGGGAAAGATTCAGTCTTCAGAGAAATATGCCCAACCACATGAGGAGGACTGGAAAGTGTCTTAATTTTCTTATTTTAATATGTGGCCATATAAAGAATTTATTATTTAGAATTTTGTATTTGTTATTATTATTGCTTTAATATATGAGGAGGACTGAAAAGTGTCTTTATTTTCTTATTTTAATATGTGGCTATATAAAGTATTTATTATTTCGATTTTTTTATTTGTTATCATTATTGCTTCAATATATGGACAAGACACATTAAAGAAGCGCTGGACTAAATGCCACAAAAAAGATTTGTTTTACATTTGCACTTTGCAGTTTTGTTAAAGTTCAATAAATAGATGTTCATATAGTAATTTGTGTAATTTTTGTATTGTGACATTTGTATGCATTCACATGGTCATGGTGCGCCCCCCCCCCCCCCCGCGACGAAGTGTCCCCTTTTTCACAAACTCAAATCTGGTCACCCTAACTGAACCTATCATTTAACATTAGGCTGTTAGCTAGCTACAGTAGCTAGGTTGTCTTTTGCCATTTGTGTTCGTAAAGTTTAATGTCCGGTGGCATTTTCATCTTTTTATATGCCGTTACTGTAGCTATATGCGTAACGTTAGCAGATATTTAGAAAATGGTGTGTTTATCAGTTGTAACTACAGGATGGAAGGTACTGTAACTGCACCTTTTTAACTTCACAAGCAACGTCTTTTTGTCACGCAGTATCAAGATGCAGAAACGAAAGAGGCAGGAGAATATTGACACTTTTTTCAAGAGAAATCCTGTTGAAAGCTGAACGTTGACATTTTTTGACATTAAACAACAGTAGCCTATTTCCATTAGATATTGTTTGCATTTACTTCATGATATTACTTTTCAATATTCAGTGAGGTTTGCTAGTGCCACAGCTGTAACTATTTGGCCCTATTCCTTTACCACTGCCCATTATTACCACTTTAGGAGAGGAAGTTGCTGGAGGCATCAGTTTCAGAGAGAGCACAGGAAGGTTCTTAATAGGGATGCACCGATACCGATACCAGTATCGGTATCGGTGCCGATACTTCGTTAAAATACTCGTACTCGTACTCGTTGTTGAATTGCCGATACCAAGCACCGATACCACTCATCAGTATTTCACTGCATCAAACTGGCCGGGCTATGCTGACACAAAATGTGATTTATTGTCCTACCTGTCCTACCATTCTCTGCCAGACTAGTAAGTAGCTTATTTGCCGTCTTGTGTTGCATTTGCTTGATGTTTGACTGTGTTAGGAAAGTTTGTCATAGTGTCAAAGTATTTCAGTATACAGGTTTCGCTAAATTTAGCTGCTAGCATCTCGTTAGCGATTAGCAATTCCGTTGTGCTGCCTTAACGGCGATTTGGGCTCATTTTAAGATAAATGACGACGACAGGAGTAAGGCACAGTGTAAGATCTGCACTGCTACGGTGTCGAGGGGCGGACAGTAAAGTACTCTGTTTAACACAAGCAATTTGATTAAACATCTGAAGACACCATGGTGCTAAGTACACAGAGTTCACTGATGCTAGTGGCGCAAGACCGAAGCAACCAATCTTAACTGACGTCTTGCAAAAGAAAAAAACGCGCACGCACACACAGAAAGAGAGAGGTAGAGAGAAAGACTGTGCCACATAGGTTAAGTGATTGTTTGTGTACTTGAGCAGGAGATTCTTCTGATCCTTTTGTAACTGAAATGTGCTCTTGTGCTAATCCAGTAATAGTTCTGTTCACTTTTTGTTAAGCAGACTGTGTTGTTAACTATGCAGCAAATTGAATTGCCTTTATCTGGTTATATTGGCATTTTGTCTAATGTGATGATATTGTCTGTTTGAAGGCTTTTTTTGTGTGTTAAAACCAGAAAGCTCTGTTTATTTTTGGCTTGGGATAGCCTTCTGTTAATTTTGTACTATAGGCTTGACATAATCTGCAGAGGATAAAATAAAATCTGCCTCCAAATTAATTGCACTTTCATGGAGACCAAATCTAAGAAGTATCGGTACTCGGTATCGGCAAGTACACAAATAAAAATACTCGTACTCGTATCGGTTTGTAAAAAAGTGGTATCGTGCATCCCTAGTTCTTAATATATTTTGTTTGCATATTTGTAGTTTGTAACAAAAATAATTTCCCCCTGCACTGTTAGCCCCAATTTCTTATCAAATCTACTGTACGTAAACAATTTAATTACAGTGCACTTAGAAAAATTAAGTTTTATGACATTACTACTAAATGTTAAGTATATTCTACTAAGTGTGATGACATTACTACAAGTTTCTAAGTATATTCTACCAATTTGTAGATATAGTCGAATGTGTGAATGACTTTAAGTGAAATGGCTTTAAATTACTGAGTTTTTTTCACTTAAAGAATTTAAGTTTATGACATTACTACTAAATGTCAAGTATATTCTACTAAGTGTGATGACATTACTACAAAATTCTAAGTACTTTGTTGATATAGTCGAATGAGTAAACATAAGGGATTAACTTAAGTGGCTTTCAATTACTGAGTTTTATTCACTTAAAGAATTTAAGTTTATGACATTACTACCAAATGTTAAGTATATTATACTAAGTGTGATGACATTACTAAAAAATTCTAAGTATATTCTACTACTTTGTAGATAAAGTCGAATGAGTGAATAACCTAAATGTTAACTTAAGTTAAGCGGCTTTCAATTACTGAGTTTTAGTCATGACCAGAGTGCATTGTGGGAATGTGAATGCTCTTGACAGCTGAAAAGCATTAAGTAAATTAAGTCTTTAATTAATTTGGCAAAAAAACAAACTACAAATCAGCCGTGGTTAACCTACTGTGGTCACAACTTGAATGCGGAGCATGTTTAATTGAATCGCTCCTCTTGTTTTTTTACAATGTTTTGGAAGTGCAAGTACTGTCCTCATAGCTGTGAAAAGAGAGCACAGCTATTTAAACATTATAGACTAAAACATGGAAGTTAAGCAAGAACAGAGCCTTTTCCATGTTTATATCAGGAATGTCTGTGTGCGTTCAGGTTATGCTTAATTTGGGGAAATGCAAGCTACCACAAGATGCAAGCTTGCGAGTAGGTGCTAACTGGTTGCAATAATAAAAAAAAATGTTTATTTTTCTATTTATTTTTTACGTTTTTGTATTTTTGGTTTTCTAAAAAGTGTTGAAATAAAAGTGAAAAGAAAAACTTGTCATTTTGAACTTGTAATTAAGTGCATTGAACTTACACACTTAAGTGTAGTAATTATGCAAAGCGATTTTTTTAGCGATTTTATTTTAAGTGAAATGAACTTCGGAATTAAGTGCATTGAACTTAATGCTTTAAGTTTAATCACTATGCAAAGCAGTTGATATTGCAAAAGATTTTAAGTTAAATGTACTCAAGTTTTCATTACACATTACTTGATGTTTTTAAGGCAACCACTTTCCTCAATTTTTTTAAGTAAACTCAACTTATCTGGGTTTAGTGTATTGCAACAGATTTTAAGTTGAATCAACTTGGAATTTTAATGTTCATTGAACTTAATGCTTTAAGTGTAGTCACTATGCAAAGCAGTTGATATTGCAATAGATTTTAAGTTAAATGTACTCAAGTTTTCATTAGACATTACTCGATGATTTTAAGGCAACCACTTTCCTCAAATTTTTTAAGTAAACTCAACTTATTGGGGCTTAGTGTGGGATTATTAAGGTATTTCTGATTCTTTAGCAAGTCTACTGTTGTGTATTTTCACCAGAGTTTTTACTTATTTTTCGTGTGTTCCGAGTGTGTTTTTATACTTTTCTAGTATCACTCATTTAAATGGGATGCTTTTCATATCTTGTATTTTATACATGTTGTACACCTCTGTCATTGTATCCATCGTTTCTATTGTTAATAAACAAATCACATCCATCCCCCTCACTTTTGAAAAGCTTGCTACGCCCCTGGCTGTAACCCACCCTGTAACCTGACGGGAGTGGTGAAAGGAATTCTGCCTGTCTTGCTCTCTTGCTGCTGCAAGCCTTTTATAAAGTCCATTAAAAAAAGGCAATAATGCGGGCTGTATTGTATGGGCCAATGCAGCCTTATGCAGTTGCAGTCCATCCACTGATATTGCTGTACACATAGTGATGTTAGCCCCCCTCTGGTCTGGGACATCTACAGTTGCCCTTTTCCCGATCAGATTTCTCCCACGGCAGCGTGTTTTTACCAAGTTGAAGCCGACCTCATCCACAAAGGTGACCAAATGTTCGTTTTTCGCTTGCTTCAAGTTCCATGGCTCTCTTTAGTAAATTAGAGAATACACAAGATACCGTAAGACACAAATTGCATAGCTTACAGTTTTGTGCAAAATCTCAAACAAAATGCTTGTGTGTAATGTGTTCAGTCTTACCTGGACGTATTGGTACCTGATTTCTTCGACACGCTCAGAGTTCCTCTCAAAGGGGACAGTGTACAGCTGTTTCATCCCTTTTTGATGTTTCTGCAGCACTGTATAGTATCCATGGACAGATTATGAAACCATGGGCCCCTGGGCCTGCACATGTAAAAGACCCCCCCCCCCCCTTCGCGCGCAAGCTTGTGCGCTCGCAAAACGATACTTAAATGTAATACATTTTTTCAACAGCACAATAGCTAAATTCACCTGTACCTCAACAGAATTTACAGCGCACATACACATTTTTTAAGACAACGCATGTACACTCAATTAAAGCCAACAGCAAATTAACAAAAAATACCTCTTTCAACCACAAATAAGAGATACATAACAGCGACTTCACGCAGAGGCTCTGGCTTAGGGCCCCCCTGAGCTCATGGGCCCCTTGGCCTGGTTCGGTAATCCATCCCTGATAGTACCTGTTGGTTTGCCTGAAAATCCTCACTATTGATGCCACTGTAGATCTAGGCAAGTTAGGTTGAACCCTCAGACCTGCTGCTCTCATGGACACACCATGATTTATGACATGATCAATAACTGTTGCTCTGATTTCATCAGACACAACTGATCTTGCTCTTCCTCTTCCTCTTCCTCTGCCTCTGCCTCTGCCTCTTGCTGCATCCATTTTACTGACTATGTAAAGAAGTCCAAAGAAAGCAAATTCCAAAGATGGCCCCTTTTGTATATGTGGTAACGAAGCACAAACCAAAAAAACCCCTGGGTAGGTCTTTAGCTGTAGTCCTACGTAATGGTGATCCATGATGTCCTCTGTATTTTGCCAGTAACAGTACTGTAGATCTCACTGTTGAGTTAATCAGTACTGTAGATCTCACTGTTGAGTAAATCAGTACTGTAGATCTCACTGTTGAGTTAATCAGTACTGTAGATCTCACTGTTGAGTAAATCAGTACTGTAGATCTCACTATTGAGTTAATCAGTACTGTAGATCTCACTGTTGAGTAAATCAGTACTGTAGATCTCAATGTTGAGTTAATCAGTACTGTAGATCTCACTGTTGAGTAAATCAGTACTGTAGATCTCACTGTTGAGTAAATCAGTACTGTAGATCTCACTGTTGAGTTAATCAGTACTGTAGATCTCACTGTTGAGTTAATCAGTACTGTAGATCTCACTGTTGAGTAAATCAGTACTGTAGATCTCACTATTGAGTTAATCAGTACTGTAGATCTCACTGTTGAGTAAATCAGTACTGTAGATCTCACTGTTGAGTTAATCAGTACTGTAGATCTCACTGTTGAGTTGATCAGTACTTTAGATCTCACTGTTGAGTAAATCAGTACTGTAGATCTCACTGTTGAGTTAATCAGTACTGTAGATCTCACTGTTGAGTAAATCAGTACTGTAGATCTCACTGTTGAGTTAATCAGTACTGTAGATCTCACTGTTGAGTAAATCAGTACTGTAGATCTCACTATTGAGTTAATCAGTACTGTAGATCTCACTATTGAGTTAATCAGTACTGTAGATCTCACTGTTGAGTAAATCAGTACTGTAGATCTCACTATTGAGTTAATCAGTACTGTAGATCTCACTGTTGAGTAAATCAGTACTGTAGATCTCACTATTGAGTTAATCAGTACTGTAGATCTCACTGTTGAGTAAATCAGTACTGTAGATACCACTATTGAGTGGGTACATTTATTGTAGTTGCATTCTTCAATCACTGTCCTTCACTGCATATAAAGCAGTGCTGTGCAGTTCAAGACAGTCTGGCAGCAGATGATTGAGACAGTGGAGCTACAATAGACATATGCTGTACATACGTGCACATTCCTGCGCGTAGAGTTTAGCACCCAATAACAGAGAGTGCTGGGATATCATTTTTGGTCATACAGACATACTCCAGGGCTAGAAATGGATTTGGAGCATACGGTGGTTGGAGCTGTAGAGTCTGGTGGGAAGTAACTCTGAAAATGGAAAATGATTCTACCTCTCCTTTCTTCGTTGTACTGTCTTCCTCTCTCCAAGATGCTGTGTTGGGTTGACAGAGGAGACACCCACCGGAGAGCTGACCCCAGCAAACTGCAGAACCTGGAGGAAACCTTAAGAGATTGGGGCTTGTCTCAGCCTGATGACATCATTTCCCTCCTTGAGAAGTGGGCAAAGACAGCCCTACAGGCCATTATGGACCACGAGTCAGAGTTGGTGGACACAGAAAAAGGAGGACTACATGCAAGAACAGATTTGATAGGTGCATGCTTTATAAGATACAGTCAAACGTACTGTATTCTATACAGAGAGACATATGAAGTAATTACATATTTACACAAAAGAACATGATAAGCCTTTCATTTTCTGTTCTGTAACAATTATATTGTATCTTATGTTACATCACATTTCTCATACATTTATGTTCTTATTTCTTCTTAGGAGTTGAGTTTTCCTTGGGAGAAGTTGATGGTGAACTGCAGCCCTTCCTTCTGGGGATAAAGAATGTTTCAAAGGGAGTGTTCAGCACTCCAAAGGGTCTTCTCCACCCTCAGCAGTCAAACTCATCCCTCGAACCCCTGCTACAGACCATATGCCAGCGCTCACACTGCTCCATCATGGCTGGAAAAACTCTGCTGTTTATTGGAGCTGGTGGATCAAAAAAGCTTGGAGTCTTCGTTAACGCCAAGCAGTATGGCATTAAGGTAGATGAAACTAATATGTATTGTACTGTTTTGTAAGTAGAGTGCACTTTTCGAATGTTGATGGCAAGCAATGGAGTGCAAAACAACAAGTGTAAACTTTACTGATGCATTATTCTTATTAGAGTATTCTTGCCTGCCACATTGAAAATCACCCTGCACCCTGCATTATGTGTGCAGCGGGAGGGACAGGGTCAGGGGCGTTTCTAGGATTCAAAGAAAGGGGGGGCTTAGCCCCAAGGGGAGTGGCATGTTTGCGCGCAGCAATTTCTTTTTTTTAAGGCCGCGGATATCCATTGTTTCAGACAGTTCATAGATTGGTTTAATCAGAAAGAGTGTGATTTTGCTCTGTAGTTTTGCTTGCATTCAGTATATGATAACACAAGAGACAGAATGACAGGGTCATGGTGAAATTTGACAACACAAATATACCAGCTGTGGTGAAATGACCTGTTCCGAGCACCAAACCTGTCCTGTGGGTAGCTCTTCAGCTTAACCTGTCTGGGCCCTGTGTCTTTTTCACCTAAATAATTAGTTGCTGCAGCTGCTTGGTCTGTCTCTTCCTCTCTCTGACTCTCTGCCTCAGCCTCTCCTTCTGCATGACCCTTTAAGATAAGTTCAAACATTGAAACATTAACTCAGGGGTTTTCAACTGGTTTTGTCCCAGGGACCACCATTCTGACTAGAAAGTAATTCGCGGCCCACTGATGTGCCTGCGCGTGCGTGTTTGTAACCGCCGCCACCACGCCATGCACAGATATTCTGCCTATAACACTTAAGTATGTGAAATGATCAGGGTAGATCACTAACCGCCGCCACCACGCCCCCTCCCCCCCACACATATTCCGCCTGTAGCACTTTTTAGTGTAATTTCTTCGCTGAATATGGGTTCAAATCGATATATTTCAGGCAATGCGACTTGGCTATTCAGACTATTTAGATTGACATATTTTTGTTATTTTAGATATTTTTCACGATATTCAAGAGTAATCTGGAAATGTTTTGAAATATCAAAGCGAATTTATAAAAATAAAAAAATTCAATTGTGAACTGATCAACATAGGCTTATGTCGCGGACCCCCTGCAATGCCGTCGCGGACCACCAGGGGGCCGCGGACCCCTGGTTGAAAACCCCTGCATTAACTGATCGAAATCCAGAAGCCAATTTTATGACTTGGCATAAAAATATCATGTAATAATCTAGTTTAGGCTAACCCTTGGAGTAGCCTAGGCCTGACAACAAATGCCTATACATTTCTACCACAGTAGAAGAAAATAAAAAAAAATCCACTCATTTCCTTCTAGACCTGTAGACCACTAACCTCCATCACACCGGCTCCTTCAGCCCTGTCAATCTCCTGCTTCTCTCTCTCATCTGACTGGGCGGAGCTGCCACCTCTCCTAAAGAATGTTCTTATATCCATCTGGTCAATGAATTGGATGATATACCGGTACAATAGCGTTATGAGGGACACTATGACATTTAGTTTTCACTAGCATTAACTGATTATAAATAACAACATTCTATAGGGACAGATAATATTGTTTTGAAATACTAGAGAGATATATCAATGTAAAGAATAGAGAGATGTCGATAGTTATTTCTTGTATTTCGAATTCGCTCGTTCACACTCTTGCTAACTGGTGACAGTTTCTAACAAAGTAGCAAGCTAGCTTAGTTTTAACATAGCCCACTACAATATTCGCTTTCATTGGCCTCATATCAAGTAAACCTAAAGCAGGTAACACTCGTTAACAACTACAGATAGCCACATTCTGTAACTTCTTGTACTTACAATTTCACTCCGTGCATCATTTACTTTGAACTCCTTGTCTATAATACTGGCTGTCGTTGACGAGAGACGGTACTAGTGCCCGGGGTTTATATCGTAAAGTATGATGAAAGGCTATTGGATTATGAGTTGAAGGGGGAGTAAACATACAAACCAGAACGCACGCACATAAGTAGCATGCTAGAGTTATAAATAACTTGTCCGTGTCAGAAACAATAGTTTCATTTTTTTATTTAATTTTTTTTTTTTAAGCCAATAATGCCAAATTATTTGGGGGGGCTGAAGAACATTTTAGGGGGGCTTCAGCCCCCCTAAAATAGGCCTAACGACGCCCCTGGACAGGGTATTGTTCTGTAAGGAGAGTGTGTACTGTTTTGGCTATGGACAGCAAGCAATGGACCTAATTGTAAATAGATATGTAAAAGATGTGCAAAACAACATGTTTTAACTTAAAACTTAATTTCTTTGTTAGAGTATTCTTGTCTGTTATAAAGACGCCCACCCTGCATCCAAGTATTTATCAGAATACCTTGTGTACAACTACAAGGATCACACACAAGATGAAGTCCATGCTGAGAAAATTGTGGCCATGCTGGAAAAGAAGGGTCTGCAAGCAGATGGTTGTTTAACATTCATCTGCAAAAACACAATTCTCTGTGCTTTGGTGAGGGCCAAACTGGGCCTGCCAGGGGATACAGTGGAGGCCATTTCCATTGCCAAGAGGAAGAGCCACACCCAGAGGCATCTGGCAACCATTGATCAGGGCTGGTGTCACCTACCTGCCCCTCGGCAGTATGCCGTCCGTTCTGAGCACTTTGATGACCTGGCTGGTCTGAAGAGCACTGCTGAAACCTTTGGATTTCCTGCTGTGGTGAAGCAAGAGTATGGAGCTGGTTCTGTTTCTGTGAAACTGGTGGAGAATGAACAACAATGTGAAGAATATGTCCAAGAAATGATGGCCCTTAAAACCTTGGATCCTAATGGTGGCTTTGCATCCAGTCCAATGGTAATGGAGTATCTTGGCGGTGACAGGTATGTGGTGGACCTGGCGATCTTCCAGGGAAAGCTGCTCTTGGCCTTCCTGTCTCAGTGCGGTCCCTCTATCTTACCGTACTTTATCAGCTCCTCCCACCTCATGCCCTCTGGCATCAGCCAGGAGAAGGAGGCGCAGATGGTGGCTGCTGCCTATCAAAGCTGCCTACACTGTGGTCTAGAGAATGGAGTCTACAATGTTGACCTCAAGCTTACAGAGTGCGGGCCCAAACTCATAGAAATCAATCCACGCACTGGGGGGAACTTCCTCCCTACTTGGATAAATGAGGTGTACGGTGTTGATATTCACATAGTGGCCTTCATGATTGCCTGCAACATACAGCCTCAGGTTTGGACCCCTAAGCCAAGAGGATACTTTGTTTGCATATCTTGTCCAATAAAACAGCACTACCGTGCCAAGGAGAAGACACCAGGATTTGAGGTCATTCTGAAGGGTTTGACAGACAAAGGTCTTGTGAAATCCAGCATGATCACTGATGTTGTGGATGACACGGCACCTGTCGCCACACTTAGCATTGCAAGCTTCAGTACAAGGAAAGAAGACGCCATCAGCAAGATCATCTTGGCTTCCCAGATATTGAGCATTGATTCTGAGGAGTACCCTGTGAAGTACTTCCTGGAACCTTTCATGTAGTTTCTCATGGTTTACAGTATCAAGTATAGTTTCACGTCAAAAACTAGGCTCAACATTGACTACAAAAGGTATGGAACTCATTGAAAAGGTGAAGCAAACCAGCACCATCTGTATCCGTACTGCAGCTCAATGACGGTGACACATTTTCCTTTTCAAATTAATCATCATATTCATTCTCAAAAACTATGGATAGCCTTATCAGCAGGTTTCTTTCAACCCTAATGTATGTATTATTTCTTCTTTCTGAAAAGTTAGTTTAAAATGTTTTTTTTTTTTTTAGAAGTTTGTGGTATAAAGTAGTTGACAAAATGAACTGCCCCTCTGCTCCATTTCAAATTTCTGGAATGTTGTCAAGATCATCACATCCATAACTTTTATAGGAAATTGACGATTATATTCTTTGGTTGTAGACCAACAGAAATATATGCTCTCGATGGATATTATGGGTATAGCCCAAGTCAAACACCTTCCTGGACAATGTAGATATTTTCCACCAGGTTTCCGCTGCCAAAGTAAAGGCCATATGATATTGCAGTGTTATAGACATATTTGTAGCTAATTTTGTGGGAATTGGGTGTGGGCATCTTAAATGTGTGACATGTAAGGGTGTGCAATATTTGGGTAGTTGATGATTGATTTGCTTAAAATGTGGGTTATCAGGTATCCTATCTGAATATATGTGTAATTCCTGTAACATGAACATAACTTAATTTGGGCCTGTAATAAAATAATTATAGGAACTATTGTGTAGCACATGCTGTTTTTTTTCGGATGATATTACTAATTATGAATGCTGCTGCAGTCATTTTTATTTTTATTTGTGGTCAATGATATCACATCCATAGACTTCACTGATTTCACATCAAACTTGGCATGATTGTATCCCCAAATGGCTGATGAAAACAAGGTTTGTGTTCCTACATGAAGTGGGCTTGGCTCAAAGCACTTCACGGAATTTGACCTGCTGCTCCACTACCACAGTCTTTGGACACTGCAAATGTAGTGACATTTTGTCAGTAGGAGGAGCAACTGAAACATTTCAATAGCTTAAAAAACATTTAAACAAAAATTGACATTTTTATGGCAAGTTGGTCTCTAGGAGGTGCATTATCCTAGCCCATTACGACTTATTTGTGGAGTGGCGCCATCAAGTGAATGATGTTGAAAGCAAAAACTTACCACTACACTCCCTAACATCTTGTGATGTAAAGGTTACAGAAATTCTGCTGGGACCCTGATGGTCGCTGCATGCTATATTTAAACGTATTATTATGATAGTGTATACCAGGGGTTTTCAACAGGGGGTCCGTGGCCTGATGTACCCTGATAATTTAGCATATTTAAGTGTTATAGGCAGAATATCTGTGCAGGGGGAGGGGGCGTGGCAGCGGCGGTTACAAACACGCACATGCGTGCAGGCACATCAGTGGGCCGCAAATTACTTTCTAGTCAGAATGGTGGTCCCTGGGACAAAACCAGTTGAAAACCCCTGGTGTATACCCCTGTCCTATTATAAATGTCTATAATCTACACTCATGCCTCATATTCACTAGACAGGTTGCAAAACCACAGAACGTAACTTACTGCTTCACACCCTATCAGTGTACAGCCGCCATATCCACAAACTATAGTTCCTTTAATTTTCACTCAGAATGAGAGAAACAATTTGCCAGAATTGTTATCATTGAAGACAACACATTTTTTCTTAGAAAAAACTATATCTTATTTCCCTTCATTCTTACTCATTCTCTGGCCTTGATAACCGCATGGGGCCCTAAAAATCTGCACCAAATCCGCAGGGTTGACCATTGAGAGACCCTAAAAGGCCCCTAGCAATACGGAGATGTCTGTAGCAAAACAACTGACAGAGTGGAACTTGACAGCGTCCAAAGGAGGTACACGGTGCATGCACAGTTGGAAGACATGCGCTTGTGACGGACCAAGCCTTGGGTAACCGTCTATCCATGGGTATGGCCAAAAGCTCAGAGTCAGAGTAAAGTTTTTCAGTTTTTTTTTGGTTTATTATTTTTCAAAGTTCAGGAATCCATAAGTCATTCACAAACTTCATCACTTCAAATCCATAAGACATTCACAAAATTCCTAAAAAGAACAGAATTCTGCTAAGCCTCTAAATGACTAGAGGACAGCCATCAGCAGTTCCCAGAGATGCACATACCTTACCAACCCTCCCTCAAGACAGAACAAATCCACATATATAGAAAGGTGGTCAGCACCATATAAAAAGGAGGGGTATACAAAATAATCAATTAGTGTTTCAGTGCACAATATAAACCCTGAAACACCCACACAGTGTTCACAATGTGCTAAATATATAATTAGAATAATATCTATCTAATACATCCTAATCGCTGGCCTGTAAAAAAGACATTGTACTGAAGTGATTTGGCCAAACCATTTCTCTTGTCCCAACCGCCACAACAGGGAATCACCACCCTGATTAAGGTAGGAACCGTATATAAGTTCCCACTGGTTCCGGTGGCGCTTCTTAGCCGTTGCACCGACAATCAAACACGAGCACCCAAACAGCTGGCAATCCACTCCACAAGTCTCTCGGTCTACTCAATAAATGTAGGAAACCACGATTGTTGTCCTAGCCTCCTTTCCGTATGTATCTTCCATGTATGTGTGTGTGTGAGAGGAAGAGAGAGAATGGGAGAAATAGTTGCGTCTGTATATCCGTGTGCGTGTGTGTGTGTGTGTGTGCGCGATTGTATGCAAGTGCAATGTGTGTTAGCGGTTGTGGATCCAGGTAGATGTGCGGTCGCATTGGGACCGTCACAGCGCTCAAGGTAAAAAAAAAACTCAAGGTTAATCATTAATGGGTGGGTATGTACATTGTGTATGTATACAATGCATCAAATTATGTTGATGCCAAAAGAAAACCTTAACTGACAACCCAAGCTAGATAGCCCTTACAACAATGGTTAGCCTACCATAAACTGTCAGCCAAGTTTGTCAATTGAAGGTTTCCCTCTCTCTCTCTCTCTCTCTCTCTCTCTCAGTTCAATTAAGTTCAAATAAACTTGCTTTGTTGACATGACCATAAGAAACAGTATTACCAAAGCAAACTTGAGCATCAAAAAACATACAAATGGGATGAAACAGGCGAGAAGTAACGTAAAGCTGCAGAAATGTCCAACGGTATAATGGACTTTCCTTGGCTAGGCGTCGACTCCGAGCACTGGCGTGTGAAGACCCAGCGGAGTGGGCACTGGCGTGTGAAGACCCAGCAGAGAGGGGAGAGCCTTGAACAGGGGCTGGAGAAGAGTGCCTGCTGGGACGACCTCTGAGAGCCTCGGACAGGGGCAGGAGAAGAGTGCCTGCTGGGACGACCTCTGAGAGCCTTGAACAGGGGCAGGAGAAGAGTGCCTGCTGGGACGACCTCTGAGAGCCTCGACCGGATGGCAAGGAGTCCTGCTGGACCTGACGGAGAAACAGCTGTATCCTGAGAACCCCTGGATTAGCCATTGGATTTTCATTAAAACATCATTCAATTCAGTTACTTGAGGAGGATCTGATCAGGTGTATGCCAAAACATTAACCTTCTGATAGCCCCAACTTCCTCTGGGACATGCAGGATCTGATCTATGACAAGGCAACATCAATTGTAAATTATGTAGAATTTCAGCTTTTCTGAGTGTGGTTTCCGTAATACCACTCTAAGGGCCTCATTTACTAACTTTTGCCAGCGCAGCGTAATCAGCGCCTTTGCCAAACCGCATACAGCGCATGATGTGTTTCCGCATTTTGCGTAGTATTTATCAAACAAGAACCTCGTCGCGTAATCAGCGCCTTACTCTGCCCTTTAGTGTTATTAGTGGGCCTGAAAGAAAGAAAGGGCCTGCGTGTTCCTGCCACCATGGATGATGAGTTAAAATTAGAATTAGAATTAGAATAAGAATTAGAGCTTTTGGTTCACGAGGTCCACACTACGTTGTCAGGGGTAACGGAGGTTTTCAGATACGCTGACCTTGCCATGGCACTGGGGGTAGCTTGCGCTCGAGAGGCTATAACGTCAAAATAAACATGGAAGGTGAAATGAATATGCTGCTCTGTCTCTACAATTTAGTTTAGTTAGTGTACTTCAGGTACAAGTACTTTTCCTGAATAGATACGCAATACTCCTACGCAGAAGGCGAGCACTTTACTCGGTGTGCTTGAATGATGGGTGGAAAAGGCAAAGAATACGGTTTAAACCCTACATGGAGCGGACGGATTCTGGGTAAGACCTGGCTGAACAGCTGGCGAGACAATTTTTTTATATGCCTATATTAAATGATACATTGAATATAAACATTTAAACAAATAACATTTCTGATGTTCGTATTTTTTTATTTTTTTTTATGAATTGCCTTAATTTTCTCGCACGCACATAGTATTCATTCAGCAGCTGATATGCCATGCTAAAACACCTCTTGTTTCGTTACAAATGGAACAGACCTGGTTAAGATCTGCTTTTATGAGGCGGAGATTTCTCACGCAAATTAGAGACGCGCTCTCGTCAGGCAGTTTTAGTAAATACAACGGAATACATAGATAGGCGCACTTTACGCATCTCCTCCCATCTCTTTGCGGCTAACACCCACTTTCCCTTATACCCTCCCAGCAGCGAGCAATCTGCGTTTTTACTCAAGTGCGCCGCCTTTGTAAATACGGTTCCATGTTTTTACCTGCATTTTGCGCAGAAATTACGTCTGAAGTGGGCGCAATTCTGTTAGTAAATCTGGCCCTAAGTGTCAAACTTATAAACAAGAGTCAGGAGGATGGATGTGTAGATCCGAAGCTTATTGCTGTCGTCCCGTCCAGCAATGGAGGTGGTTCATGAAGCATCTCTGTGTATGTGTTCTGAGTAAGCTGTTTTAAAGGCCCCAATTCCTCATTTCATTTTGGGTGTGTGTGGCAGTGGCTGCCCTGGCCCATCAGAATTAGTTTCACTTTTGTGTTTTGGTCTAACATAAGTCAGTCTGGGTGTGACCGCTCCTGCTTCACACACTAAACTGCTCTATGTTGGAAAAGCACTACAGTGAGCTTCTCCAAAAATGTAGATTTCGAATAATTAATTCCCTCCCTTGGCAGTTAGGCATGTCTCCCCCCAATGACCGAGGTGAAATGTATTAGGCATGTGTGGGTGTATGTGTATGTGTATGTGTATGTGAGGGTTGCTACAGCACAATAACAAGCAACCAGGCTGCTTTATGAAAATAGCTATAGAAATCTGCATTTTTGGAGAAATTCTGCTGAAAATAATTTACACATGAAGTTACATATTCATAGATTGGAGCCTGCATGTCCCAGAGGAAGTTGGTTAATGGTTTGTTATAGATCTCATAGGAATTGTCCCCATTTAATCACAATAAGTAACAGGTATCATGTTCAATTGTTGTATTTTAAACTACTGATGCTGGAGCATGGACATCTGAAAACAAGTAGGTTGGACAAAATGGTTGCCTAGTGTGCAAATGTGCTGCCTGCCGTAAAAGACCGGAGTAGACCTCTCTAAAAACAATATATATTTATAACTTGCAACCATTATAAAAGAAAGCAACCAGTATTTCTGGGTAAGCGGAGATATTGGTGGAGAACCCAGATTGGCTAAAAAGACTGTTAATGACAGTTATTCAGACTGCTGGACAGCTGACTAAGAACTAGACATACCACATAGCAGTGTGTAAAATGACTGCAGCACAAAGTGACGGAATGAGCATGGATGGCTTATGAAACCAAGGGCCCCTGGGCACGAATGCCTCCAAGGCCCTCCAACTCCCGGGCCACAGCAACTCACAGTCTTCCTACCCTGTGCCTGCGAAGTGATATATTTAATACCTGTAGATTGCCTACAGGAGTCGCACCACATCAACACATGTTGCAATAAGCTTTATTATTGTATTTGAATTGCCAATAAATAGCACATTAATGGACAAAACAAAAAGACACCTGTACAGCCCATCATACAGGATTTACGAGACTAATGCCACAAGCAGTAGTTGTGCCTGTTTGTCTTGTTCCTGGTCCAGCATGCCTTGCCACTGGCTCAGCCTGACCTTTCACAACCAAATAAACAAGGCAGGCTTGCTAAAGGTATAGTATTATTTGAATCACATTCATTTGATTTAGTATTTGTAAAATGAAAATAAATATGCCTGTGTCCACTTTTTCAGTTCGATTAGCAGGCATGATAACAGATTATAGAGACAAATTTGTAATGAATAATTATAGCTTCAACAACATATCCAATCTGATGTGTAATAAAAAAAAATGCAGTTTCCTTAGATGGATATTCAGGTATGACCACAATACAACTAAGTAGGCTATGAAATGTTAATTAACCAGACTTGTATATGGAAAAAGGGTGTTCCTGAATATCCCTGATCAGTATTAGAGATCCTCAGAATCCCTCATAATCTCAATCTGAAAATATCGCTGGGGGGGCTAACTGAAAAGGGAGCCCAGAATTCTTAGCAGTGCCCCTATCACTGACACACACGCGCTAGATGTTCAAGAACATTTAGGACCTCACATTTGGTGCAAAACATACATTTAAAGCAATGCATGTCTATATGATCAGACCAATATTCAAGATATTGATCAGGGGCGATGTCAAGCTTGCATATGCCTTGTCTTTTGTTTTGATTTCTCTGCCCTCCTTCGGACACTGGAGCTTCGGGGTTAGGCTTAAAACATTCTGGGTTATAGCCCTGAGTGATCGGACCTAACAACGCCACTGGATCAGACAGCTCTAGGCTCTTTGCATTCAGGGCTCGGTGCGGGTTTTTGGGGTCCCTGTGACTTCAGGGGCCCTGGGTCTGTGCCCAATAGTAATTGTGAAAACAGATAATTGGAAAATGAAGATTTTTTTCAGTTCCAAGAAAATTATCTTGAATTATACCGTTTCTGGCAAAAATACACTAAAAGGTTTGTTGTATGTGTTATTCTGAGTAAAAAACGTAAGGAACTATAGTTTGTGGAAGCTATACACTGATAGGGTGTGAAGAAGTACCTGTGAGTTACGTTCTGTGGTTTTACGACCTGTCTAGAGTAAGGTGACCAGATTTCTGAGACAAAATCCGGGGACATTTTCAGTTCAGACACGTTAACACCTCCAAAACATGTCATGTTTTTGTCTTTGTAATCGAAAAACGGGGACACTGACTGGGCCCTTATTCATAAAAGCAGTTTATCTTACCCTTGTTCTTGTAAATCGCAAGGGGAATGTCAAACAAAGAGTTTTCTTCTTAAAACTAATCACAAAGTGGCTGAAATGAAGAGTAGTAAAGATAACAACCTTTTGCCAGATAATAAGAACCAATATCAGTGATAAGAACTTTGTTGACGTCATGCACAAGCTTCCCAGTAGGCCTAACCTCTGTGTTTGGCTGATAAGTGACTGGTCTGCACGGATGGGTGACAGGTGTAGGTTTTTCCAGCATAGAAAATGTTAAGGCCATTGAGGCAACTGAATGCATTGTATTCCTATATTCTGTGTGAAAATCAGCTGGAACTATGAACATACAGATCAGGCCCATTGACTCCAGGATCTTTGGAATTGTTTTTTTAGGTATTACTATACCAAACGTGATTTAAGAAACAAACAATCAAAAAGATTCAAAATACAATTTCAGTAAAAAATGTAATGAAATCCAAGCAATGTCAAGGTGAGGGAGGGAGATCTGAATAATCTAAAAAATAACAAGTTCTGTGACACACTACCAGTTGACATATTTGTTGATAAAGAATATGTGAAGTTAATGTGGGAAAAAGACATTTCATTAGTGTCTTTTAAGAGACCACCACAAGAACACATGTTTTTTTGTGTTTGTTTTTAAGTAATGTAGGCCTATCATTATTCTAGGCTACCTGTAATTGTCTATCTATGTAGCCTAAGCACATGACTCATTTAAAGATTTTAGCACATTGAAACCCACTGCTTAACATTGAACTGGGGAGACTGTTTTTTGCTTCCACAGAATTATCAAAGTTCAAGGAGTATTGTCTTGCTTTCAAGTGGTTTAATTTATTGACAAGTTGCCAACTACCTCTCAATAGTAACCCGGTCTAATGAAACTGAAATGTCATAGTACTGTAGTTAGTATCACTGCTAATGTTAAAAAGTTAACAAAATTAGTTAGCAAGTAGAGCTGTGGCTGACACCTGACCGACAGATAGCTGCTGCTTAACACTCACATTGTTGCAAATTGTAGATCATAGGCTACATACATATTATAGGTTAAATAATATATGACATAGATGATAAACAATGACACTTACAATAAACACCGTTCGCTAATCGCCTATCCCAAAGCTATCCTGTCTTGTACTCAATTTGCCAGAGCTAGCTGGCTGAATGAATTAATGAATAGACGCGATCTCTCTCTGAATAAAAAATAAATAGAAGCTAAGGGCAAAGATTCCACCGCGCTGCATATTCCACCAATCAAAATACTGCAAAGACGGGCATTCTAGAACATCTTTGAGCTCTGAGCTAGAGCTTGTCCCCCTGGCTGCTGGCTGGCTTGCTTGAGCCCGAGGCGTGTAGGCTACGCAACTAAACGTTTGGTCATTGTTTTCTTTCTTTCTTTTTTTAATTTGTATCCCGGGTCTGTTGTTGGTCACAGTGAAAACCGGGGACATTTCCGGGGACAGCTCCAGCCGGGGACAGGCCACCAAAAACGGGGACTGTCCCCTGAAACCGGGGACGTCTGGTCACCTTAGTAGAGAATATTAATTATTTACATTTACATTTAGTCATTTAGCGGACGCTTTTGTCCAAAGCGACGTACAAGGGAGAGAACAGTCAATCTAAGAGCAATAAAAAACCTGGTGTAACAAGAAATACTAGTTTACATAAGAAATAGAAAAACGACCTAGAAAGGAAAAAGAAGTGCAGGAATGTAACTGCTGAAGTGCAAGTTAAGCACTAGTCAAGGTGCCAGTTAGGAAGTGCGACTTCATAACAGATGTATTCTAATTCTTGTGTTACATTTGAGCATTTCATGAAATTCACATAAGGAACAATAGCGAAGGGTTGCAACAAACACTTAATTTCAACTTTATCGCCACACCCCGGGTCGCTGATTGGTGGGCACCTCAGAATGTCCTATCGTTTCTCTATTGTTTCTCTGTGGAAAACGTCAACGCTAGACTATAGAGCCAGATCTTCAGAGGACACAACACATCATGGACAGACCAACGCAAGCCTGTGCCTTCTTGCCCCAAAGCTACTCTGCCTTACAGCAGATATTACTGGAACTGGCACTTCCCAAGACCAGAGACCGTACTACAAACCCTAGAGAAGGTAAGAACACATTTGGGCTTAAGGCTTACCAAGCAACTTGTGATGAATGTTTATGTAATCTGCAGGGCTCTCAAGTGTCACGCATTGAGCGTGACAGTCACTCATTTCGGTCTTTAGTCACGCACTCCCGCCACACATCGTATTTCTCACGCTGAAAAAAAACTCTAGGCTATTTAATGTGCCGCAGCGCGCAAACATGACCTGGACGCGCTGCCCTCACCATGGAGGAATCAAGCACGTGTCCCCGAATCCCCTGGAGTTCTGCCGTGAGGTGCCAATTATCAGCCAATCAAAAAAAAAAAAATAGCCAATCAGAAAAAAAAGTGTCTTTTGTATTTGTTGTATCTGGGTAAGATTTAATCCAGCAACCAATGAAAATAAAGCATCCTGGAATTGCGCGCGACTGATCTTCTGAAAGTTTCGTTAACCTGAGGAAACAACTGGAGCTCCGAGCATCAGTCTTCTACAAAGAGCAAGTCGTCTCCTGTTTTAACAAATTCACAATGGTTTGACACAAGCAATGACAACTTGACTGCAGTTAGAGAATATTTCCCAGATAATTAGCATCAGTTTTTAATGAGTGTTGTGTGCGGGATGTGACAAGGCACATAGGCAGTAAGGGGCATCAGGCCAAACAGCAGGCACTGAAGTCAACCAGCGCAGTCAAAAACTTTTACTTGCCAGTGACTGCAGAGATGAGTGTGCAAGAGGTCAAGGTACATTTAAATGCATAAGGTTGACTACAATGTTCATGAATACCATTTTTCCTAATTAATACATCCAATTCTATGACTATGGCATATATAATGGGAACCAACACCAAAAATGACAAGAGTCCAAAAAGGCAACAAACACCTACAATAAACAACACAAGTCATAATTCTCTCTCTCTCTCCCAAATTGAATAAATACTTAGTAATTGGTTGAATTGTCAGTGCCATGTGTCAAATCTTTTCTGCAAGTCTGATCAATTATTAACAACAACAAAACACTAAAAATAATATGGGGGGAGGGGGGGCAGGGCTGGTCTGTGGGCATACGGCAGGGGAGGGGCGGGCGGAATGGGGGCGTGGCCGGGAGGGGGGGGATATGTCACTCTTGCCTGTCTTAAAAACTTGAGAGCCCTGTAATCTATATGCAAGCTGCGATATGTGGGGGGTCGAAACGTTTTTATCAAGGTTACAGCAAAATTGGGTAATATGCTGCATTGAATCCTTTTAAGTTTTCTTTAATTTAGTTAGCTAGCGGTGGTTCTCGCTTATGTCGGTCCGCTAGTGGATATTGGTTGGCACCCTGGTGGTGTGCGACTTCTCCGCTCTCGAGCCAGTATCATCTTCAGTGGCTATTAAGAAATGAACATAAAATGTTAGCAATTCATGGGATTTGTAAACCTTATCCTTGGCATAGTCTATTTATAATAATATCACCCGCTACAGAATAAGTTCATGGCACTAGAAGGCTTAGCCTTCTATAATATATGTGTGTGTGTATATATATAAATTTAGATAGATAGATAGATACTTGTATGAAACTGTGGTAGTCCTCGCCAGGTCCACACCAATTATGTTGGACTCCATCTGAGCCGAGCAGCTCTTCGGCACAAAACTGCAAGATTAAACTTTGCTAATATGGCTAAAACTTGAAAAGAAGCCTTATGAATGTTTTTGACAGATGAGCCCAAGATAAATTTGTATGGCTCAGATGGGGTGAACTTAAGCATGCTTGGCATGAGCCTGGCCAGGACCACCACAGTGAATGCATAGTACCAAAGTGCAAAAGGTGTTGGCAAGATGTTATTTATAAATTAATGCCTGTGGGTATAATACTGGTTGACAGGATGACTCCCAGTCCAAAGCACACTGCCAAGAATTTGTAAAGGAAAAAAGTGAGAACTATGACCTAGCCAAGTATGTCGGCTGACTTTAAAGGAGACTAGAATACCGTTAGGTTATTTTATAGAGAGGTTTTATGGAAGGTAGAGCACCACAACCCTCCAACACAGAGCTGCTGAAAAAAATGGTCTCTGAAGAATGGCAGATCATCTTTCCAAAAATATGTGCAATATTGGTGTCCTCCATGTCGAGGAGGGTTGACTCTGTCATCAAAAATAAAAGTAGGCATACAAAGTGTTAGGAAAAAAATTGAAGATTTGAATCTCAGTAATGAAAGGTGTACTGACTTTTTGCATTGAATTCTCACGCACACAAACAATCATAAATATCAGTTGAATTACCACAATGTTGTCAACAGTTGTGTGTTGCTTATGTATCCTGCTGCTAAAGATCTATGGTTGGGCAGTTGTTATATTGGTTAGGTTATTGGGTATGACTACTTGCATGTCACTGTAAGCCACTGTCATTTTTTGCAGATGTTGGCAGGAGTGATGTAGTGATCTGTGTCATGGCGTCTCCTGATAAATACCTCCCCCTTCTACTGGCTGGTGGCAAGCGATGTCCAGGTAACTGACAATCTACCTTTGCACACCTGTATAGAAAAAAATAACCACATAAGGGTGAATGGCTCATTTCCTATTTTATAAACTTCCTAGCAGATTCTATTAGATGGGCTGAGGTACATTTTTATCGTCTCTATTCTGTAACCTGTGGGTTTTGTTCTCAGGTCGAATGATGCTCTGCCTGTGCCCCTCCTGGGTGAGCAGGCTCCCCTCCAAAACCCTACCAGGCCTGTTCTCCCTGTTTATCCTGAAGGCTGTCACCTTTGAGGCTGGTGGCTACACTTACCTGGACACCTTCAGTTCTCCTTGTCGTGTCACCTACCTCCTAGAGGATGGCTCAGTGGGCTCCTCTATGGGGGAGGGGCTGGACTGCCCGACCTGTGGCTCTCCCAAACTCAACACCCTCACTGAGGATGTTCTACTGAACTACCAGCTCCTGGGGGGGAAGGGGGTTCCTCTCCCTCCCATGCTGGCCCTTGCCTATCGCCCTTCGGTGGGGTTAGTCTCCCCACACCCTTCCCTCATGTTCCATTCTATACAGGAAAAAGAGGATCTGCAGGTATCTATGGAGGTCATAAATGCCTTTCTGAAACAGCCAGAGGTACAAGGTTCTGACAAAGTAAGTTCTCTAAAACAGGGCTGTATGTTTACTTTCAGAAACATATAAACCCACACTGTCATGATGCCAGATACCAAAGCCCACACAATGTTCCACAGAGATATTGTGCATTAAATTTGTATTCCAGCATTTCTCCTTATCCTTGTCATCTATCTCAGGTGTTGGTGCAGCTCTCCACCTCCGGTTGGGGCTCCCAAGAGAGCACTGCTGTTTTGAATCGAGAGGACAGGGAGGGGTTGCTGAGTGCTGCAGCTGCCTTGGTTCCACAGATCAGATCAGGGGAGTCGATTCTGCTGACAGCCTGCTACCCATCCATTCAGCCTCTGCAGAAGTGTAGGGTGAGGAAGACACTATTCAGAGGTAAGGCTAACAGTCTAGTCTAAATCTAAAATGAATACTTCTCAATCAGTCACAGACTCAAACACTTGAAATCAGTTTATGCCCAAACATCACTGCACCTATTGACTGGTGCTCGGAAACAGATTTATTAATGCATATAGGGTCAATGTTTTTCCACGTCTCTGGAACACGTTAGGGTGCTAGCAGTGTTCAGGGAAAATAAGGTGTCTTTTCCACCGTTTTGAAATATTTATTTCTGTTATTTAGAACCCACCACGTTGAAGGAAAAGCTCTTCCTTCATATCAGTACTACAGTGTGTCGAACAGCAACTGATCAGCCTCAAGTGATTCAGGTACCTATGAGTAACTCTGGTGTCCATAGTGTGCTGAACTCTTACAACGCAAATATAAATAATTAAGTGTGTACACACACACACACACACACACACACACACAGATACACACACACACACACACACACACACACACACACACACACACACACACACACACACACACACACAAACAAACAAACATGAGCAATCATTAAGTAAACAGGTGTGCACACACATTACAGTAATGTGCGAGTGGTGTTAAGTTCATGTATGGCTTAAAATGAACTGTAAACATTGATCATAATTAAACACAAGTTAAATGTTGATATTCATGACTTGGTGTTTACTAATGCATTTCACTTTATTTTCAGGATTCAGGATCGCCTATGTAACACTAAATTCATAAATCAACATGAACAGGCAATTCTACTCAGCATTAACAATAATATGAACTGCTGTACCTCATTTAGCATGCACATTAGGTAATCTTAGGCGCTGCATTATATAACACTCTATTCACTTATTTAATGGTAAAAAATGCATTGTTGGTTATTGATGCTGATGCAATCACACTGTACTTCTTAAAGTTTTTTTTTATCTGTGAACTAAATAATGTGACTGAACTGTGATGAAACACATCAATGCTGGTGTTAATATTGACCAAATTCCCATTGTTATAAAAATCAACACACCATCTACTGTTAAAGATAATCCCGAACCTAGCAAGGCCGATGCTGACGTAACTATGACCATTTGGTACATTTCCACATCATAAAATGGGTGGCCCACCTCCCCCTGCCCCTGCCAGTGAGTGTGAGTTTAATTTGAATTTGCTGATTGAGATTCATCATTCACAAAGTGTATGCCCCCCTTCTCAGCCCATTGCCCACCTTTTAGCAGTTTTAAACATTTTGCAGTGAGTTAAGGTAGGGTGACCAGACGTCCTCTTTTACCCGGACATGTCCTCTTTTCGAGACCTAAAAAATGCGTCCGGCAGGGATTACAAAAACGTCCGGGATTTTGCCTCGTCGGATATTTGTGTTTCTCTGGGTCTTTCACAAACTAGTTATTACGTCCTTACAAGTTTTGGAAAGGGTATCTCCACCTTCATGCGCGAGCTCTGACTGTAGAGAGAACTGTCATTGGTCGACCGCCTTCCCAGTGTTGCCAGATAGGAAAATGATCCTCCAAATGCGATCATTTAATTTTTAGAGTTAGAAATAAAATAGACTCGAGTAGCACAGGAATCCCGCCTGTTTGAGACTGTGGTGGCAAGTGCACGGCTCTGTTTGGTCGTGAGTGAGTGAGCCTCGCGAGCGTGCAGACAGACGCGGTCATAACGTCTAGTAAACAGACTTGGAGCGACTGTCTGACCCAAGCTGGAGAAAGCTGCCATAATCAGCTGCTGGATATAAAGGTATAGCACATGAAGTTTTAAATAGTAAAAGAAACGAAATAGTTAAATCACGAGTTAATTATAGATGTCGTTGCTCTCTTTTATCATGCCGGTTCATTGATCCTGTGGGTATGCTACCCTACTCAGTAGCCTAGCTCCGCCAGCTATAACTAGCTGGTGAACTCTAGCCTACAACGTTAACCTACTCACTTCAGCTGCAAATCCCTACCATGCTACAGTATAATTAGCACCTATCTCAGCAGATGTCTTCAATATGTGTATTGTTGTGCCATATTTTAAATCTAAATGTGTTAATTTATCTTCCTAAAGCCCAGTAGAGAACACTATTTAAAAGGATATTTTCAAAAATGTCTTATGGGGGAGCACGCCCCCAGACCCCGCTAGTTTTACTGGGTCACAGGGAAAATAATAGGTTTTATCTAGGGGCTTAGCCCCCCCAAAAGTGGGAACCTAGATTCGCCCCTGTGCGTAACCTCGCTGTTACATTACAATACGCCATTTCCAATCTGGCAACACTGAGCACCTTGCCGCCTCCACTAGTTGCATCGTTTACAATAGTACATGACATCTGCATGTAAAAAAGATGTCAAAACTTCGTCGCAGGGAGGGGGCGGGGTCCCGTGACGAAGTGTCCTCTTTTTCACAAACTCAAATCTGGTCACCCTAGTTAAGGCAGATTTATGGTCGTCCGTCTTCGGAGACACAGAGACACGGAGAGCCCTCTCAGACGTTGCAAACCTTCTCCCAGCACCTCTCCGTGGCCTGACGTGCACCTCGGCAACTGCGTAGAAGTATATTTGGGCCTTTAGGCTGAGCTGGGGTGTATTTATACTATAAGACTTCTTATTTTATTAATTCCACACGTTTGTTGGAACCGCTTATGCTCCCAGTGATTTTGAGATATCAACATCAGTCCATCTGTGACACATCCGTCCTGATCCTGTGCAGTGCTTGTGTAAAAATGTTTGCAATTTTCCCAGTCTAACTCACTAGTTAGTTAGCTAGTAAGCTAAGTTAGCAAGTTCCCTGATAGGTTGTCCAACACTTACCTAGCTAACTTATTGCAAGGAACGCTTAGCATGTTATGCTAGCCCACAGTGTGCTTTTAAACCAGCTACTTATTTAAACAATTGAAGCTGTAATATTACCTTGCTATGATATCTACAGCACTCGTGGATCTAATGTCAACATATTTCAAAATGAGCTGCTTTGAGCTGCTGGCTCAAATTAACACAATATGTATGGATATTTCATCACCATCAAGTTCAGATTGGATGGTCATTTAAGCAAATGTATTGCAAGGAATGACGAGCATGTTATTTTAGCCCCCAGTGTACTTTGAACATAGGCTACTTATTTAACTGAAGCTGTAACATTAGCTTACTACGATATCTAACAGCAATCTTTGCTTCTGGCAGCAGATGATTGAGACAGTGGAGCTACCATAGACATATATACATATATACATACTTGCACATTCCTGCGCGTAGAGTTTAGCACCCAATAACAGAGAGTGCTGGGATATTATTTTTGGTCATACAGACACACTCCAGGGCTAGAAATGGATTTGGAGCATAAGGTGGTTGGTGCTGTAGAGTCTGGTGGGAAGTAACTCTGAAAATGGAAAATGACTCTACCTCTCCTTTCTTTGTTTTACTGCCTTCCTCTCTCCAAGATGCTGTGTAGGGTTGACAGAGGAGACACCCACCCGAGAGCTGACCCCAGCAAACTGCAGAACCTGGAGGAAACTTTAAGAGATTGGGGCTTGTCTCAGCCTGATGACATCATTTCCCTCCTTGAGAAGTGGGCAAAGACAGCCCTGCAGGCCATTATGGACCACGAGTCAGAGTTGGTGGACACAGAAAAAGGAGGACTTCATGCAAGAACAGATTTGATAGGTGCATGCTTTATAAGATACAGTCAAACGTACTGTATTCTATACAGAGAGACATATGAAGTAATTACATATTTACACAAAAGAACATGATAAGCCTTTCATTTTCTGTTCTGTAACAATTATATTGTATCTTATGTTACATCACATTTCTCATACATTTATGTTCTTATTTCTTCTTAGGAGTTGAGTTTTCCTTGGGAGAAGTTGATGGTGAACTGCAGCCCTTCCTTCTGGGGATAAAGAATGTTTCAAAGGGAGTGTTCAGCACTCCAAAGGGTCTTCTCCACCCTCAGCAGTCAAACTCATCCCTCGAACCCCTGCTACAGACCATATGCCAGCGCTCACACTGCTCCATCATGGCTGGAAAAACTCTGCTGTTTATTGGAGCTGGTGTCTCAAAGAAGCTTGGAATCTTCGTTAACGCCAAGCAGTATGGCATTAAGGTAGATGAAACTAATATGTATTGTACTGTTTTGTAATACTTTTCAAAATTTGATGGCCAGACCTTATTGTACTTTAATGTATAATATATAGATAGTGCAAAACAACAAGTGTAAACTTTACTGATGCATTTTTCTTATTCGAGTATTCTTGTGTGCCACATTGAGAATCACCCTGCACTCTGCATTATGTGTGCAGCGGGAGAGACAGGATATTGTTCTGTAAGGAGAGTGTGTACTGTTTTGGCTATGGACAGCAAGCAATGGACCTTGTAAATAGATATGTAAAAGATGTGCAAAACAACATGATTAAACTTAAAACTGTATTTCTTTGTTAGAGTATTCTTGTCTGCTATCAAGATACCCATCCTGCATACAAGTATGTATCAGAATACTTTGTGTACAACTACATGGATCACACACAAGATGAAGTCCATGCTGAGAAAATTGTGGCCATGCTGGAAAAGAAGGGTCTGCAAGCAGATGGTTGTTTAACATTCATCTGCAAAAACACAATTCTCTGTGCTTTGGTGAGGGCCAAACTGGGCCTGCCAGGGGATACAGTGGAGGCCATTTCCATTGCCAAGAGGAAGAGCCACACCCAGAGGCATCTGGCAACCATTGATCAGGGCTGGTGTCACCTTCCTGCCCCTCGGCAGTATGCCGTCCGTTCTGCGCACTTTGAGGACCTGGCTGGTCTGAAGAGAACTGCTGAAACCTTTGGATTTCCTGCTGTGGTGAAGCAAGAGTATGGAGCTGGTTCTGTTTCTGTGAAACTGGTGGCGAATGAACAACAATGTGAGGAATATGTCCAAGAAATGATGGCCCTTAAAGCCATGGATCCTAATGGTGGCTTTGCATCCAGTCCAATGGTAATGGAGTATCTTGGAGGTGACAAGTATGTGGTGGACCTGGCGATCTTCCAGGGAAAGCTGCTCTTGGCCTTCCTGTCTCAGTGCGGTCCCTCTATCTTACCGTACTTTATCAGCTCCTCCCACCTCATGCCCTCTGGCATCAGCCAGGAGAAGGAGGCGCAGATGGTGGCTGCTGCCTATCAAAGCTGCCTACACTGTGGTCTAGAGAATGGAGTCTACAATGTTGACCTCAAGCTTACTGAGTGCGGGCCCAAACTCATAGAAATCAATCCACGCACTGGGGGGAATTTCCTGCCCACTTGGATAAATGAGGTGTATGGTGTTGATATTCACATAGTGGCCTTCATGATTGCCTGCAACATACAGCCTCAGGTTTGGACCCCTAAGCCAAGAGGATACTTTGTTTGCATATCTTGTCCAATAAAACAGCACTACCGTGCCAAGGAGAAGACACCAGGATTTGAGGTCATTCTGAAGGGTTTGACAGACAAAGGTCTTGTGAAATCCAGCATGATCACTGATGTTGTGGATGACACGGCACCTGTCGCCACACTTAGCATTGCAAGCTTCAGTAAAAGGAAAGAAGACGCCATCAGCAAGATCATCTTGGCTTCCCAGATATTGAGCATTGATTCTGAGGAGTACCCTGTGATGTACTTCCTGGAACCTTTCATGTAGTTTTTCATGGTTTACAGTATCAAATATAGTTTCACGTCAAAAACTAGGCTCAACATTGACTGAAAAATGTATGGAACTCATTGAAAAGGTGAAGAAAACACAGGGCCAGCACCATCTGTATCCGTACTGCAGCTCAGTGATGGCAAATGTCCACCCATGTAATTCAAAATGACACGTTTTCCTTTCAAAATGAATTGTCATATTCATTCTCGAAAACTATGAATAGTCTTATCAGGTTTTTATTGAGTTTTTAAAACGTTATTTTGTAGAGGTTTGTGCTATGAAGTAGTCAACAAAATAGAATCTTGTCAAGATCATCACATCCATAACTTTTATAGGATATTGAAATGTATTCTCTTTGGTTGTAGACTTCTTGAGGATTAAATATTCTGGCATGCTCTCAGTGGATATTATCCGCTGCCAAAGTAAGGGCCATATGATATTGCAGTGTTATAGACATATTTGTAGCTAATTTTGTGGATAATTTGGGTGTGGGCATCTTAAAAGTGTGACATGTAAGGGTGTACAATATTTAGGTAGTTGATTGATTTGCTTGAAATATGTGTTATCAGGTATTCTATCTGAATAGATGTGTAATTCCCGTAATATGAACATAACTTAATTTGGGCCTGTAATAAAATAATTATAGGAACTACGTAGGGATGCACCGATATGGAAATTCTTGGCCGATACCGATGTTCAAAACAACAATCTAGCCGATAGCCGATACCGATATTTATTTTGTTTTGGTTGTTATTCATTCACCCTTTTGTGCCAGGAAAATAATTAAATTATTATTTAAAAAGCACTATTTTCAATTATTTGAGCCCTTTATCACTCGTATCTTTTAATGAGCACAAATTCAATCAGATTTATGAAACAATCTTTAGTTTAACTCAACTTTATTTAATATAACCTTCTGTTACAGAAGACATCCAGCTATATAGCCTTCATAACTTTCAATCACCAGTGCACAGTCTCTCTGTTGCAAACAAATAGCACTTAGTGCCAGGGGCGTAGCTATAGGGGGTGCAGCAGGTGCGGCTGCACCTGGGCCTGGGCCTAAGCTGGGGCACACTCGCACACCATGAGGGGGGAAAAAAGGAAAAAGGGGGGAAGAAGAAAAGAGAGGAAAAAAGAGAGAAAAAAGGGAAAAGGAGGGGAAAAAAGAAGGCAGGGATTTTGTATGGCCTAATCCTCCATGAGTAAAGTTTTTTAATGTTGATGTACATCATAAATTATTTTTAAAACATTTAACTTCTGATTTTGTATGCATTACTATGAGAGCAGAGGTTTCAGGTTCGAGTCCCACCGTTGGCAGAAATTGAGGTTTGCATTATTTCATGCAAAGCTCATTTTCATTATTGGAAATCACAATTTGTTTTCATATTACCTTTTATTAACCTTATATTAGTGAGATATGGATAATTCTACATTGAATATTTCAATACATATATGCATTTATGAGAGAAGACCCCAAAGTTCCCGGTTCGAGTCCCACCGTTAGCATAAATTTAGCTGTGCATTATTTACTGCAAAGTTCAATTTTTACTGGAAATCACAATTTGTTTGCATATTACTTTTAATTTACCTTATATTAGTGAGATATTTATAAATCTACATTGAATATTTCAATGCAAGTTAATGTACAGTTATGTGTGAGGTACTTTAATTGTTTCACAAAATATTTGTGTTCCAATTAATACGTCCTTCTATTCACAAAAGAACAATGTATAAATCTTTGTTGTAAACAAACTTTTATTTGCAATAACAAATTCAACAACAACAACTATAGCATAATATATATATACAATATAATAATATATATCAGAAAACATATACAGAACTATATACAGAAAGTGTGAAACTGGGAGGGAAAGGGGTTGAGGGGCACTAAGCCTCTGGGGGGGGGGGGACAATTTATTCAATTTATTCAATTTATTCATTTATTTTTCATGCATTTTTTTTTTATCCTCCAACCACTGCTCCTTGGGAACAGCCTCTACAGAGGGGCAGTATATAATGTCCTTGTACTGGCTGTGTCCAGTCTCCGCTGTCCTGAACTGCCCGCATTTCTTGCACGTGTTGCGCAGAACACCGCAGGTCCGTTTTCGGACTGGAGCAGGAGCGGCAGAGGAGAGGCTGGCACCCAGAGCCTGTGGAGCAGCACCCAGCACAGGCTCCTGTGAGGTCACTGGACCCAGCATGAACAGCTGAGGGCCCGAGGGTGGAGCAGGGAAGAGTTCTCGCTGGGGGCACGAGTTCACAGCCGCCGGTGCGACGGCGGACGATACCTTTCTCTTCACCTGTGCCTGGCCCATGGTGCTGCCAGCCTGGGGGTACTGGTGAACTGGGCCTGGTTGGGGGGGGTGCAGATGGTGGGCACACATTAGCAGGGAGGAGAGGGTCAGTCGCCACAGACAAGTGGCTGGGCAGGTCCAGTCCTTGCACCACCACGTTGCCCTGCCTCTACACCCTCTTGTTGTGCCACTGTACCAGGGTGGGTGGTGTGGCTCACGTCTACAGCAGCCCGTGAGAAAAGACAAAAACATGAGTGTGAATATGTATGACAGGGCACAGAGGGAAAGTAGTAAGACAATAAATATTCCTGACCTGCTGGTTGGTGCGGGCCAGAGAGAGCTGGTGCCTCAGCTCCACCAGATACTCTGCCATGCTGTCAACTCGGTCCATGCCTGGCACCCCAGAGTCATCCACAGCCTGAGAAAGAAAAAAAAACATAAAAACTGATGAGTGACACATTTTGTAAACAGATGTGGGACAAAATGCAGATACAGTGATTTTACTTCTTTACACACAATTATGAATGTACATAACCCAGACTCATCAGGAGAGGCTTGGACACCTGGCTGCAGCATGGTGGAAGCAGTCAGGGAGGAGCTTGGAGGCAGCAGCAGTCAGGTTCCCCACCCACCAGTTCCTGCAGCAGCCCCTCAATAAGGCTGATGGCGGCCTCCACGCCGCATGTCCTCCTGCAGCAGTACTGGCTCAACTCCCTCCTACTTATTCTCCTGTCCACCAGAAGATCAGTAAGGGCTAGCACCCCTTCCTGCCTGAGCTGCTCCCTCGTCATCTGCCGCAACAGAGCGAGGTCCCCTGCATCCCACTCAAAGGTGCATGCAGACAGGCAGCCCATGAAGGTGTGGTAGAGCATCGGTGGTGGTGCCGCCGACAGCCCGCCTCCTCATGAAGTGCCAGGTGTACCTGGTCTGCAGCTTACTCGCCCCCTCACTCACGCAGCGGCCACAGTCCACGTATAGCAGGACTGGGGGTGGAACAGCTGCTTGGTGGTACCGCTCCATCACTCCATCCTGTCCAGTCCCAGCCCCTCCTGCACTGTCACGACACTGGTTAGGATCTAGCCAACCTCGTTGCCAATGGAGGTCATCCAAAGAGCTGTCCCCCTGCCACGGCCAGTCAGCTTCTTTGTGATCTGAAATTTGATAACAGTGATGTTTAATATTACGCACTTTTTTTCCCTACAGCAGTAAGTGTATGTAGAATAAATACACAGCACACATTTATAATAACTGCTTATAATTTAAATCAATGTTATTAGCTAACTAACTAGAACCATACAACAGGTACAATAAGCAAATAGGTACAGTAGTCAACAAGTAAACACTGAATGTGAGCATGCTTTGAACAATACAGTGACACTGCAGCACATAAACATACACTATTGTACCGTTATCGTTATCAATAGCAATCATATTATGCATGATCAGTTACAGTAGTTGTATGATATACGAGAAACGACGCTTAACACCGCTGGTCAGGCGTCATACACAGATAGCAAGCTAACTAGATGGTTAGCTTACTGATACAAGCTTTCAACAACTACTTTAATCACTGCCAATACTCGGCCGTTTGGCTGTTTCAGCTCAGAGTAACATTATAGTAGTTACACATGGCTGTTTCCATTCATAACAATGTTGTAGTTATAAGACGTAGCATAATCTAGTTCATAATGTAACCGTTACATCGGTGCACGTATCTTTAGTGAAAGCGTTAACGTTAGTTAGGCTTGTCAATCAATACAATATGGAAATGAAACGTGTGTCCGTCTAAGAGAAAAATAAAAACATGTCATGGTTACTTACTTACTTACTTTGACTTTGACGAGTTGTCGTAGCTTCAGCCATCTTGAGGAGCTTGCGTCTGCGTAACTTGGCAACGTAACGTCACACAAGTTCAAGCCAAGTTCTCGAGTATGAAGAGAAGCGCCGCTATTGGCCCAGGTCCATTCTCGTTCCGCGGCTTGATTGGATACTGAAAATGGATTTGAAAGGCGAGGATTGGCCGACGAGACCCGAGCGGTCCTGCTCCAAGTAGCGCCAAAGCGAGGTATGGGGGCCCGTAGCAGATCCCAAAGACATACACGCGTAAATTAACGGGCCCCCTATCAGCGAAGGATCCCTGTACAGAGTCAAATTGTCCCGGGTCTGCTTATGTTCGATTGCGCGCTAAGTAAAAAAACTTGGTAGTGTCAAATGCTATATATACACCTGAAAAGGCAAACGTATCTCAGTCATGGTTGTGATTATTTTTTGGGAAAAAGTAGCAATTTATAACAAAATCATATGCTTATCCTACATACACTATAGAAACTATCAAAACACTATTCAATTAAATGAATAAGTTCTTATTTTCTTTGATATTTTTGTGATTAGCAATGATGATTGCTGGGTAATATGTATGTTGTTGTCCAATGTCAAGTCTCTATTTGATCATGTGACAATACAATACGCTATAGTTAAACCAATTCTGATAACCTAGGTCTGAAGGTCTGATAACCTAGCTCATTGAGCACTGCACAGCACAACTTTACTCGTAACAATGCCTTTTAAGCACAAGAGTGGAAGTAGAAAAGGGCAAGAGAAAAAAGAACAGGAGGAGAAGGCGGCAAAGCTGCCTAAATTAGATTATTTTGGCTTTTGAATTGCCGTCAACTAGTCGCCAGCCCACGGAGTCAGCTGTGCAGCAGTTCAGCTGGGCTCAGAATCGCTGTTTCTGCCCTCAGTGAAGTGTCAGCAACCATGCAACAGTTAACAATTGTTACGGTAAGAAATGTTCCTGCTGAGAGTCAAACAAGACTTAGTTCATTGTGTACACACCAATCACTTCTGAAATATGTAAGGTTGATTTATTAAACACTATTTATATCGATAACAATCGATTTTTTTAGACGCGGTTGTGGAAGTAGGGAACGCTACGATTTTTTTTTTTAGCGTTCACTAGGGGGGCCCGTCATAATATCTTGCACCTGGGCCCGTCGTTACTACGTTACGCCACTGCATAGTGCATACTATTAACAAAAACAATGAATTCATTAACTATACTTTCCATAACATATGTCCATATAATAAAACGAACACCATTTAACCCAACAGAAAATAACTTCACACTGAATAGCTATTACATAATTGAAATGTGAACAAAACAAACACCCCTCTGACCAAATGCCCCGCTCCCTCCACAAGTGGCACGATGTAAAAGTGTTATCCCAGCGCGAGCGCGCTTTTGCGTTGGGCCCAGTATAGGCTATTTGGAAGCGTGATAACCAGGAAGTGTGAGTACATGTATGTTAACCAGTTTATGGATGTTATCGCAATGCAAATGGTAAATAGATGTGGGTACCCAGTATAAATCAGTATAATTTAGCAACAGTAGAGGTGTATGCAAATATTATGTATGAATGATATATATCGCGACAGATTAAACAATACACCAAACTCGCGGTAAACACCCGACACCAATACACCTTCACACCGTGAAGCAAACAAGCACCACAAACCCACAAAACACCCAACAACTCTTTCAACAAAGTTGTAAGGGCCGAAAAGGCCTATACTAAGAATTACCACTAGGGAATAGTGAAGTAGCCGACTACGCCAGCCCAGAAGGGCAGTTATTAAACTGAATTAAGTTAGCACATGTTCGTTTAAGCTTGTGGCTGGTTAAAACACACACAATAGGCAAGAGTACAATACATTGCAATTTAATGTCACAATAGTAAAAACAAGATACAGAAATACCAACAAGGGACAGTGGGCAGTCCACTAATCCCCAATAAATAGGTACAGGCAATAAATAGTATAAATAACAGGTGTTCTAAATAGCAGCTCAAACAATGTCTGGCAACCATTGGTAAACTGCCAATGTGACTAACGAGGATCGGTCACAAAACTGGCAACCACACAAGCTACTCAAAGAAAGGAACCTTGCGTGCCTGATGGAGAAACTCTCCAGGCGGAATACAAGCCTGTAGCAGAGCTGGCTTGGGAGGCGCAATCGCCACGGAGGAAAACTCCTTTATACTAACATCAAAAGATGTAGCCACTCAAATGCAACCAGGCCGCTCGTGGATTCCGGTGCTCCCTTCACAAAACCCCTCCCATGGATAAGTTCCCGTCTGCATTAAATACTGCGTTCAATCACGTCCGAGGTTCACGGATTGGTGGAGCTAAAACGGAGGGAGAGGACAGCAATCAGTGGACAGCAGACCGAGAGAGAAAGAAAACAAGGCAATGGGGCAGTCCTACTACACGTCACATCAAACACTTGTGAACTACGGAAACACTACAGCTCATTGGTTACGTTTGTACACACAATCACAGCACTCTTATATTATGCCACTACAACACTGTTTACATCCACAACACTCGTGATTACTGCACACTGTTAAGTTTACAAAGGCTACCCATTACACAATGTGTGAGAATGAATGGAGTCTGACGTCTCTTATTCCGCATTCGCGGTAATCTGAGTAACTGTACAGTAACGCAGAAAACATACCAATGAACATCGGCCAATGCCATCGGTGAAAGTCAAGGTTATTACCGATGCACCGATGGCAGTAAACGAGGCGAATATCGGCCACTACCGATGTACGTCGGCAGATACATCGGTGCACCACTAGAACTACGTGTAGCCCATTCAGTATTGTTTTACTACAGTTTTTCTCAATTGCTAAAACACTAAAGCCCATTGGCTGAACAAAGTTCTCAGTTGCCTGAACTCATGTAGCTAATTGTGCAGTCTGTTGTCAATACCTTAAACTATTTCACATGGTAAAACACAATTTGCAGATCTCACTTAGACTTTTCAGCAAAACTCTAAACACATTCTCAGTCTCAAAACACATTCTGCACTCTAATGCACATGTCATCCATACTGGTAAACACAAGTGGCAACAATCAAATACAAATAGAGAAAACATGTCATTGATTAAACACAACCACTCAAAATTGATTTCACTTGTATCAAATGATGTGACACAACCAATATAAGCCAGTTTAGAGAGCAAACAGGTTGTTGAAGGTGGGGAGGAGAAAGTCTGAGAATGGATAGAAGAAACAATGTGAGAGAATGAGGACGAGTGCGTATGCGAGGTGGGCGACGAGGAGGAAGAGGGCAAGAAAGAGGAAGAGAAAGAGGATGACAAAGAGGAAGAATAAGACAAAGAGTGGAAATATCTGATGACATTAGAGCAGGGGTTCTCAAACTTTTGCAAGCTGGGCCCCCCCAAAGCTGGTTAGGGGTAGTTGGGGCCCCCCCAGCGCACGGCCCGCCGCCACCGCCCTCAACTACACCACCATATATAGATAGATAGATAGATAGATAGCATATTGTTATTGATAGGCCTGACATGTCAAGGTTAGGCTATTGTTAGGCCCATACAGATAATTATTATAATTATTTATTATTATTATAATTATTGTTATTATTATTATCAGTAATAGTAGGCCTATTAGTAGGCTATTCATTATTATCACCATCATTATGTTATTATTATTATAGTTAATGATTATCGACCAATTATTATTATTGTATTATTATCATAATAATAATTAGTGTTATTATTGCTATCATTTGGATACTGTTATTATTATGGGCCTCTTGTGATCTTTACAAAAAAAATCCTACAGGTCTGTCAATGTGAGACATGAGCCTGCTTTGCACTGCAAAGGTCCTCAAATCTTGGGGCAATGTTTGACAAACATATCCTCAGGTCATCCTCGATCTGTGCGCGGTTGCGGTATTTAGTTTTGAGCGCAGTCAGTCTTGAAAAGCCTGCCTGGCACAAATATGTCGACGCGAAAAGGAGGGGCATTTTTAAGGCTATGTCGCAAAGCTGATCATTGCTATCCAGAATGACGAAATAGGGGAGATGCTTAAGTCTACTGTCACTCTTCAGCTGCTCTTTCATGTCTATTGACAGCTCGTCTGCTGAGCAGAGAAATGGATCCCGAACTTAGGCGAATGAACGGTAGTCCTCTTTGAAATAGGACCCAAACTGATTTCTGATATTCGGCGTGATACAGTGTCATTTGACATAGGTATTGCGCTGAGTTTAGCTCCTATTCTACACGTCTTGCGCGGCCGGCAAAATTAGTGTTTCGGCAATTGTATGGGGTCGGCCAAGCTTAGCAATTCTATGAGCAACTACATAAGATGCCTGCATACATGTTAGGGATTTATTTCACCCTTTTAAGGACTGTAATTAACCTCAGAATTAAGAGTCACACAACCAAGAATATAATAAATAATTGACTTTTACTCTGTCAGAGAGGAGTGAATGGTGTTAGACCGCTTCTTCAACCTACACTCCTCCAAAGAGGAATGGAGTGCTTTCAGAACGCTGTTCAACCCATCACTGCCTTCCCTGGTAAAAAGAAACAGACTTTATGCAAAGACAATGTCACAGAACATGCAGGAAAACACTCCCCCCTTGTACCATCCCGTACTCTGGTTCCAAGAGATAAGAATGTTTTCCTAAGACCCTCAAAAACCCTGACTCTACAAAAATAAATCAGTCTTAACCTAAACATTTCATGACACCTCTAAATTCCAAGCTTCTCTTCCCACAGTTTCAAACTTCCTTTCACAGAACAATGGAAAGAGCTTAGTCCTCCATTTAACTAACTAACTAATATCAAACTAAAACCCATCATGATAATAATTAAAAAGAAACATTTCTTTCACAATACACTGCTTGGAGATGGTGGTTCGTTGTTGCTGGAGGCCATCACGTTCATGTTTAAAGAAGTCCACAGGCTTCTCTTTCTGACTTTTACGAATCAGAAACGTGTCCATAGTTGTGTTTGTTTGCTGATACAGTGTGTGTGAAGTTAATAAAGTTCTAATTTCAACGTCGTGTTCTTGTATGTGTGGTTGTGAACGACACAAATAATGGATATGGATAAGGCTGTGCTAGGCAATGATTCCTAACAAAACTAACTGTACACAATGTAGACAGGGACAGCAAAAAATAGTATTCAAGTGCTGGTGTTTTATTTGTTGCAACACGGTGGATCATACAAAAATGTAAAGGTAGGTGTTAAGGAGAAAAGGGCTAGCTGCAGTTGGAAGAACGTAGCTAGCTAGGCTAGCTCTCGGGCTACGAGCTTTTTCAAAAGACTGTGGAGCAAATTACTCCTTAGAATAGGCTACGAATAGACCTACTGCAAGCGCAGTAAGGTATTACTAAGGAAGGAGTGAATCTTTAAAAAGACTGTTTATAAAGCAATGAATATCTGAATGATACAGGAAACAAGAGAAATTGAACAAACTCTGCAGAGTGTCGTCTCAGGGTGAGCGCTTACCAATGCCTGCGGTTTTTTTTTATACTCGGAAACTTATGTGCAACTCGCGTTCAAATGATAAAACTCCGTTTTGATTGGTGGATCAGGAGCAAAACCGTATTTGATTTGTTTGGGTCAGTCCAGCCCCTTGCATTTCGCCACTGAGGGAGCTTTCACTAAGGGCCGTTATATGGTACTCCGTACTTCACGATTTCGGACACATGGGAAGGGCCAACACATAGATGGAACGCCCTGGAACGCCCTCTCCGTCGTCTCCGGGGCCCTCGGAGAGCTCTCCCGTGCACCGTTGAAATTCCTGTCGGTCCGTCATGCCGTGCTGTACAGCGACGGATACCCCTTGGCCGTGATTGGTCCGTTACGACATAATTTCCAAAGGACATCATTTCCGGAATCTCACATTTCTGGACCTAGCGTTTCCTGTTTCATTCCTTATATATCACAATACCGCCATGTTTAAAATCCACAAAAAAACTTAAGAAGATGGAGATCACGAACATAGACATATATATATATATATATATATATAAGGAGAACGAACATCGAAGAGCGCATTGCGAAAGCGGTCCGGAAATATCCTCACCTCTATAACACATCGCTAAAAGATTACAAAGATGCGCGAATGACTGCCAATTCTGCAGCGGTAGAGCTGGACACTAAAGACTGCGACTGTTTCCTGTTTCATTCCCTATATATCACAATACCGCCATATTTAAAACCCACATGAGCGCCAGCATCTGACAGAGTAGGTGCCAGAGCCCGGCAGGAGCAGACAGCAATTAAAATATTTTGTCCAAACAACCTTTGGACATATTCATTCATATCATATCATGGGACATATCCAACAGCCTCATTAGAATCTGCATCGACTATGATGCCATCTGACAGAAATATCTCCATACAGTTAATTTCTTTTAAACTTACTTTATGATGCATTTGCCGCCTGTTATCACGTTGTGACAGCTAGGATACAAACAAATTCCTGCAACAGGAAGAAGGCTGTTATCCTAAATGTGAAGTTATTTTATTCTCAAAAAACGCCCGACAGCAAGTAAAATATTTAGTCGCTCACACAAACAAGCCCCGTTAAACTCACAAGCGCACACAAGAGGGAGATAAGCATATTGAAATAAAATTATTCACATTGCAAGATCGGAATGAAATGGCCTACACATTACACACGCTAGGCATCTGTATATGCCTAAATAAAACTCACGTTATATGCTACACCAGAAGAGGCACGAATAAAACAAGTCTTACCATTGAAGATCAGTTTTTTTCTTGACATGTAGGCTAAGTACACGGCCACATTCGTTATAAAACTATCTACATAGTCCAACCATCGAGGTTTAATCCATGTTGTTGTGGAGAAAGAAGACGGCATCAATCATATTTCATTAAAGCTTCACACTTCTTACATTGGACATATCAAACAGCCTCATTAGAATCCGCATGACTATGAAGTCTTCTGACAGAAATATCTCCATACAGTACATTTCCCCTCATTAAGTGTCGTTTTAAACTCTCCAGATGACAGTTTCTTTTTTTTTTTTTAAACGTTAAGTGCACAAAGTGATTTAATTTACTCTCAAAAACGAACTTCTGCATTATATGAAGCAAACATGTTCCAGTGTTGGGAAAGTTCACTTTCTACATGAACTAGTTCAGTTCATAGTTCACAAATTTTAGAATGAACTAGTTCAGTTCATAGTTTATAATTCAAAATTTAGAACTAAGTTCACAGCTCCAAAAAATGGAGTTCTTTTTTTTCAATATGCTGCGAGTTATAATTTTTCTGCAATACCGCTCTCGGCCTCTACGCAACTCGGCGCACACACATAGTATTTGCTTAAAACACACAGAAAACACAGCTGTCACGCGGCTATTACCGGACCAATACCTTTCAAACTCGGTGATATTATTCACAACTCATTTGTCCTTCATTCTATCAAATATGATTAAACAGCATATGGTATTGCACCCGTGAGGCAAGGGAGTAGAGTTTTGTTCAGTTATCTCTCTAGACTGATTACTGACCAACCTTCCACCTTTGAATAATGTAACTTATAAACACTTCGTTTTAAAGCGCTGTGGCCGTCCTTAAAATATGTGTCAATAAACGAACTTCTCCATCATGTGAAGCAGACAAGTTGACTTTACTACTTATTAAGATGTTTTAAATATGGAATGCTTTATTGCGCAGGCCGCAGTCTCTCAATTTGCCAAGATGCTGATTATGGATTATCCGTGTGCTCTGCCCTGCTATTGTTTCTAACAATACGATATTTCTTTGTTTGAGTGTGGTTGTTTAGTGTGATGGGGGTATATTATCGTTACTGTCTATAAAGGAAGACATTGCAACAGGAAAATCTCCTGCTCATCTCCATTTGCCCCCACCTGTCACGTCTCTGCGACCCACCAGTTGGGCTCTCCCCACACTTCGAGAAACGCTGTGGTAGGGGGAAATTGACAGGGTGGTTGCAATAATAATAGAAAAAATATTATTATTTTAGTAATTGATACACATGAAGTTTAGTTTAAGGCAAAGGGTAGTGATGGATAAAGTTTTCTATAAAAAACAAGTGAAGTCTTTCATTCTCACTTTCCACTCTAAAACTATGAACTGAACTGAACTGAACTATGAACTGGTTCAGAATTTAAATGGTGAACTATGAACGTGAACTATTCATGTTTACTTGTTTGAACTGAACTTTGAACTGGTTCATGAGAGGTGTGAACTTGTACAACACTGTCAGCTTGTCGGTCTTGACGTTCAGATGCTGTGCCTAAACTAGCTATAGGCTACCATCGTCTTGTCACATGATAAAATAGAGACTTGACATTGGACCACAACATACATATTACCCAGCAATCATCATTGCAAATCTGAATATGACAAAAATACCAAAGAAAATAAGAACGTATTCATTTCAGGGAATCGTTTTTTAATAGTTTTAATAGTGTAGCCTATATAAGATAAGCATATAATTTTGTTATAGAGTGCTACTATTTTCCCCACAAATAATACCTACCATGATAGAGATAAGTTTGCCCTTTCAGGTGGTTATATAGCATTAGACACACTCTTAAATATAATATCATGTGACTACACCTGCTGCACTTATCGTCTGATTAGTGACGGTTGGTGGGAGGGTCACACATGTGATGAGAGGTGGGAGATAATCAACGACGATTTCTAACTTACAAAGACGTAATAAAGCAACGTGTTTTCGACTAAAAACCGCTTCTCCACCTACTGTTCTGGCAGTGAATTGTTTTCAGCACCCCCAGCCTTCGGAGAACCATAAAGGCAACAGAAATGCTAATTAATCCGTCCTATCCGGCGGCACGCCCATCCGTAACGGAGTCTGAGTACCATACTGGCACCTTAACCAGTGACAGGTTTTTCTCCGTCTGTGACATCGCGCCCCCCCTGGAGAGTGTTCGCGCCCCCCAGGGGGGGGCACTTTGAGAACCACTGCATTAGAGGCTTCTTCCCCCGTTGCCTCAGGAGAGAAAATATTGCTTGTGATGTCGACGAAGTGCTCTGGCCTGACCCAGCCCAAAGACAAGAAGAAGCACATTGATGACATGTTGACTCCTTTGATTTTTGTCCCTTTTACTGTAGTAGTGTATACTGTAGTAGGCCTACAGTGCATTGTAGGCTGTATAATGTACAATAAACAAGTTGTATGGCCCTGAACATTGTGCTTTCTATTTGTTACAGTAACAGTACTGACTGCTCAATAGATTTTGACTGGTTGCAGGTTCATATCAACAAAGAACAAGAGTGAGTGTGAGTAGTGAGATGCAGGGTACAGTACTTTAGGGGTACAAGGAGGAGAAAGAACCAACAAAAATTAGAGCAAAGCAGAGTAGTAATTATGAGAGACTATGAGAGAACATGTTTTCGTTCATCAAAAGACAATGACGGATACATATAAAATTAGTTTTGAGATTAAAAATGTACTTCTCCCTGAGAACTATATGTTTTGAACAATGTGTTTTCTATTTTTTGGTGCATTGTTTACTGACTGCTTGAAAGTGTATATCATTTTGATCACTTTGTTTATGATTTGAGAGCAGTGTTTGATTTTGAGCACAGGTAAAACAGTTTTGAGGCGAAAGTTTCATTTTGCAAGAGGATTCAGAGGCTTGAAGATGAGGTTTTGTGTTTACAGTTTCGAGAAAATGGGTGACTGTTTCAAGAAATGTGTTTTAGCAATCGTGAAAAACTGTAATAATGCCATAAAAACATTCCAACAAAAATTGACATTTTTATGGCAAGTTGGTCTCTAGAAGGCGCATTATCCTAGCCCATTATGACTCATTTGTGGAGTGGCGCCATCAAGTGAATGATGTTCAAAGCAAACACCTACCACTCCACTCCCTAATATCTTGTGATGTATAAAGGTTAATGGAATTCTGCTGGGACCCTGATGGTAATCAAGCCCTGCACAGTACACGCAAAGTTGGAGCACATGCGCATCCAGATGAAAAGTTCCGGTTAAAAAAACAAAACAAAACACCAGCCTTCTTGTTGTGAAATGTGAAATGTTTCGAACAGGAGACTGAAATTGTAAATATGGTTTGAGAGAACAACGGTATCACACGGTTTACAGTACTGTACTGTTCTCTGTGTGTACCAAAATAAAACTTTTTTTGCTGCATATTTGTGTGCTGTTTTATGTTTGACTATGAAAAAAGTAGACACTGAGACATTTTACAAAAGGAGAAATGGCTCATTCTCCAGACTCATTGTCGTTCATATGGTGTGTTCCATTTCGATGATTGTGTTTTCAATTTTGCATTGCAGTGTGCTCTAAATGCTTGGTAGTGTGCAGCAAATGCTTAGTTGTGTGTACTCAATGAATGTACTGTATGTGTGTGTCTTTTGAAAATATGGCTGTGAGTACCAAATGAAAACACGAGTTCCATTTTGTGAACAGTTAAGAGATTTGATGGCATAGAGTCATATTGCAAAGGGAGTGTCAGGTTTAGCATTTTGTGTGTGAGGTTTTCAGTTTTCTGTGTGCAGTTTTGAGAAAGCCGTTATTGTTGTGAAAAACTGTAATTGTAGACACACCAAACAGGTTTAAGCACTATAGAACCACAACAAAACATGTCCCAGTTTTCATGCTACTACAGTATTGTGCATAACCCAGTAAGCTCAGCAAATATCAGACAAACATAAAATTCTGTATCCAGTACAGGTTACAATTACAGTAAAAAAGAGCAAAAAAAAAGAACTGAAAATACAGTACAGATAAAGTTGTTTAATTTGAACCTGATGTCTTTTCAGGATGCGTGCCAGTGTTGACTGAGACACCTGATGGACATTATGTCAAGTGTTTGCGCACTTAATGGCTGTGTTTAACCAATTGGCTCATAGGTGTGGTAATTTGACAGTCAGTGCTTTGGAATTGCAAGGACGTGACATCTTGATATAGGGTCATTCCACGCCAAATGGGACAATGGCTCCCACTCGACCGTCTCAGATTTGGCTAAAAAAAAATCAAGGTTGTTCATACACTTCTTAATAGGTATAGTCCAAAATATTAGCTCTCTACTCCCAATAGTTCTGTCACAAAAAGATGTTTTAGGGGGGAGGGGGTGCCTGTACTTGAGACGCTTTTTTAGCAGCGTTTTCTGAAGAGCCATTTTCAAATTGCTATTACTAGAAAAGTATTTAAGCTAGCTCCTGTAGGCTTAAAATATGATACCATTACTTGAAGAGTATAGACTCCCAAGGGTGTGGCTTGGGTATATCATAGTATTCGGGGTGCTTGAATTTGCGCGGAAATTTTACTTTACGCTTTGTTGCAGCATCTTTGAATGCCTGTGGAAAGCTCAATGTTAAAGCTGGAGACTTGATATTATACACAGACCTTCCTATGTATGCTTCGTATGTTGTATTAAAAAACTGTCCTTATGTGATGAATGGGCTGGAAGATATTAAAGCTTGAAAATGGATGAAAACCCATTTTGTGCCATTTTTGGCATGCTATAGCAAAAAAATGACAGCATTTACCAACATGAAACAATTTTTTTTGGAAAGATTAGATATTTGTTCTTAACTCTTGGGAGTAGAGAGCTAATATTTGGGACTATTCATATTAAGAAGTGTATGAACAACCTTGAATTTTTTCAGCCAAATCTGAGATGGTCGAGTGGGGAATTTTCCTTTAATTGTCCCGTTTGGCGTGGAATGACCCTATACTTCTGTGTCTAATGTATACAAGTGTGTTTAGTGTTTTGCAAATCACTGTGTATTGTTTTGTAAAAAGTGTGAGGCTAACATTGTGCTTATAGTGGTGAAAATCTGGGCCGATGTTTTGCTCCTTGAGTGTAAGGTTTTGATAATTGTGTAATATTTTTGATTTTAGTGTTTATGCAATCGTAAAAAATGGAAAGTTACTGATGTTTAATGCTTACATTTCTGAATACCTGAAGTTGAAGGAGGTGTCCAATGGGTATCGTATTTGGGTATTTTAGTCACAAGTTAAATGTCCACTAGATGGTGTATTTGGTCTTCAGTGTTCACAAACACAAACTCAATTCACCCACACATACAGGGGTTGGTTAAGTTATGTATAAGCTTTTTGCCTTCATCAGGTTACAGACACGAGATCATAGCCATAAGGGAAGACATTTAGTTTTGCTATGCCAACATTAGAAATTCATTTTCACTGTTAGAAGGTTTTGTTGTTGGAAGCGTAATGTTTTGGTGAGCATTCCTAACTCCAATCAAATTTATTTTCTGTATTTTTTAATGTTGTGTTTGTGTGGCACAGATGGCTTTGACCTGCTAGTGAATTAATCAGTTTCTTGCTGAAAATAAGAGAGATTTTGCCAATAAATGGGAGTGACTGAAAAAGAAGTGTTTATATACTGTGTGTGTGTGTGTGTGTGAGAGAGAGAGAGAGAGAGAGAGAGAGAGAGAGAGAGAGAGAGAGAGCAAGACCGTGTGTGAGTTAGAGGGAAACTGAGTGTTTGTGGCCTTTTGAACAGATCCACTTTCCCAAGGGCTCTGGTCCAAAGCCGCAAACGGAAACCCTGTGTGCATCACACACACACACACACACACACACACACGCACACACACACACACACACACACTCGAGGCGGAAATACTTTGCCCCTTGGGCAAACTCACTTGGGCATTAAGCCTGGCAATGTGAGATGTCCAGTAGGAAGAAATAGACACACACACACACACACACACACACACACACACACACACACACACACACACACATACTTGATGAAAAACACTCTTGCACTGTTTGTGTGAAAATGAGAGACAAGGATAGACAAACACTTACACAGACATAGTACATAGTGTTTGCTAACACATATACTGTCTGTGTTTGTGTGTTTGTGCACGCACATGTCTTTATATGTACATATGGTTATGTGTATGTGCATCTGTGCGCGCACGCACAGATACACACACAAACACACATGTGAGAATGTGTATATGCGAGTGTGTTTGTGTCTATTCTCTGAGGTACTGCTCCACTAACTCTCTCATAACTCATCCTGATCAGCACACCTGTGCAGTGGTAAAAATAAACGACACACTTTTCCCATGCAAACATCCATTTCCACCGCCTGCTCCTAATCTATTAGTGCTGCCTGCTCCCAATCCAACACCACTGACCAGCCCTGGATTCCAGAGCTCCTGGTAAAGACCCACTGGTAGTGACTTGTGTTACATCACTTCCTGGGGTTTGACAGGTGGGGCTGATGGTGGAGGGGTTGAGTCCAGGGTTGTGATACCATGCAGACCTTACGCCCACCCCTAATTACAGCACTGCTCTGACCATGAAACCTGGAGCATAAACCTCTGTCTGGACACAGTTGAACACTTTTTTTTCCTTGACTCATATCTCTCTGTTCAACACTACCTGAACATCTGTATGTGATTCTCACGCGCAATCAGCACACTCACTCACAGGTGCCTGTCCTCTTCAGACCAGAGACGGGGGCAGAGATAACTGGAGGGTAATTGAGCTCCATTAGTGCAAGGCAACCAAACAAAACAAGTACCACGAACACGATTATCCCAGGTCACACTGACAAACGACACATTCTCACTCAACCTGAACAAAATCCAAGATGGAGAAAGATGCATAGTAATGGACTGTTAGTCAGATGTCCTGTTAAGTCAGAATCTCTCGCAAAGGCTGCAACTGTAACAAATGTCAGAACACAGGTACATGTACATGTGCTGCTACACACATGCGTACTGTGTAATAAATACCTGCAAATACCGAGAACCAAGTGCCGAACCTGGGGTGATAGGGCGTTTTCGTGCGTTCGGGCGTTTCACCACATAAGAAATGCCCCCCCACTGTCATCATTTAAAAAGGCCCTCAAAACCCACCTCTTCAGCCATGCCTTCCCCAACTACCCCTCCACACCCCCCCCCCCCCCCCCCCCATTTTTTTAAATTATTTTCTTTTTTTTACATTTTATGTCTTTATTTCGAGCGTCTTTGAGAACTTTGAAAAGCGCTATATAAATGTGATGTATTATTATTATTTTTATTATTTTTATTATTATTAATATTATTAATATTAATAATAATAATAAGATGTCTAATTTGTCACCAGTTCACTCTGTTGAAATCGTTTTGGAGTCTTTTTTTTTTGCCCTGGCATGTTTGAGTACATGTTAGTGGTAACAGAATCAGATAGAGTATAAATATAAAAAGAAAATGGATAAAAACAGTACTGGAACCCCTTTCTAATGGGAGTCTGAATAATGGTGCAGATTCCAGGTCACCCGCATTCTCTACACTTTCTCGTTGTTCTAACTAGTTCATGTGTGTGTGTGTGTGTGCTGAGATATTTATTCCTGGAAAACACGTATCTGAGAACACTATATATTCTATGTCATAGTGGGACACACAAATGCAGACACCCAGATCATCCATCACAAAGCAGAATGCTGATAAATATAAAAAATATTTTAAAATCTTAAACACACCATCTTTTGCACAGCGAGACACAAATCACTTTCCCCGGCAACAGAATTACGGAGGGGATTGTGCACTAGTTCTTGTCGAATGTGTGTCCGATGGCAATTTAGGAAATGGAGTTGTGTATGTGCACATTTATGTATAACAAAGTTTATATCGAGGCAAGAAGCTTACAGAGGGAGAGGGAAGGAGGGAGATTATACTTGGGCCGATAGAACCGATGGCCTAATTTTCCACTGTAATTACCTCACAAGGACTCCTGTGTGTTAGCCCCTCCCATGTAATTACTAGACAAACACAGGTACAAGCACACACACACACGCACATGCACATGCACATGCACATGCACATGCACATGCACATGCTCTCTTAAATACATGTGTTCAGCAAAGATTCCACAAGCGCACTCTTTTTACAGGAAGGTGTTCTCTTTCTCTCTGGCCTTTTCACCATCTATCTGCCCCGGCCATCCCTCTCTTTTTCCACTCATCTTTTTTTCATGATCCGTATGGAGCACAACTTGCTCTAGGGTTTGGGAATCCCTTTGAGGCTGGTTTCTATGGTAATCTTTGTTCATTTGAATCCACGCCAGTCACCCCGCAAGTGCACCAGTTCCATTTTGGGTCCATTTCATTTTAATGTCTGGTGAAGTCAGAGGATGAAGCTCAAGTGCTCCTGCGGCTCAACTGATAGAGCTAGGTGCTACCCGGTACTTAAAACAGCTGTCTCCAAAAACAGCAAAGCAGCAGCTGCATAAGCATTAGTTACAGAGACTTAAACAACTCCGATACCCCCAAACCATCCCATCCATACCACCCACCACACATCAATACAAACTAATGAACACATTCTTCAAACTGTTATCTCATATTTATATTCATAACGTCTTACGAGTTCATATTCTGTATTTCGTCTTCTCTGTGTCATTCTTCAGTGCAGACTCCTGAGGTGATTGGTGTGATTTTTTTTGTGTGTGTGTGTTCCTGGGGCCTGTGTTTGCACATCTACGAAGGCATGAGGGGAATAGATAAGGCAGGCTTCCATGTGCAGGGGAGTTCAATTATTGCTGAGAGAGAGACAGAGAAACAGGAGGAGGAGAGGGGGGGCTGGAGGCAGGGAGAGGGTGAAACAGTGTGATTTAAACGAATTTGAATAAGTAATGATGGCATGGGCTTGAATGTTCGCCCATTTCCACAAAATCTGATCTGATGAAACATTTATACCGTGCATGTGTGTACTAATCCAAGGACCTCCTGCTGCTGAAATGGAACTGTTATTTGGTTATGCACAACGAACCACTAATCAAACCACATGTCCCTCAGCAGCCAAAGGTAATGATAATGTAATCATTTCTACTGATATATAACTAAACTATATAACTAGGTTCTACTGATAAAGAGCCATTTGTAACAGTTCTGGGAGCGCAGGAGAGCGGGAGGCTGTGTTTGAGGACATGTGACCTTTCACAGGGTGGGGGAATTGATTGTGACAGGAAGGCAAAGAGGACCTGCTCCATCATGCCCTGCTGCATGGCATGGGTGCCGAACAAGACACTAGTGTGTGTGTGTGTGTGTGTGTGTCTGTGTGTGTGTGTGTGTGTGTGTGTGTCTGTGTGTGTGTGTGTTTGTGTGTGTGTGTGTCTGTGTGTGTGTGTGTGTGTGTGTGTGTGTCTGTGTCTGTGTGTGTGTGTGTGTGTGTGTGTGTGTCTGTGTCTGTGTGTGTGTGTGTGTCTGTGTCTGTGTCTGTGTGTGTGTATTTGTGTGTGTGTGTGTGTGTGTGTGTATGTGAGCGAGTGTGTGTGTGTATGTGTGTATTTGTGTGTGTGTGTGTGTGTGTGTCTGTGTGTGTGTGTGTATGTGAGCGAGTGTGTGTGTAGGATGTTGGCTAGCACACGCTTGAATGGAAGTTGAATTGAAGGTTTGACCCCCCTTACTTGTAGAAGCACAGAGGTGTATAGTTTTATGAGTGAGTAACAGGGAGAGAAGTATAGAACATGTGTGTGTCTGGGTGTGTTTGCTCTGGCCTTGAGACTCAGGGCCCAGTATGTGAGCATACGAATATGAAGAGGAAAAGCCTTTCAGCCTTGTGGCTCTGATTTATTCCTGATCCCAGATCAGGGCCATGTCCAGCCCAGACTTCATCCTTTTCATTCACAGCTATAATTAAACCAGCAGTCATGAAGTAACATCTCTTTTTGTAAACCTGTGGAGTAGGGGTAGCACAGACATATCTGTGTGGGTTTGAGCATGTCTGTTTTGAGTGTATATGTATGTGTGTGTGTGTATGTGTGTGGCTGCGTATGTGTGTCTGTTTTGAGTGTATATGTATGTGTGTGTATGTGTGTGTGCGTGTGCCTATGTGTGTCTGTTTTGAGTGTGTTTTTTGTATGTATGTGTGTGTGTGTGTGTGTGTGTGTACTTCTGAGGCGTCTGTGTTAGGTTACCATTTCAGAGGCACTGAAGAGGGGAAGAGTGACAAGCCCCCAGTCTCCACAAATGCCAGACTGAGATGGGTAGGTGTGTGTGTGTGTGTGTGTGTGTGTGTGTGTGTGTGTGTGTGTGTGTGTGTGTGTGTGTATGCTTGTGAGGTGAGCCAGGGGGTGGGGTTTCAGGGTGCAATGGCGTGTGTTCGAAAAACCTGAAGCAGTTGCTGGATCTGATTGCAAAAGACAGAAAGACGGAGAGAGGAAGAGGCAGAGAAACAGTGCAAGGGAGAGAAAGAGCAAGAGAGAGCGAGAGAGAGAGAGAGCAAGAGAGAGAGATATATATGGAGAGAGAGAGCAAGAGAGAGAGAGAAAAAAAGAGAGAGAGATATGGAGAGAGAGAGAGCAAGAGGAAGAGAGAGAGAGAGAATTACATTGAAGAAGGGAAAAAGTGACAGGGACACAAAAGAGGGAGGGAACAAAAAAGACAGAGATAGAGCCAGAGATAGAACACGTCAATGTCAACACACATGACACAGAAGGCAATACACTCATACACACACACATGAGACAAAGAGCAATACACACACACACACACACAGAAAGAGTGTAAGCTAGAATGAGAGAAACTGGAAGAGAGTTAGTGAGATAGAGAGAGAAGAAGAGAGAGAGAGGAAAGAGAGTGAGAGCATGTGTGAGAGAGAGAGAGAGAGGGAGAGAGGAAGAGTGAGAATTAATGAGAGAGAGAGTGAGGGCATGTGTGAGAGAGAGAGAGAGAGAGGAAGAGGGTGAAGAGAGAGAGAGAGAAGAGAGAGTATGATTAGGAGCGAGTGTCAGAGAGACCCTCGGCAGCAGTGGCGTAGCGTCATCGAGAACTGGAGCAGTGTCTGTTAGAACACGGCTGAAGCTCAGGCACATCTCAGGGGTTCCAGAGCAGCGACACAGTGTTCCGACACTCCCAAGGTTCCTTCAGAGAACCGACAGGGACGTTTCTGGACTACCAAAGATCCTCTACTTCCTCTTCTCTTCTTCTCTGATCTGTACCCTCTGTCTTCAGAGAAAGACTGAGGAGTCGTCAATGCTGTTTTGTGTGAGTGTGTGAGTGTGTGTGTGTGTGTGTGTGTCAGCAGACATGGTAGAGTTTGTCTGCTTCTGTCTCCGTCAACGGGAGAGGTGTTACCCCTAGGAGAGCTCAAATGGATCCCCGGAGAGCAAAGCTACAGTTCGGCTGAGGACCAAGCAAGGAGCTACCAGACACTCACACAGATACATTCTCTTACCTGAAGAAACACACACACACAGAGACACACACAGACACACTCATGCGTCCCTCTACTCTGGGTAGAGAGCAGGTAAGCATGATTTTGTCACAGTTTGCATGTGTAATTAAAATGATTAATTATTGATGATTAATTACATATCTCCTTATACCACCCATATTCTCATTTTCTTTTACGTCTGTTTCTCGCTTTCACGCTTTCTTTTCCTTCTCGTTCACACTCCACTCCGTCAGTCTCTCTCCATCTGTTTTTTTTCCCCTCTCACACTCATCTCCCATCTCTCTGACACATCACGCACACACACACACACACACACACACACGTTCACTCTCTCCCCACAAAAATAGACATGTTTACTTGTAATATACGTGATCTTGAACTGCATGTGCTGGGTGCCAGTGGATGGGGGCTTGTTGAGCGCTCATTGGCGTCCATCACCTGCCTGTTGGAGGGTGATTTGGGTTCTTGGTGAGAATGCGCGCGGAGTGAGAGCGTGCCGTAAGCCTGGTGTGGGATGCTGTGTGTCACGGTGCCTGGTGTGGGCAGTGGGCACCAGCTCCCCCTCGCCTATTAGCCGCGACACGCTGTGACTTTTCAAATGCCATTGCTCTTTTTTTTTTTGCAGGGCGCTGTGGACGCGTGTCATGGCTATGTCACCTGTGTGTGTGTGACTTAATGTGTTTGCCGGTAACGTGAGGACAGTGTGTGATATGTTTGTGTGTACGTATGTTTATGGTCTTTTCCTGTGAAAGCAATTTCTGTCTCAGATATAAATATCTTCGAGCAAAGTGACTGGCATCCTAGCAACTAGAGCCGACCCACACACCAGTGGTGCAAATCAGCTCTACACCATGTCCAGAGCAGCTCTTCAAAATGGCACCATAACGTAGAACAATTCATGTCATAAGCCAGGTTTCGGTTCCTGCTTGTTCAAAATAGATGAGTTTAAAAATACATAAAGTGGACATTTTCAACCAAATGTCAGTGAAGTGGGTTGTGTTGAGGAGTAAACAGCACTTAGCACATTTGTGATTAGCTAGCCAAAATTTCCAGTAAGGACATCTATTTTAATTTGGACATTTCACCTTTATTTGATATGATTTACCATTTGGTTCAAAGTGGTTGGTAAACATGGCTTAACTTTGCTTTAAGAACATGTTAGACTCCATTTAGAGGCTACCTCAGCTGAACAATAACCATAACATTACCTTGATTATATTATAATTATAAGTTGGCTTGGTCTACTAACGCCAGGCTTCCTCGATTCACATGGTTGATGTTGAATGTGGTTTGGAGTAGTCTGACTATTTAATAAATCATATGAAGAGATCAGTCGGCCTATCAGTTAGATTCTTGCAGTCTAACTGATAGGTGGACATTTTCAACCAAATGTCAGTGAAGTTGGTTGTGTTGAAGAGTAAACAGCACTTAGGAGGACATTTGTGATTAGCTAGCCAAAATTTCCAGTAAGGACATCTATTTTAATTTGGACATTTCACCTTTATTTGATATGATTTACCATTTGGTTCAAAGTGGTTGGTAAACATGGCTTAACTTTGCTTTAAGAACATGTTAGACTCCATTTAGAGGCTACCTCAGCTGAACAATAACCATAACATTAGCTTGATTATATTATAATTATAAGTTGGCTTGGTCTACTAATGCCAGGCTTCCTCGATTCACATGGTTGATGTTGAATGTGGTTTGGAGTAGTCTGACTATTTAATAAATCATATGAAGAGATCAGTCGGCCTATCAGTTAGACTCTTGCAGTACATCTACCGAGCATTAATGCTGGGCTGCTAAGGAAATTAGCTAAGTACTATAGTTTGGCTTATTGATTAGCCTTTGTTTTCTATTTATCCAGCAGAACTCTTTGTATGCAACAGTATTATCGTCATGTCATTTGTAAAGCTTCATCAAAGTAAGCAATATATTGATAAAGTGAAAAAGTTATTATATTATTATTGAGACCGATCAAGATAGAGTAAGAAATAGAATTAAAGCTATTTAAAGAAATACAAGAACATGGTTCAAAATTTCAAATTATTACTGAAGTTTTGAAGGGGAAGGAGCATCTATGTGTGAAACATTAGGTCATACACAGTAATCTCCACTAAAGTAGATAATCCTCAAATGTAAACAGTTGTCTGAACTGGTGAGAAAGCTGCTTCGTACAGATTTTACTACCCACCTGCTCTCCACTGGCTACAGAGAAAGGCAGCTTAGGTCTAATCACACTGAAGAGGATAGAGTTTTGAATGTCTGAGAGAGACTTCCTAAGCCGCTCTGTGTGAGAGAGAGAATTAGAAGGCAGTTGTCAGACTGTGTGAAGCCTATTATTCTCTTGTCTGACAGTGTCCATCAGAAGGTGTGAGTGTGTGTGTCTGTGTGTGTGTCTGTGTGTGTGTGTGTGTGTGTGTGTGTGTGTGTGTCTGTGTGTGTGTCTGTGTGTGTGTGTGCTTTGTCATGGTGCCTTTGATGAGCTCTGTGTATGCTGGGGGAGATTTGCTGTTGCTGGAGCACTCCAGATACCTGCGCATCCGTCTCAGACAGTAAAGCCGATGACATCATCCTCCTGTCTCCTTTATGATGTTTATCAGAGCAGACTCCTCCATCGAAGCATGGTCGCTTTACGGTCGTCATAGTAATTTTGCCGGAGGTTGTGTGGGGGGGGGGGGGGGGGGGGGGTAGATGAACCCTACTGCAATGATGAGATTTTGGAGCGTCCGTCAACAATCTGTCAGCATTTGCATATTACATCCTCATTTGCATAGCCTGTCTGGTCTAAGTCAGTGTGTCGCCACCCTGACTCATGGTGTGCTGATGGACCAATGACAGGCATCACTGTTCATTCTGAACACAACAGACCACTCACCTCAGAAAAGGTACAGGAATAATGAGCCTGGTGTTTTGCAGAGGACAGTGGGAGAGAAAGTTCCAGAATAAGGGAATCAAAGCGGGTCTATAGACAAGCACACATGTGCCCACACAGTCATGCACACACACACACACACACACACACACACACACACACACACACAAATACAAATACACACACACACACACACACACACACACACACAGACACAGTCATGCACACACACACACACACACACACACATACACACGCACACGCACACGCACACCACACACACACACACACAAATACACACACACACACACACACACACATGTTATGATTAATTGCCCCTATACCTAATCCTGTACAGGATGTACGTAGAACATAGCAGAGCATTTATATTACTATTATATGATACTACTGTCTGTCACAACTGCTGTGGGAAAGTTTTAAATCACTCGTATAAGATTACAGTTGAATATATATATATAGTGTGTCTGTGTGTGAGAGAGAGAGAGTGTGTGTGTGTGTTTGGATGGGTATATCTTAACCACATTAATTTGTTTGCTGACAGCGTTTCCTGACACCTTTAATATTTCCTTGCTCTGAGGTCAGCCAAAGTACCACTGTAACCTTGGTTGGCAAAGCTGCAGGAGCGCTCCACCTGAGACCGGTCCACTGCAGTGGCCGCAGCAACTCTGGCAACTCTGATATGGGTTCATTCGAGCGTCTACCTCACTCTTCCCCTCTGAATCCCATCGCTCTCATTCTCTTTGTCTTTCTGTCCCTCCCTTAGTCCTTGTGTTTTTGCCCCTCGTCCAAGAATTTGACCAACCTGGTAGAGGACTAAAATACCAATAGGTGAAGTCTAGCTCGCAGACAGTTCACACAGTCATGCACACACCCCCCCCCCCCCCCCCCCCCCCCCCCCCCCCCCCCCCACACACACACACACACACAGACAGACCGAAATGGCACACACCCACACGCTGCCAAAAACACTTATAACCCCTTTCCAGATTGGTTTCCATGGGAACATCTATAGCCCTCCATTTATAGTCCTCCATCTTGCCTTCGTCTGATTATTTTTCATTTCCTCAGACTTGTGAACTCTGAAAGGAGATTGAGAGTGAGTATGTGTATGTGTATGTGTATGTATATGTGTATGTGTGTGTGTATGTGTATGTGTATGTGTGTGTGTGTAAATGAGAAAGAGAGAGAGAGCGAGATGAGTGATAGAGAGTACAAGAAGGAGCAGGAAGAAAGTGGTGGTCTTTTTTACTCATTATCACAAGTGAGACTCTCGCGTTATTCACACTCTCAGATTTAGAGACACCTGATTCGGGAGTGTGTATGAACATCTGTGGGCGTCTCTTCATCTGAGTGTGTGGGTGTGTGTGTGTGTGTGTGGGTGTGTGTGTGTGTGTATTCACACGGGTGGCAGCAAGTGTGAGTGTGTATTCACGCGCTACAACCATATTCTATCCTCCTGATGTGTGTTCCTGTTTTTCCACGTGTGTGTGTGTATGTGTGCATGTGGCTACGTGCATTCAACTGAGTGTGTTTGTGCACTTGGAACATCTCTATAATTAGAAAGCCTGATCACTGGAGTCAGGCAGGGGGCTGTACACCCAAAGCAGGACACCACCAACATCTCTTATTACAGCGTCCCTTTGGATTTCATTTGGATTTCATTATGAACAGCAGCACTCAGCTTCTTAAAAATCAGTAACTTTTATCATAATTTCTGTTCTATCGCTAGCACTCTTATTGTCTGCTATTAGCACCATACTGGTATTAGATTATTGATCACTGCCCAGAAATTTATATGAGTATTATTGTGTTTACCCTTCCCAAGAGGAAGGAAAGAATGATGGTACTATTAGTAAAGTTGAATAATGTTAATTGATTGTAATCTTTTTCCCTCTCATTTCCAGACCCAGTGTTCTGCACTGTAATTGGTCACAACAGACCACTGTGCTCCACTCTGTCCTGTAATTGGTCCTGGCCAGAGTGGCACACTCTCTGAGTCCCGCCTCCCCGGCATGAGCGTGGGCCGGCCGCACCGTTACAGCATTGTTGCGTCGGACGAGGAGGTCCCGCGACCAGGCAAAATGCCCGCCCTGGGCAATGGCTTCGGCAACGGCAAGATTCAGACGCGACGCAAGCAGCGGAGCCGCTTCGTGAAGAAGACGGGCCAGTGCAACGTGCACTTCTCACACGTGGAGGAGCAGTCGCAGCGCTACCTGGCCGACATCTTCACCACCTGCGTGGACGTGCGCTGGCGCTGGATGTTCGCCATCTTCTCGCTGGTCTTCGTCCTGTCCTGGCTGGCGTTCGGCCTGGCCTTCTGGGTCATCGCGCTGCTCCACGGCGACATGAACAAGCCACTGGCGGCGGGAGACGGGGACGGCGATGGCGCTGATGTCGGGCCGAGTCTGACGCCGTGCGTCATGCAGGTGAACAGCTTCGTGGCGGCGTTCCTCTTCTCCGTCGAGACGCAGACGACCATCGGCTACGGCTTCCGCTGTGTGACAGAGGAGTGCCCGCTGGCCGTCTTCATGGTGGTGCTCCAGTCAATCGTGGGCTGCATCATCGACTCCTTCATGATCGGTGCCATCATGGCCAAGATGGCACGGCCCAAGAAGCGCGCCGAGACGCTGCTCTTCTCGCACAACGCCGTCATCGCCTTGCGTGACGGCAAGCTGTGCCTGATGTTCCGCGTGGGCAACCTGCGCAAGAGCCACATCGTGGAGGCGCACGTGCGCGCCCAGCTCGTCAAGCCACGCTTCACGGAGGAGGGCGAGTACATCCCGCTGGAGCAGATCGACATCGACGTGGGCTATGACCAGGGCTATGACCGCATCTTCCTCGTCACGCCCGTCACCATCCTCCACGAGATCAACGAGGAGAGCCCTCTCTTCGGCATCAGCAAGCAGGACCTGGAGACGGCCGACTTTGAGATCGTGGTGATCCTTGAGGGCATCGTGGAGGCCACGTCCATGACGGCGCAAGCCCGCAGCTCGTACCTGGCCAGTGAGATCCTGTGGGGCCACCGCTTCGAGCCGGTGGTGTTCGAAGAGAAGAGCCAGTACAAGGTGGACTACACTCACTTCCACAAGACCTTCGAGGTGCCCTCCACGCCACGCTGCAGCGCCAAGGACATAGAGGAGAACAAGCTGGCGCAGTCGGGCAGCGCCAACTCCTTCTGCTACGAGAACGAGCTGGCCTTCCTGAGCCGAGACGAAGAGGAGGATGAGGACGAGGAGGAGCGAGCAGAGCTAGGAGCCGAGCTAGAGACTCTTTCGGCCAACTTAAACTTGGATCAGAGGTCTTTCCACAGGGAGTCGGAAATCTGACCTTCTCTCTAGGCCTCTAGCTGAACTCGAATACTGATGTCAGAACAACTCGGTACTCAAAGCTGTTATAATGGCTTGGTTTCTCATGAGTTTTGTGGAGAACAATGCAATAGCCATAGGCCAACATAACTTCTGTATAAAAATACACCTACAGCAAATCTACTTTATTAGTCCCGAGAGGAACTGTGTAGGAGAATGGAAAAAGTAGGTTGAACAGCTGACTGGACTGGTCTGAACTGAACTGGGACTGTACTGTTTTATCAGAGACAGATTACAACCATCCTTGAAGAAAACTTGAAATTTTCCTTCTGTTTCCTGCTGTAGTGTGAGCTCAGAGCTTTAAATAATGCAATAAGAGACTAGGGCGCCATTTTGTGTCAATAATATCTCTATCCTCTCAAAAGCTTGACGCCATGCACATCCGAAATGGAATAGGTCTCCTTGATCCATAAGTGTTTTCTTATCCAGGCTATGCTTGTCATGCAGGTGGAAGCCATTTTGGCCACAATAACCCTCATCCAGAAGCCCTCAAGATATTAAAACCAATGAACCTAGCAGGCCGGAAAGGTTAGCTTTAATGGCACACTGTTTTCCCCCCCGACGCAGCACCAAGATAATGTGTTGATACCAAGCTAGGGTGGAATCTATGACTTTTTGGTCTTCAGGTCAGAAGCATGTGATGTAGTTGCACAAAATAACTTGGATTGCATTCACACGATCACTTTAAATAAGCAACTCCTTTTCACTGTCCGACATGTGTGGGACCTGCTGGAATTGCTTATAGAGTTCCCTGATTCTGCAGGTTTAGTCTCTCATTTTTTTGGGGGACAGCCAGAACTAGCTGGCCAATTTTTCAGTGTGGCGCGCCACCGCCCCCCCCAGAGGCTTGAGAAGGTGCATTATCACCACTTACTGTCCAGGAACATTAGGCTCACAAATAGTCTCCGAGTGTCCTTTAGAATGCTGCTTTACTTGCTGGGCAATCCGAGGCATGCCTGCTTCTTGCTAGTAGTGTGCTAGTGAGAGTAGGAACAGTATGCTTTTTTTTTATAATAATAAAAAATGATGCACTGGAATGGCGTAGCACATTTTGTGAAATATTCTCTCATATTTAAGCAAATGTAAATAGATTATTAGATGTTCTAAAGACTATAGGGTATTCGTAGACACAGTTGTGAACCTCATGAATATCTTTGCTGTGGTTTAAGTAGAAATATCAATTACTTTAATCCCACACACCACACCACATCTGTATGTTATCACTGAAGACTAACTCAAACGCATATCTAGACACAGGCAGAGCAAATGGGCTGCTGTGAGAAAGCGAAACGTTGACATCTGAAAGCACAAATTTGATTTGGTACTAAGTACAAAGACACAGATTACACCAGCCCATGTCCACGACAAGGGGGCGGGGGGTGGGATC